>NC_047528.1:34368522-34680686 GCF_012275295.1 Melopsittacus undulatus | reverse complement strand
TTAAGTCAAATGCTTTCATTAGACACTTAGTCACCCTAAATTCCACCTGAATGAGAGAAACAATTACCTTCAAGATGACTTAATTTATGCACATAAAGTTTCATGCAATGAATGCAAGTGACAAATCTCCTAAATAGAATGTAAAAATAGAACAAGAAACTAGCAAAAAAGCACACTACACATCTTTGAACAAAGCCCACGTCTTTGTGCTAGCATCCTAAATATCCGCATGTATGTAAGAGTGCAATTTGAGGTACTTCTCATTTTGCAAAGGCATACCTTGTTGTCTTCCCAATAAAGAGCCAAACATTCATCCCCTGGTCTCCAGCTTTTCCCATACTCCACATGAATCGATGGTTCTAATATTTTCTCTGGTTTGATGGGCCCAGATCTCCTTTTGGGACCGGTGTTGTAATACAACATTTTATCATCAAAAGATGAGATTGTAGTGGGTCCTGATGACTTGATAGGTCCTACTCGTCTACCTTTCTGATGATGCTCAGTATCTCCATTTGGTACAGCATTAAAATTATCAGTTCTGCCGGTATTTTGGTAATCATTATTAACCCCAAAATGTTGCTCACTTCTTACCATAAAGGCTTCGCTACTTATTGTTCGTGCCTTCCTATCACAAAAATTTTCTGAATTGTGTATTTGGTTTTCCCTTTTGCCCCGTTTCTGGTTATTGTTGTCTGTAATATCTTGAGCAGCAGAGTTCTCCTTGAATTCTGTGAAAGACACCCCTTTTCCTACTCTGTTTTGCATATTGTTATCCCTTTTTTTGAATGTAATATCACTCTGGTGAGTGGCTATGGGATAACTCAAATCCTTTGGCCTATCATTTCTAGGATAATGTCTGTCACTTTTGTTTTTTTCATCTGTCCAATGTTCTAAAGAGCTGTGTCTTTCAGGACCTCTGTTTCTTGGTAACCCACCACTTTCCAAAGCCTGCCTTGAATTTTGAATATCCCTTTGAAAACGAGGGGGCTTCTCATTCCTTGGCTGCCTCATGTCATTACGAGAAATGTGTCTCGGATGATTCTCTTTGATGCCATTCTGTTCTGTGTTCATAACTTTGTGCTGAACTTGATGTGGAGGCTGAAATGGCAATTTTGGTTCTACAAAGAAAAAAAATAATTATTAACATCTTTGACACAAACGTATTTTGGAAATAGTGTTTCAGATCCTAAATGATAAAACAACAGTATTATTTAGAAAAAGTATGCAATATTTACCTTTGTGACACAGAAATGGAATGGAACTTGGAAAATTTAGCAGAGACATTTGAACTGTAATTCCTAGTTACTGGAAAACATACACTACTCTGGGCTGTACTTAGAACCAAACCACCTACCAGGATGAGAAAAGCTGTGCATACATTTCCAGGAGGTTACTTATTTCTCCCTATGAACATCAATAACTCACTTGAATAAAAGCTTTTTAAGACAGAAAAATATAACTGCAACATGGTGAAAGAAGAGGTAGGAAGATGAGGAGAAAAAAGGAGTATCCGAACTGAAACTTTCTGTAAAAATAACTTGTTAAAAGCTATTCAGCATAAAAGACAAAGGCAAGAAATAAAACTGATAAAATAAACACAGTTGACAAATCATATATAACAGGAATAGTAAGACCACAACTCAAGAGACTCAGATGAATGAGCTGTAGCATGAGCTATTCAAGCATTACCTTCAAGATATTCAACCAGAACTCTAGCTGATGAGAAGAAAAACAAGATTATCACGGATTTCATAGGAAAGCAAACTTGCTAAGGGATGCTGGGAGGAGGGGAATTATGAGGGTCTGTGAAACTTTTTACAGAATTCTTTGGGGTTTTTTAGGCAAACATGGAATTTTTAATGCAATATTTAGGTGAAGAGCCAAAGGAGGGGAAAGAGCAAGATGAATCCAAGAGGAATAAGCATGAGGAAATAAAGGAGAATTAAACAGGACAGTTGCAAGTAAGCAAACCCCTGGTCAATACACTTGGCAGGCCAACACCTGCATGTGGTCACTGTACCCTGTCTCCTCTCCTTATTAAATTCTGTTTCTAAATATCTTCTCTGTGATTAAGTTCTCTATTGTGTGTGAGGGGACATGTTTTAAACTGGCTGGTGAACTTGAGACAGGATAGCTGCTAAGGGGTCCAAAAAAGACCTGGCAGTTGAATACAGGAAAGACCGTAGGTCTGAAGCCCAACTACCGGAGAGACCACGGGTGTGGGCTCAGATACTGGACAGACCTATGTAAATATGCTCATGTAACCCTGCTGCAAATTTTCATGTTAGCCAACACGCTGAACAAAAGGTGTCTGAGGTGGGTACCAGAGGTAAATAGGGGACATGAGAGACCCATGTATGTTCATGGGGGTGGCTGGGTATGAGATCTGCTAGCATTTACAATCTGATTGAAAAGGAAAGCATAAACCTATTAGAGGGATTCATGTTTATATCATAGAATGGTTTGGGTTGGAAAGGACCTTAAAGCTCATCTAGTTTCAATCCCACTGCATTGGGAGGGATACCTTCCATTGGACCAGGTTTCTCAAAGCCCCATCCAACCTTTACTTGAACACTTCCACAAGGGACAGGGTGTCCACAACTGCTTGGGGCATCCTGTTCTAGTGCCTCACCACTGATCTTTAAGGTCCCTTCCAACCCAAACTGCTCTGATTCTATGATATTACTGTGTAAAAGTAAAACAAAATATAAAACAAAGCCCACACATCACACTGGTGATACGACTGGTTTACCTCAAGCATTAACTGTTAAGCTGGAGGACAGAAATTCAAATCTGAAAGCACAGAAATATCCTATCCCTTTGGAGATCTCTGGGGTTGGGTCCCTAAGAGTTTGGGGGTGTATCCTTCTACTTGCAATAAATTCTCACTTTCCACTTAAGTCCTGTTCTTCTGAGGGACATCTCCATGAAGATTTAATGGACAGTATGAAAAACTCTGCCAAAGGCAATTGTTTGCAAACCCTCCTACACAGTCCGTACCTCTAGTTGTCATTTATCTCCTGCAGATAACACTGGCAATAGAGAATATAAGGGTAACTGCTACTAAATGAGGTGAGATGCTCAGATAAAGAGTGTGCAGAGGCCAGGAGTCCATGTGATAATGATGTTATACAGCATCACTCAAACCACCACAAGAGTATGGACTATACTTAATACGTGGGGTATTTGAAGAAGAAAACTGACATGCAAGTTTGCTGAGAAAAGAGAAAAAGCAGCCTGGGAGAAGTCTTTTAAGAGCAGCTTGAAATGCTCTGGGTCAATGCTCTAACCAAAAACACTGTTTTGTTTCTCACAGCCTACCCCATGTAATAACAAATAAATAAGTAATAATTAACAATTTGATCTTGGCTTGAATCTTTCAAAGGTGTAGATGCCTGACAAGAGCTTTTGTGGCTTTCGATCCTGAGCAGATGGAAACACCAGCCTGTTCTCAATCCCAAAGAATTGAAGAGAGAAGAAGTGTCTGAAACATGCCTGGTTCTCAGCATTTTGTCCATTATTTCTTAATTCTATAGTCAGAGCTCTTGGCAATGTTTTCTTCTCCCTGATAATCCTTTTGTCTACTTATTCAAGCTGGCAAGAATGGATGAACTGTTCCTCATAACAAAAGAAAAATAAGAAGATGATTAATGGAAAAATCTTTTGTGTTCAGCAGCAGGATTAATCCAAATGCAAGCAAAGGCGGATCGTTGACAGCAATTTTGCTAACTATGTCTGTTATCTCTCACTGTCAGCAGGTTTTTCTTGCCAACCAAAACTCAAACTACTTAATTTCAATACAGAAATATTTTCACAAGTGTCACCAGCCACTCACAGCTAGAATTAAATAAGTATAAAACTATGAGTTTGTGTTAGTTCTTTGCATTTCATTTAAATCGAGTATGGCGAGTATATGCTATGTTCTGCAATTAAAGAACTAGCAGATTATGGGAGATGGGTATTTAATGCTTTTGACAGCTAGAATTACTTAATATTTCATTAACTGTGAAAAAAGGAGATGAAACAACTTGCTTTCTAATAACTGACTGGTACTTCTTAAAACTAATAAATAAATAAATAAATAAACATTTAAATATTTCCCCAAAAGTTTAGCATGCTCTCTTATCTCTAAAAAGGAACAGAAGTACCTCCTGAGCAAAACACAAAGGTGTTTAAATTCATTTGTGTCTTTCTACTTGGTCTAAATCCAACCACAAAAAGGTACCAAATCAGAGCTAACAAATTAAACAACTGTTCTGGGTTCCTGCTCACAAACAGAACCATCTGCCCTGGTTACTGCAAATCCAGAAGTGAATTTACAAATTCTCAACAGTACTGAGGCTTCAGGTGCAATTAGAAACACTAGATGAGAAAACCAGAGAGTGAGGCACAGAGAAAAGCAAATCAATCCTCTGTGTACTTGAGAAGAAAAAAACTGTTCTTTTCTGACCCTTTCTCCCCAGACCATATCAGTAAATCTTGAAGAAAATGGGGCATGACACAGAACTAAAAAAATACTTATCTCAGTTTAGCAAAACTGCCTTTTGTTTTTGCTTCTGCAGAGACTCTCAGCCCTTTAGAAGAAACTGCTGTCTGCCTGAAGCATACAGAAGCCTAACGTTTGCAATAATGACAAATACGGCCATTCCAGGTAATGATATCCATCAATGTAATAGTAGGGGTGTGCTCATTTATTCAAAACCACTATCCCTACACAAAGGTCAGCTCTTTGAACTGCTAAAAAAGAACTGGAATTTTAGAGATGATATGGGAGAGGAATACGGGTCAGAAATACTGCAGAACAATCAACCTCAGTTTACACTGAGTGGAGGCTCTAACATGCTACATATAAATGCAGGAAAATCTGCCTGCCTGGGCCCCCTTAGTACAATTACTGTGCAGAAAAATCAGTGAAGAGACCTTATACTTGGCTATGTAACATTAAATATTTGAGTTGTTTCTAGCAGTTTCCCTGACTTGCCTTTCATTTCTGACCAATGCTTTTCTAATACTAAGAGAAAACTACATGTCTGTACTGCTAACAACTGAGAGGAGGATCAAATGAAATAAAAAAAGCAGCTAGGAATATACATCTTGTCTTCTGCAAACACTTGCATGCAGGCTTCATAACTTAAGAGTTCACAGTTGTAAGTATAATCACTGCAGATACATAAGCACTCCACAAGCACTGTTAACACTTGTGTCATCTCAGTTCGCATGGAACTTCAGGCAACTAATAATTAAGAATTTAAATGAGATTATTTTCAACCACAGAGGCATAAAAATGGCAGAAAAATAGCACTTGCATTAAATTATTTTTAAGATGTGTTTGCGTTCATCAGACTGCAGAGGTTTTCTCAAACTTGGCGAAGAAAAAAAGCACTTCTCAAAAGAGACCAGAAGCCTGCAATTCAGCAAACGCCTATGTACTTCTTGAAAAATCCATCTGAAGCAGACTCTGCAAGTTAAAAATAAAACCTGGCACAGAAAGAGAGGCATGATCCTACAGGCTGGACACATTCAGTAAGAAAACAAACTAACAAAATGAAACTGAGCAAGCACTTTAAAGCCAATTGACTTCCCAACACCAGACAGTAAAAGCACATGCATTAGTATTTCTTCAGAAGGAAAAAAAAGCAGGAATACTTCAAGGTTTTAAACAAATAATTGGATCACTTTGTGAAATCTTCAAAATGCTAACAAGTGCTTTTTCCAGAGAAGCATGACTCAGGAGTAGTACATCAGATTGCACACTGATCATACACATAATGCTGAAAACCCAACATACTGTCAAAAATCCTGCAAACTGAAGAACCCGGTGTTTGATGGCTTGGCTTTGCGAGCAAAGATTTTGGGAAGGGCTTTAACCATGCTTACTTCAAGCACAATGACCAAGGGCGAGTGGGCTATGCAAATCTGGTTAGAAAAGGATGCTTAGTTAATCAGGGAGTGTCCGACCAGGACTGACATCTCCTGAGTAATCTCAAGCTACCTATGTGCTGATCCGCCCACATGCAAGGTTGGATCTGCTGCTACCCATGCACCTTGTCACCTACCGATTCGACCCTCACTTGCCCATACCGGCAAGTGAGAGCAAGCCCTTCCAGCCTGTGCAGTGGATTGTTTAGGTGAGGCGCAGCTTGCACAGAACTGGCCCCACCCTTTACACCTGAGGTTTAACTGCCAGGCCTAGCGAGCTAGGATGGTGACAGCAAAGCCCGCAGGTTGTAAGTTTTGTAAGAGTGTCCTTCTCTTAGATGGAAGACCATACAAGGCTAGATGAGCTTCATCAGCCCGGGGTTGAAGATAAGAGTTCTCCTTCTCCTACATTCTGAGCAAGACTTGTCATCTCCTGGGTCAATCTCCAGTGACTGCTATCGTGAGCCCACCGAGGTGCCGGTGCCGCTTTGGTATCGCTACTTCTAGGTGGGATTCTGACTTAGAGGCATTCAGTCATAAGCCCGCAGACGGTGGCCTCGTGCCAGTGGCTCCTCAGCCAAGTGCACGCACCAGGGGTCTGAACCTGAGGTTCCTCTCGTACTGAGCAAGATTACTATTGCAACAACACATCACCAATAGGGTAAAACTAATCTGTCCACACTAGGAAATATGCCAGAACTGTTGGCAACTGAAGGAGTACAAAGTCTTTGCAAAGTTGTCACAGAATTACATTTTTCTTCTTACGACATTTATGGATATTTTTATTTAAGAGGGAAAAAATACACAAAAGCAAAGCATATTTACCTTTCAAACATAGTAAGCTAATATACCCCTTTTTGTTTTCCTCACATAATACTATGCTTTATTACACTACAGAATGTTAGCTGCATACATGTACTAAACCCAAATGATCATAAAACTCTGCATAAGCAAATATTATCAACCAGTAAAACCATTTTAAAAGAAGCAAGTCACTGATTTCACAGTTTTTGGTAAATTCCTATTACTTATTTACTATAAAATTACTGACAATGTGAAAAGCATATATCCTATGGGGACTATTTCTATTATTTTTCTTTTAAAGGTCTTTCAGTCACACATAAAAGCCTTCTCTAATGTGTTGATATAAGTACAAATCTTAACCAAAGAAAAACAAATGTTTCTAATGCAAGAGAAACACACTACCACTGTGTTCATTTCTGTTTACTGTAAAAGTCTTTACTCACCTTTGGTAAGCAAAAAGAGTTGCCAAAAGATATCTCTCAAGCATAATTCCCTACAAATGCTTTTGAAAACGAGATTGCATTTCTTACCTAAAATGCTTACAAAATTGTATCTGAAAATGCAGAATGCCTGTTATTTGAAAGGTATTTTCTCTAAATACTTTAAATTTCTGAGAAATACATTGAAGACTCATGACATAAATGTCTGATCTACAACTAGCTACATTTCATACAGAAAGCTATAAGCTTGTGACTATGCACAAATGATAAGGACCGGCAGCCTGGGAAGAATACAGGGATGTTGTCCAGGAAACTAGAGCAGTTGACGACATCTACCTGGACTTATGCAAAGCGTTCGACACTGTCCCACACAATATCCTTGTCTCTAAACTGGAGAGACATCAGTTTGATAGGTGGACCACTCAGTGGATAAAGAACTGGCTGGATGGGCACACACAAAGAGTTGTGGTCAATGGCTCAATGTCCAGCTGGAGACCAGTAACAAGTGGTGTCCCTCAGGGATCTGTGTTGGGACCGGTCTTGTTCAACATCTTTGTTGGTGACATGGACATGGGGATTGAGTGCACCCTCAGCAAGTTTCCAGAAGACACCAAGCTGTGTGGTTCGGTTGATACACGGGAGGGAAGGAATGCCATCTAGAGGGACCTTGACACACTTGTGAGCTGGGCTGAATGAAGTTTATGAAGCTTATGAAATTTAACCATGCCAAGTGCAAGGTTCTACACCTGCGTGGGAGCAATCCCAGGCACAGCTACAGGTTGGGCAGAGAAGAGATTCAGAGCAGCCCTGTGGAGAAAGACTTGGGGGTGTTGGTCGATGAGAAAATGAATGTGAGCCAGCTTCAGTGTGCGCTTACAGCCCAGAAAGCCAAACTTATAGTGGGCTGCATCAAAAGGAGCATGACCAGCAGGTCGAAGGAGGTGATCCTGCCTCTCTACCCTGCTGTCGTCAGACCTCACTTGGAGTACTGTGTGCAATTCTGGTGTTCTCAACACAAAAAGGACATGGAACTGTTAGAACAAGTCCAGAGAAGGGCCATGAGGATTATCAGGGGACTGGAGCACCTCTCATATGAAGCCCGTCCGAGAAAGTTGGGGCTGTTCGGCCTGGAGAAGAGAAGGCTGTGTGAAGACTTCATAGAAGCCTTCAGGTACCTGAAGGAGGCCTACATGGATGCTGGGGAGGGACTCTTCATTAGGGACTGTAGCGACAGGACAAGGGGTAATGGGTTAAAACTTAAACAGGGAAGGTTTAGACTGGATAGAAAGAAGAAATTCTTTACTGTAAAGGTGGTGAGACACAGAAACGGGTTGCCCAGGGACATCGTGAATGCTCCATCCCTGGCAGTGTTCAAGGCCAGGTTGGACAGAGCCTTGCGTGATGTGGTTTAGTGTGAGGTGTCCATGTTCATGGTAAGGGGGTTGGAACTGGATTATCTTCAGGTCCTTTCCAACCCTAACTGTTTTATGATTCTATGATTCTGTAACATGCATAAGAAAAAGAACTCTCTTGTAACTTTTTTGCTAACTTTCTACAAAGTGTTTTAGTTAAGTCCTAAATGCAACTCAAATATGAAACAACATTTAGCTATAAAATAACTTATTTTGCAGGCAAAAATAAACTGTTGTAATGAAACTCAACCTAGGTACAGCAACAACATAGTACTTCCTATCAAATACCTGTAAGCTATCATATTTATAAGCAAATGCCTCTCTGTTCATATTTAAACCTTGTCACATCATAAAAATGTTTAGTGAGCTCTAAAGCAGGTCACAGTGCATCTAATTCTACTAGCAAGAGCAAAAAACACTGGGGTTCACCAGTACGTTCATTAACTCCTACACCCATCTGTTGAGGCAAGTTTTCTGACAAAGCTTGTGTCCTTTTTCTTTGCTGTTCTTTCCTCATTTTTTGACAAAAACATACGCAGCACAGCTCCAAGAACTGAATTTCTAGACTGTTATATCTCCTTCCACCTGGATGTGTTGACCTTTTAGTTGTTACAGGCTGCAAAAAAATATTTACACTAATGCAAAATAATTATGCGAGTAGCAACTGTAAGTGTGCAACTTCAAAGCTTCGAAAGATAAGAAAGATAATAAGAAGTAAAGAAATATGCCATGTATTCAATGGAGAGTGGACAGTCCTAATAATTGTCACAGAAAACTGGGGTTGACGCACTGACAAAGCCTACATGGCTTCATATTTTCATTTCTAATTCAATAATGACTCTTAAACACAACTAAGCTTAAATTCACTGCTACAGCAAAATAGGCAAATATTTATACTTTTTTTAAACATATAGAGTACAAACAAAAATCATACATTGAACAAAAAATCTCTCATTAGACTAAGCAGAGAGATGGGGATGTTCTTTCTACCTGTATTTCGGATGCAGGTGCCTACTGACATTACAGCCATTCGTACCTTTCCAAACAGGGCAACCTGTTCACTTTCATTTACTACAAGCCTGTTTTCCACTTTTTCCATATTACTTTTTTTTTTTAAAAAATCCCAAATCCATTTAAAATACACAAAGCAAGAACTGATTATTAACAGTCAATGATGACTGTTTTGGAACTTCAGTTAAAAAACAATTACATATAAATGCAGTCATTCCTTAAATGCATTCACTCTTTAGAAAGCTCAAAAATATCACGCAGTTTGTATAAACTCCTATGACCTTTTCTTCATCCTCTATGAAAAGTCTCCTTGTATAGGGAGAAAAAAAAATCACAGCTCTATCACAAAACCTTCATGTGAAATAATGGAAGCAGGTATTTTCATTTCATGCTGGCCACTGAAACACCTCCAAGGACATACGCAGAAGAAAAAAAAAATTATCTTCATTTATTACTCAGTTTACCACAAGTTTTACTTTAATATTACAGCAGCCTATAGAGATCTCAGGGTGTATGGTGTTTCCTCTCTTCTTTTAATGCACCTGTTACAGTTTCTGAAGTACTGCCTGATTTAGGCCTAAACCAGACAACCTGGTGCATAGATTACATTCTTGTATGGCTTCTTAAGAAAAAAAAGTAAAAAAGGACAAAAATCCCAGGTCTTCTGGATTAGATCTAAGGGACTATTTGGCTTCCCTCTTTCTAAAATCCTACCTTTCCCTCCATCCTTACAGTTATTAAACAGGAAAACCAGGTGAAAATAGCTGTGCAGTATTTTAGAGCAGTCAGAAAGTTGTGGTTTGATTTTGGTTCCCCTCTTCCCCTTCTCTCCCCCCCCACCCAAGAGAAGCAATACAAAACTGATTTAACTTATCACAAACTGAGGAAAGAGGACCAAGGTTATCACCTTTTTTGTTTAATGGACTTTCAGGTTGTTCATAAATAAAAGTTGTGAAAGCTTTTATCAAATTAGATTAAGACACTGGGATTTATGTCAAAATAACTGATTTTTAGACATCTAAGCCTGAAACAAACACCCTAATTTCTTCCATATACGAGATGGATGAACAAACCACCACAGTTTGATTTATTTGAGCTTTCTTCAAGGAGAGGAATTGCTCTCCAGCACTCCTCGATTTTATATGGCTGACTGTGGAGGAAGTTCTATGAGCCATGTTTTAGATGACAAAGTTAGGAAACAGAATTCTGCTAACACATTCCAACTGGTTCTAGATACATTAATTTAAATACTTACCCTCTACTGTTAGAGTACCCATTTTGGATTCCAAGAAATCAAACAGTGTGCTTGGTGCAGATGGTCTGGCATTTCCTAGCTCTTCTTCATCTTCAGGTCTTATTCGACCTCGGCCCTTCCCTTTACCTGTAAACATCAGAAGTTATTTGTGAGTGGGAAATAAATTAACAAGAAGTGTACACAACTTTTGATTTAGAAAATGCTTTTATTTTCTATTAAAGAAAAAAAAATGCATGGACAAAATAGATACTGACATTTTTCAAATGGAAAATAAGGAGATTCAAATGTGTGATTCCAAATTCAAAAATTTTGATAAAAATACAATACCTGGAGGCCTTTTCTAAGTATTTGCTTTACATTTGTGATGCACTCTAACTTGCAGGAAAAGATCACGCAGATACACCCTCCTATAACTACATTAGTAATTTGCTTGTAAACACTGTTTTAAAGCTCTTTTTGAATGTTTTACCTCTAGGTGGTGGTCCCTGAATGGGTTTCTGTTTATTGTTGTTCAGAAGAAAATTTAATGCCGCCTCTAGGTTATTACTATTATCCATAAGTGCCTGTCTTGCTGCTTCTTTGCTGAAACCCATCTCTGTTATGTGTTTTAGAGCCTTTTCGTCAACCTGAAATAAATAGTACACACAGAACTAACCATAAGATACAACAAAAACTCTATTAAACCATCAGATTTGACTTCAATTTTCGTTAATTTTTAACTGAAACTCTACTTTATATTTCACTGATGGTAACTATTTCAGTTTCATGTAAAATCTTCTCATACAATCTCTCTTAGGCTAGTAGAGGGGTTCTTTATAACATTATTCTTACGCTGATTTTTAATTCAACAGTTTTCAGTTCCTGTATCATGCACATTTCAAGCACATATTCCCCTAGCCTACCTTTTCCTTCACTGCACACTGGAATAGGACGACAGGTTGTTCAATGTTAAAGAAATGGTTTAAAACAGAGTCTAAAATATTAATTCAGAATAAAAGTTATATTAAATATTATTTGGTGTGTTAAAATTGAAGGATGAAAGTCATCCTGCCCAAAATGAATTAATGTTAACATGCAAAAACTATTAAGCTTATTTAAACAAGAAAATAAAACTGCACTGTAATGTCCTATACCACATATACCACTACTTTTCTTCTGCAAGGTCTTAGTTTTAAATTTTACTGGATAGGATAACATGGGGCTTGTAAAATCAAAAAATGAACACTGATACTCATAACTATCTCAGTAATGTACAAAAGCACTTTCAGTATTCTAAACAGACTTCAGAACAAACTGAAAGGAAAGCCATTATTCCTCAGGGTATTTTGGCTTTATTTTTGTCAATTTGGTTTTTAATATTACATGTTTAAAGTCCGTTTTAAGTCTTCTACCTTACCAGCTCTCGGTAGACACCTTCATTCTTTCCTTCAGGTTTTGTTATCTTCTCTTTCTGGAACAGTTCCCTGTTTCGATTCCCTCCAGCACTCACACTGAGATTACTCCTGCTACTACCACCACCTCCTCCAAATGTCTTGGTCTTCAGGCAAGCAAAAAAAAAAAAAAACAACCAAAAAAAACATTTCAGTAAACATAACTTAGGAAAATAAGGCTTAATGTTTACCTAGTGAAAAAAGCACAGTAAATTTGATGCAGCGGTATTTTTCATGGTTTTGCTTCGCATCGACAAATAAAGCATTAATTTACACACACACATTTATTTCGTAGGCATTTTCTCCCCTATGCCCAAATAAAGCTGTTAAAAGAGGACATAATTCTAGATTTTTATAAACTTACCAAGCAAATCTGAAAAATAAAATAAATGGAAAACTGAGAAAGGATATAAAAACTCTGACACAATAGAACTAAACTTCCTGGCTATCCTTTCAGATTGCATAAAGGGAATTATGGGGTTTGAGAACTGCAAAGAGCAGATAAAAATTGGTAACATTTATTTATTACTTAAATCTTGTTAAATTATAAAACCATATTTTACATAGTGGTATCAAAACAAAATTGTATCTACAATAAAGCATTATGTTTTATAAGATACATATGGTCATAAGATACATAACGTATGTTTATAACATAATGTTTTATAACATTATGGTTTATAACATAACATAATTATTTGCTTTAGAAAGAATATACCCATTAAGTCAAAAGAACGAATTTCTGATTTCTCTTTTTAAAGATATGTCATTAGAACTATAAGCAGACAATCATCAGAAACCATTTGCTATTTAAGAGAGAAACACTTAAAATAACACAAAAGACAGGTGGAATTATCATCATGGAATTATCATAATTCACAGTAAGTAAAATACCATACACATGCATTCTAACCTCCTTGCTCTTTGCTACTTCTGCAATAGCAGCTGTTCTCTGCTTTTCAAATTCATCATTGTCTGCAATAGTTTTCACTGTATTTGTCATTTGCAGAGTCTTCCTGCGATCGAGGTCTCTGCTGTCCACTTGTGCATGAGATGCACATTTCTGAAAATGCAAAATAAAGTTTTAATTAATTCTTCTGCCTAGTCTCGTTTGAAAAAAGTGAAGTATTCTGTTAGAGTAGCACAATTTCACATACAGAATATGTATGACATACACCGGTACATCTTACATCTAGATGTCTTTGCTGAAAACACACTCCTCTGGTCCACTAAAAAGGCTGAAAAGAATGACTTTTCCATTTTTAAGATTAGTTCAAGATGCAGCTATTATGATTCTTGTAAGTACCTTTGGTGTTTAAGAAAGGACTACGTTAGCACCTAGAAGGCCTGACAGGAAGAACTAAAGGCTCCACATATTAAATACTAATTTTAGTTTGAAACTGTGAGGCAAAACATCAAACATAAGTTAGCATAGCAAAGGAACTTTTTTAGGTCCAAGCCATTGTGATCTAAGGCATTTTGACAGCCTTTATCTAACTGTAACCAGGCCCCCTAGATATCGTGATACAGGGTTTTTTCATGAAATAACAAAGAGAAGCATACTGTACCTGTCCAAAAGGTACAAAAGGGGGAGGGCCACCTTCCGTTCCAATGTTACTCCTATTGTGTTTTGCTAAACTCTGTAAAAGAAAATTGATGATTACTAAATTGTAAGCAGAAAACATTGTATGATGAACGTCTCTATTTCAGGATGCATACAAAACTTGTGAGATGAACATTTTAAGCATTAAAACCCAATGATAATACTTAAAATCCTGAGGCACTTAAGGAAAAGGTTGTATAAGGGGCAGGAAGACAAAATAAATATGTGAAAATTTGCAAAATTAAGCACTGGCACAGGCTGCCCTGGGAGGTGGCCTTGCGTAGGTGGAGATGTTGGGCCAGATGACTTCCAGAGGTCCGTTCCAACCTCAGCCATTCTGTGAAACTCATTAACCCATGCATATGCAAATAGTGAAAGGGTAAAACAGAACAGGGCAATTCTGGATGTGAAGGTTGTGTGCAGGCTGTGTGTAGGCTCTCCTAAAAAACATCTCTTTTTGCCACTGCTGGAAACAAAATACTGTGTCAGTAGGAAATTTCCCATATGGCCTCATGAAAAGCATGGTACATATGCTAAATTGATCAGCAGATATTTGGATTGCAAAGACCATAACAGTGAGACTAATGATTACTGATACATAGCATCTATAGAACAGAAGTGCTCTAAATTCTCAGTCACAGTCAGTCAATCAGTGACCTAGGTCTGAAAACAAAGCATCCTCAAATAATACAGGTTACTAGTCACCAACAACAGTAAAAAGATGTATTTGTAAAACACTGCATTAAATATCTGGTCATAGTTGATACAGTTTTTATCTTTTTTTATGAATTAGGACAACAGTAGCAACCTGCAAGAGAATAAAATTCACTGGAAAAAAATGACATTTTGTTATATGTTAATTATTTTGTATTACATAGCAGTATTTGGTTTCAGAAGCAGAAAAAATAACAGGTCCTTAATGCTGTTAAAATGCTTAAAAATTGCATTTCCTAAAATGCATCTGTTTTACCATTTTCATTTTTTATTGTCCTTTTTCTCCTACTGGAGAATCATGCATGATTACATACATCATTTACTGCTCTTCACTGGCAGAGAAAGTTTTAATTGCTTAACACTATATATGACATTCACTTATATATTTATTACCCTGATGTAAAATTGATTTAATTCTATCATGTGAGATACAGTATAAAAGTTAATATGCTTTAAGCCATTAGACTATCACAGAATTTCTTAAAATTAGCCAGAGATTCATTTGACTATCAAATCAAAAACTTTTGGTCCACTTTTTCCAAGTTAGCTACTTTCATTCAGGAACCAGAAACCATTTTCTAAATAACTTATGGTTATTAATTCCTTTCAAGGGTGATTTAAAAAAAATTGAAATTCCTTTTCCTCATGCCTTGGAGAAAAAAAATACTAATAAAGTAATTCAATAAATTATTAAAAACAAAGCACTTAGAAGTGCAGGAGCCATAAAAATTTTCAGCTTTAGTTTCAATCAGTTCACTTTAAAATGTTGCCTTAAAATTATGACCTAATCAAGGGCTGATTGTTGCAGCGTGCTCATCATACCTTCCAATATCTATTAAGTGAAGCAGCAGAGTACAACAGTAATCTCTTGTCCAACCTGCTTTGCTTCCCCAGGGTATATACACACTCTAGGTCTAACAAACCCTACACGTTTTTTTGAATCTAGGGAAATGTAGGCAATTCTGGAATGAACTCTAGCACTGAATCAAATTATAATAAAAATATTTATACCACAGCCTAAGAACTTGAGCATTCAATCATAGTTAATTCCTCATGTCCCATAATAAGGAAGAACATGGTTATGTTTAAGGTCATCTTTTGGTTTTTCTTTCCCAAATCAGAATCAAGGGAACACATACAAGAAAAGCTACTGTTCAAACAGGTATTTTGGAAAATAGCAAAAAAACACTTCAAAACTGCATATTTCCTAGCATTTAGCTACATGGGTTTTGAATCATTAACTATTTATGGCATGAAATTCTCATCCAGAACAGCAGACCTCTGCTTCATAGTAAACAGCAGCCATGGCCCAGTCTGTTCAGGTAGTACAGCGTCCCGAGGAGTGAGGACAACTGCTCTGGAAATTAAATTTCACTTTCTACAAAATAAAAGCAAACTTGCAACAAGAACAGTATTTTTTAAACTTGCAATTAACTTTGCTTATAGGACAGCAGTAACTATCATTTACAATGAACTTAGTTGTAAATACATTTAGGATTCTTCTCTTACCCTTTCTGCTGTACTTGCATTGTGATTGTAAAAAAAAAAAAAAAAACAAAAAAACATTTCCATGGGGATCTCTTAAGAAACAAAGGTTTACTAGCTGAAACTGAATTCCTAAATATTATATATTATTATAGCTTCACATTTCTTTTTAATATGAAATATACATAAAACTACTCCCTTTCCCCATCAGGTACCCTCTATATTTACTCACCTTCACAAAACAGAGGATTCATTAAGTATACTGAGAACTTTACTTTTAGTTAATTTATAATTTGATAGACTCTATTTTTTAAAAGCGTAGATGCCTACCAGTCTCACCAATCATCTCAGCAACATTTGCTTCAGCTTTTGCATCACATATTGTTTGATATTTTTATCAATTGCAATAAAAAGTACTCCTCCTTAATAAGAAGGGTACCAGCAATAACTCACAGACTGATCCTCACTGATTGAAACACCAGTGATGACCAAAACATGTCTTCACTAAAATATCTCTGAGAGTTGACAATCATCTTATTTGTCATTCTCTTCTGTAAAGCTTTCTGAACAGGACAGAAACATCAAGTTCATGAAGAAGCATCTGGCTTCTATATGCCTGTTTGAGCCCTATCTGTCTAACTGTCAGTCCAGATCTAGAACTGAAAGTAGAATTTCCAGTGGTCATGCTTCACTTGTCCAAACTGATCTCTAGTCACCCACAGCTTTTCTGACATGACCACATTCATGCCAGGAACCTAACCATGGTCTGTGAGCTGGTCAATGAGAAGAAGAAAACAATACTCTGGCAAACTGTAACACGGAACTAAAGAATTGAGGGAATAGCAATAGGCAATAGTTAACTTCCTGTACTTTACCTTACCAGAGTGAATCAGTGAAAACTCAGTTACCTCTCTTTTAACCGTATCGCATAAAGCCAACAGAACTTGGCAAAAAGTGCTGAAAGCTGTTGCAGACAGCAGCACACCAATGGTTATTAAATGGCTGCCTTCTTGTAAACAGAACATGTCTGAGTTATTTTTTGACACTGACCTCAAAAACAAATTAATATTTATAAAGCCACATTTATTTGTCAAAGCCCAGAGAGAAGAAACATGAAAACAGACTGTCAAAAATACCACCAAGAAAGCTAACAAACCCTACTGACCCTTCTCTTATGAATTAGATGGCATTCTTGAAAATTAATTAGTTCTATGTGTCTCTCTTCCACCCCCCATCAATCTTAAAACTCAGTGCCTTTTAACCAGAGAGAGAACTCACAAAACTTTATAATTAATATGAATCAAAATAATAAAAGGGGATGTTTCCACTGTCAGCCCCAGAACCTTCTTTTTAATGAAACATTTAAAACCAGGAATGCTTTGTTTGGGATTGTATTTTTTGTTTGTTTGTTTATGTTTTGGTTTGGTTTTTTTTTTACAAAATATTTTCAAATATAAAAGATGCCAATCAGAATCTACTAGAATGGACACTGTGAAACTCATGTTCAAATAAGTTTTGGCTCAATTTGCTCAAATCTATAAAATGCAACCAAGTAACTGTTAAAAAATAGCATTAGCATCAATAAAAGCAGTACTTTACACAGAAATGACCACTGTATTCATAGAACCATAGAATAGTTAGCATTGGAAAAGACCATACAGTTCTAACCCCCTTGCCATGGGCAGGGACACCTCACACTAAACCATGTTACCCAAGGCTCTGTCCAACATGGCATTAAGCACTGCCAGGGATGGAGCATTCACAACCTCCCTGGGCAACCCATTCCTGTGCCTCACCACCCTTACAGTAAAGAATTTCTTCCTTCTATCCAATCTAAACCTTCCCTGTTTAAGTTTTAACCCATTACCCCTTGTCCTGTCACTACAGTCCCTAATGAAGAGTCCCTCCCCAGCATCCCTGTAGGCCCCCTTCAGATACTGGAAGGCTGCTATGAGGTCTCCACGAAGCCTTCTCTTCTCCAGGCTGAACAGCTCCAACTTTCTCAGACTGTCTCCATACTGGAGGTGCTCCAGTCCCCTGATCATACTCGTGGCCCTCCTCTGGACTTGTTCTAACAGTACCATGTCCTTTTTATGTTGAGGACACCAGAACTGCACACAATACTCCAAGTGAGGTCTCACAAGAGCAGAGCAGAGGGGCAGGATCAGCTCCTTCAACCTGCTGGTCACGCTCCTTTTGATGCAGCCCAGGATATGGTTGGCTTTCTGGGCTGTGAGCACACACTGAAACTGGCTCATGTTCATTTTCTCATCGACCAACACCCCCAAGTCCTTCTCCTCAGGGCTGCTCTGAATCTCTTCTCTGCCCAACCTTGTAGCTGTGCCTGGGATTGCTCCCACGCAGGTGTAGAACCTTGCACTTGGCATGGTTAAACTTCATAAGGTTGGCATCACCCTCCTCACAAGCGTGTCAAGGTCCCTCTGAATGGCTGCTCATAAGCAACAGTTCTGTTATAGAGACAGGGATATAGAACTGTATAGAGAGGTGCATGGTAGTAGTAGGGATAGCTTATCTGACAAATATTTGGGAATGAAGATAGCAGGGTAACAACCTTCCTGCCCTAGAAATGTCCACTCATTTGGGAGAAAACATATGAAGTAGTGTTCCTGCAGCAACTTCTGTTCTATTGGGACAGGAACCAGGGTAAAATGGAGTAAAGGGTCTTACAAGTATTTATGGCCTATTGAAAGATTTAAAAATCTCCAATTTTGGATAAATCTCTGATTAGAAAGACAAAGAACTGACGATATCTGCAATGCAGAATGCACATGTAAGATTACCAACTTCAGTGTTTTCCATACACTTACAATTTTTTTTTGCCTCCAAATGAACAGTTTGCAGATGATAACTGTAAAAGGCATAGTTTTGTAGTATTACGGCACCGAGCACACTGTTTAGGAAAGCAACAACCCATGACTGCACTAAAATAAATTTAGTACATTTGATTAATGTTTTCAATCTCTCTGCACAATATGAAAGGAATCGGTTCCTGTATAAAGATCACTTACATTTTCTTCATTTGCAACATTACATATAAGACCTATTCACATATATTGAACTGCATTCCTAAAAAATTTTAGGACAGTACAGACCTAAAATCTTATCATATGAAAGTTCACAGTCAACACATTAGGCTTGATGTCATCAAATGTAATACATGCTGCAAAACAGGCATTTCCAGTGGTGTTACCTCACCCTTTGTAATTCCCACTTTTCTATAAGATGCTCCACTTCACCTCCAAGAACTGCTGTGTTACTGTCATCCAACAGCAAGAACCCATTTCTCACTTCAACAATTCCCGAAAGCTTAATTTTTGTTCCAGGTGGAGTGTTCAGGCTAAAAAAAGAAACAGAGCCAAATATTTCATCTATTTCATAAATACATTTATTGATATTCTGCTATGAAAACCATATAAAACTCTAATTCTACTATACTTCTAACATTGTCACATTTCGTAATAAAAAAAAAAAATCAGCATCAAAAACCTTTGCAGTATTTCCTTCAACATGCACAATACTTTCCAATAGTTTTATTGGAACACTTCACATCTATTAGATGAAAATGTCACACTGGAAATTCATGTAACAGAGATGAATGCTTGCAAAATGTCTGGTTAAGATCTAACCTTATAATACCAAACTAAGGATGTGATTTGCTTAGACTAAAAGAGAAAGTATCTCAAAGTCAGTTGTCTAAGTTCCTCATCCTAGGATGTATTTATAGTTAATGAAGGATCTCCAGATGGCTAATCATCTAATTTTAAGACATTTCACTTAAGAGAAAACAAAAAGCTGTTCAAAAAGCACCTTCCTATACATTACTAATAGCCAGGACTGTACCAGAATAAATATAAAAACCATGCATCTTAAAAGTGCTGCTTCTCTCATTATTCTATCATCTGAACACATATGGATGCTTTCTGCAGTCAGCTCCCATGAGGAGATACCTTGCCTTTTTTTTCATGTGAATCTACTCTGAAAAACAACAGCAGCAGATGCATAAAAGAATCTCACATCTCAAAGCTGTAACTAAAATCAAAGCAGCACAATCTGGAAACTGATTTTTCTTGTGAGAAACAGGACACAGTCAGTTATAACCTTTCAACTGAGACACAATAGCCTCTTTATAATATGCTAAAGTTATTGCTGCAATCACAGGACCATAACACGTGATGAGGAACATTCACAGGGGAGTCTGCTGATTTCAGCACTAGTGGCATTAACCTTATCAATATTACTGGATTCTTGGTATTATTCTGATAAAAGAAAATGAGATCAGAAAGAACAGACAAGAAAGAAAAACGAAGGAAAATTATGCAAAGAGTGCGAGGGGGAAATACTAGTAATTAAGAACTTAATTTTACGGAAAACTGATTTTTATGTACCGAATTCAGTATTATGCACTGAAACATCATATTATTCCAAGTTAAGAGCTCATCTTCAAACCTGAAACAACCACATGCAACACAAATTAAATTTTCATACCATGTTACTTGAAAAGAAGAGCTCATGACATTACTACAGTGATGAACTCTCTGGCATTTTTAAGCTTTTATCTAAAAGCTTTCAAATTGTATCTTCTGCTTGGCATTTTAAGTATTTTGTTATCTAGAAATCTACGTACACAGGAGCCTGTTTGCCTTCATTTTCTGTTCTCTTCACACTGGAATACGATATAAATTATAAGTTCTGCTTGCTCAAGCTAAAATTAAAATATCAAGTGCTCTACCTTTTAAGACAGCACCACTCTAAACTGCAAGCTGGCTCCTGCTTACAAGGAGCAGTTTAACAGTAAAGGATGATATTCAGAAATGAAATATGTATTTATATCTAACTGCTGCAGCTGCAGATAAAGAGAGGAAGAAGATTTTTCTTTAAACTGAAATAAACTGAACTGAAGTGAAAAGCAAAGCACACCATGACTCCAGAGACTAGATACTGGAGATAATTTTCAGCATCTTCATAACCAAACAAAAGAAAAAATCCCAAGTTCAACAGGAATTAGCTCTCTTACCCTTCATTTTTAGCTGAACAAATATTTACCAATTCAACCCAAGTTGATGTCTTACCCATGGTAAGGCAGCACTAGTTTCATTAACTTAGGTGTGTCAGGCCTGTGACACTCCTACTACCAAAGTCAGCCAAAATCTGCTACTACTAAAAATTGGAAATTTAGCTCAAGTTTGCACACATCCAAAAAGCTGTATGCCACATCAACTTGGACTCAGCAGATGGCTGCAAAAATCCTTTCTTTCTTTTAAGTACTTTCTTCCTTTATGTCAGCATAAACAGTAAAGTACATTCATATACACCTTCACATGCTGAATTTAAGGTTCTCCTTTATATAAGGAATTGAGAAGGAAGCCTGTTATGTCAAGCAATTTTTCCATATATTACTAAGGACACTTGTTATTTTAAGGACATTCAAGCATCAAAGTACAACTTTCTTTTCAAAGCTGTTCACCTTATTTTTGACATGCTACTGTATTCTATAGCTGTGCAGCTTGTGTGTCCATCGGTCATCTGTAAACGTAACATTCTGGGAGCAGCCTGAGATTCTTCATTATCCTTTGGTGCAGCAACATTACGTATTTTCTGTATTTGCAGAACACATGGCCCTTCCAGCTATACATGAAAACAGAAAAGAAAACTGTTAACACCATTAAACAAAAATGTAACAGCTACACAAACTAACAGATGCCCCAGGCAAAGGAAAGTGTAACTTGATCAGGCAGTCATGTCCAATTTCTATCACTCATGTACTGGATATTCTAAAGCATCATAAAAATTACTTTTTCAGAGAACCAGTTGTGATGCTTCATACATCTCTGTAATACTATGGAAAAGAAGGAAATTAAAAGAGTTGGGGGAGCACACAAGCAAACAAAACCACAGATACTGTCACTTCCAACATCCTATGGAGTCCAGATAACACTTCACATGCTGTACTGCAGGGTCTCACTGACAAAGTGTTCAAAGAAATAAAAAAAACATCTTTGAAGACTATCTGGTTGTATCAAAGTACATTTCAAGTACAAAGCTTCTGTAAACACTAACTAGAAACACCACTTCTTTGAACACGGATACAATCAGAATGTTAGTAATCTCAAGAGACTTTGCTGTCTGTTGTTTACCTAAAAATGCAGCACATACCCCTATAAACACCACAGTTTATGCTACAAAAAAACGACCAAACACCAAACCCCACCAAACCAGTTCATCACATTTCATATACAGCTTAGTACAGAGTCTTTCCTTTGCCCTGAGACATAAAACTGATCTCTAGTACCTAAGAAACAACAATAAAGAAGCAGTGCACATTTTATCTGCTTCTTCCCTTTGAGAAACAGAATAAGTAACCCAGAAGAACACAAAATGAGAGCAGATAACAGGTAGGTGAAATCAGATAAATGAGAGGATGCAGAAATGGGAACTTTATTTAGGATGAAAACAAAAGAGAAAGGAAAGTTGCGAGGACAAAATTCCAAAGTATTTTGGAATACCAACAAAGCATGAAATTGTACTAATAGGAGGAAGAAAACAGTCACTAAAAGGAGCAAAAGCAGCACTCTACAGAGTTCACTTCTTAAACAGTTTTGTGATCTTGAGACAATAAGCAGTAATATAAACTAAAATTTCTATGGGATTTTCCTATTCTTGACACTTTCAAATAAATCTAAAATTGGGCAGCACCAGCACTGTTAATGACTTTAAAACATATTATGGAAGATACAGTATTCTGGATGGAGGATTTCTCAAAAGCTGAAGATTTGCTTATTTGGAATCTAGTGAAACTTGAAGCTTTCTTGTCTTTTTCCTTCAATGTTGAATGTTTGAAGAAAAGAGCATAAGAACAACAGTATTTTTAGCAAATACTGAGTGAACCTTGTTTCTTTCAGTGATAATTACTAATTAAAAGACCTACTCTATCATATGAATGGAAATTCCCCCCCCTTTATTTGAAGCAAACCTAGATAAACTAATGTATAGAGTGAAAACAAGTTCTCCCTTGTAGAATAGACCCTCAGTAATTCTTTTCTAGATTCTTTAAGAATGATGCTTTGCATAATACTAAATGAACCACAGTGCCACACTCATGAGTTGCTTCAATAGAAGCCTACCCTTGTCATATATTAATGCTAAGAGTTTTAACATTATACAATGTTTTCAAAGGTGAAGAAGCACTAAGCAACGGAGAAGCATTTCTAGTTAACAGAAAATCGGTTTGTCAGTTGGTGGAAAAGGAACTTTCCTACAATAGCATTTTTCATCACATACATCAAGCAAGTTGTAGTTCTAAGTACTTGCTTTTGGTTTTAAACAACTGTTTGGTAGATCCCTTACAAAATCCAGCATATAAAGAAACAAGGGTAACTGAATATACATGCCAATATGTTCAGGGGTTTGTGTCTACAGCCTCAAGCATACACTACAATAAAACAGAGCCGTACCCTTGCTGGACAACAGTGTCTGCTTCTTTAACAAAGGACATTACATGTCATTTCAAAAAACAGTGCAAAACAAAAACAGAAGTGTGTACTTTCCTTAAATGCACACATTAAAACCATGATTATTTTAACAGGCTTAATCAGGACCTTAAGTATGCACATCTCCCAGCCCCAGCTCAGCTTATTTTCCCTCTCAATGACCACATGATGATAGGAGGAAAAAGAGTCAGTCTTCCCACAGAACAAGGACAACTATCCCTAGGTTCCAGGTGAATCCAGAAGACCTATGCCAGTACCTTTTGTGTGGACTATTTTAAAGTGTCATTGTGAGAACAAAGACAGGAAAAAAATCATTATAGTAAATAAACAAAACTAAAATCAGTTACAGTCAACAGGTACACTTACACATTTAATCCAAGAGTCAGCCAAGCTGAAACCTCTTCAGCACTCAGGTGCTGAATGTTACATACAAAAAGGTGAGATTAGTTTTGTTTATCCAACGGAATTTTCTGGTAAATTATAAAGTACCCTAAGTAGCAAGGCTGGTTATATCCTGACTATAATGGTGTCGCCTTATAATGGAGTCGCTTTCCAATATATAAATACAGCCTTCAGTTCTCTCACTAATACTGAAGACTTCCAAGAATAATGTTGAATAATATATAAGATAATACCTACATCACCTAGGAAAATGAGGAAAGAGAAACATTTCAAGACATTAGCCAGATAAATTTAATTATTCTTTAAAAGTGGACAATGTTTGGCTTGTGATTAAAGCAAGTTCATTCTTTCAACATTTCTAGAACACATAGCCTTTAAAAAAGGGACTACAATTTGACAGCATTGTAATAATACCTGCAATGAAGGGATATGTGATTTGTAAAGATAAATGGCTTCGTAAAGGTTTGTACATTTTACAGTGTTTTGTAAAGGTTAATGGCTATTCAGCATACCAAACAAACAGTGAAAAAGTAATAAATTAAATGCACAGATACAGAAACCTTAACGGCCTGTCATGGGCACCAGACTTCTTCAAACACTGACTGATAGGCCATTGTAGTATAACTCAATGGTCCATCAAGTCTAACATTTCTGTGCATCTAGTGGCAAAGACCAAGCTTACTACAGCACAGACACAAAGACCGGACAGAGAAAGGCCACAGAGATGATTTAAGAGACTGAAGAATCTCTCCTGTGAGAGAATTGGAGAATGACAATGCCACAAAGTGAAACACCAGAGGCTCCAGCTGTCTGGACATATGTCTCTAGGTGGCTCTTAAGCAGGGGTGTTGGACCAAATAAGTTATCAGGTCCCTTCCAACATCAACCACTCTCTGATCCTGTGACTGTTTTCTTGCATACAATCCTGTATTATTATTTAATGTCTTCATTCTTAAATTCCAAATAGTACAGCTGTAGCTTGTTTCTGGACATAGCTTAAAGTAATTGAAGTATCATTCACTCATGTCTATTTAAGTTTATAAGCTACTTCAATGTGAAGGTTTAGTTTATTATATCTAACATATTTTTTCATATAATTTGTTCTTTTACAAAAAAATAACCCCCCCACCAAAAAAAACTGTAGGAGATCAAAATCCACAGAGACAATAAAGGCAACAAAGCCCAGTTAGTTACACTAAAGTAATTAAACAGAAAGTGGGAAACATATGAGTAACCTTAAATAGGAATTAGAATCGCTGGCAAGTTATATTTTAACAATTTGCCATCAATCTGACGGTAGTCAGAAAGCATCTCTCTGAGCTCAGAAATGAAATCCAGTCTTAATGCTTCTTTGGGAATGCATGTTTCCATTGTAATGGAACATAAATACTCAAAAGAAAACCAGATACGCCTTAAGCATAACAACACTAGTAAATTACACCTTATAATTTTATATTCCTTTCGGTTTTTTCTATTAATACTTAACATATATTTCTGGTATATAGTCATCTAGATGAAAATGCTGAAGTGAAGCTTTGTCGATTTCTATGCAAATGTGGCCATCTTGTGGTTAATGCTGGTAGTATTTTTTTTTTTCTTAAATCAGCAGAAAACAACAGCTATAAACGAGGTAATTAAACATTTCTGTGTATTAATGACTTAAGCTGATAACCACCTATAATGGTTAAATACCCATATTGTGTCACACGGGGTCACTAAACCAGCTTTTATAATCATAGAAACATAAAATAGTTAGGGTTAGAAAGGACCTTAAGATCATCTAGTTCCAACCCCCCTGCCATGGGCAGGGACACCGCACACTAAACCATATCACCCAAGGCTCTGTCCAGCAAGGCCTTGAACTTCCCTGGGCAACCCATTCTAGGGCCTCACCACATTCACAATAAAAAACTTCCTCCTTATATCTAACCTGAACTTCCCCTGTTTAAGTTTTAACCCATTACCCCTTGTCCTGTCACTACAGTCCCTAATGAAGAGTCTCTCCAGCACCCTTATAGGCCCCCTTCAGATACTGGAAGGCTGCTATGAGGTCTCCACGAAGCCTTCTCTTCTCCAGGCTGAACAGCTCCAACTTTCTCAGACTGTCTCCATACTGGAGGTGCTCCAGTCCCTGGTCATCCTCGTGGCCCTCCTCTGGACTTGTTCCAACAATTCCATGTCCTTTTTATGTTGAGGACACCAGAACTGCACACAATACTGCAAGTGAGGTCTCACAAGAGCAGAGCAGAGGGGCAGGATCACCTCCTTCGACCTGCTGGTCACTCTCCTTTTGATGCAGCCCAGGATACGCTTGGCTTTCTGGGCTGTGAGTGCACACTGAAGCCGGCTCATGCTCATTTTCTCATCGACCAACACCCCCAAGTCCTTCTCCACAGGGCTGCTCTCAATCTCTTCTTTGTCCAACCCGTAGCTGTGCCTGGGTTTGCTCCTACCCAGGTGTAGGACCTTGAATTTGGCATGGTCAAACTTGATAAGGTTGGCATCTGCCCACCTCACAAGCGTGTCAAGGTCCCTCTGGAGAATGCAGATGCTAATTTTATGCAAATACTTGCCTATTTTATTTACACTACAAAACAAAGTTATTTTTATTCAAGATGGAAATACATCATATGTTCTCAAGATACACATAAATAATACTGATCCTAGTCGTGGATGACAGGAACAATAGTGGCATATAATATCTGTTTCTTTAAGCATTTCTGAACAACAAACGACTAGTTTCTACTAAAAAATTGTTAAGAAGTCTCTCCTGCCCCAACTGTATTCTTTACTTGCCTAAAGCAAATATGCTTCTTTGTAAATACGTGCTTCTGTATCATAAAATATTTTTATATATTGCAAGCTAAGTAGGAGTGCTTACTAAGTAGTCAGATTTGCTTTATGTTACTCAAAAAAAAGTAAATACTACAGTTAAGCAAAGATTCAGTACACTAATAGTCAGAGCTAAAAACTAGAATTAGGGGTCATTCCCAAGCAGACTTTTTCCGCTTAAGCATTACTTCTTTTCAAAACTCAAAAGATTATCATCTCCCAGGAAATGATCAGCACATGTTTGGTTTTAGTTTGTTTGGGGTTTGGTTATTGGTTGTTTTTTTTAGAATCATTTTCTAAGGTCTATGATCCAAATAAAGACATCTGATTAAAGGAAGACCAAATTAAATTTTACTAGAAGTTGACATGTAAAAAATCCTGTCTCCTTAACAATGCTGACAGAATTAAGTCCGCAGGATTTAACAAGTACCATTTATCAAAGGCCATTAGGGGCCATAGTTTTCTTTTGTCCAGCCTGTTTTCTCCAGCTTCTCAAAATTCCTTCTGGTGTTGTCAGCAGTCATTACCCAAGAGAAAGAAAAATTACCTTGTTCCTCTCTATTTTCACTCTTTCATCATTAAAACGGGCAGAATTCTGTAAACACTGATCTCTCTCAGCTATGTGACAATCTCGGAAACAGAAATAGATTGAATCAAACAAACTTTCAGAAAGAAAATTTGGATTGGACTGGATTCCTGCAGCATTCGATTCTATTATCCAGTCCCTCACCTCTGACTGTAAGTCAGTCCCATGCAGAAATTTACCGAACTCCATTCAGTTAACAGTTCTTTTGTTTTTAGTTAGGCCCCTACATATATACTGGTTTGTACTGCCAGTAACAAAACTGAGAATCCTCAAAAGGACACACAGTAACACAGAACATAAAGTGAGGGAAGAGCAACAGGTTAAATGGGGATCCTTGAAAATTAAACTAGAACTACATTTTTCTCACCTTTTTATTTTCTGAGATGTTCAGTTTTACAAAATATGGATGTAGTATTTGTGTGTGAACAGGTGCAGAAGGCTTTTCCCATGAAAAGGTAGCTGTTATCTCCCAGGTATTTCAAAGCACTAACCACCACAGCTCTCAAGCACACATCCCTTGTTTTTGCGCAGAGATTTTGTACTTTGTGGAAACAAATGGCCCAATTGCACTTTCTCTAGTTTGAGCTGAGAAACATGAAAAACATGACTCAGGCAGCTAAACTAGAAGCAAATATTATAAAGCATGTAAGTAGATTCTCATATATAATGTCCATCAAAGCTTTGAGGAAATTAATGACACTTTCACCTTTAATTGACCACCTGAACTACACAATAACAACAATAATATAGGAAACACATTACTTCTAGAGGAAATGGAGATGTTTCTAGGTATATTCTCAAGTTATGACTGAAAACTGAACATCTACCTCTAAAGAAATCCTACTATGAAAACTGAAAAAAAAAAAAAAAACAAAAAAAAACCCAGAGTACTATTCAAATCACTTTGAACTGAAATCATGTTCTAACAGCAAAACAAAATAAGGCCACGCACAAAAACTCAATACTCTGGAGAATTATATTTAACCAAATACATTTGGACCTTGTTAATATTACATGATCTGAAACACAAAACTCAGTAATACTCCAATTAAGCAACTAAGAAATGAACAGTTCAAATCCAGATGTCATAAAAAGCAATTATTTTGCTTGCTTTCCATATTTCAAAAACAGCATACTGAAGAGGAAGAAAAATATTAAAATCACAGATACTAGAAACAGCTAAATCAAAAATTTTAGGTGGTAAAAAATTATTTAAGCACTGTAGAATGTTGAATAGTATTGTATCCAGAAACCTAAAATCAGTGTCATAAAATACTCAGTGTCATAAAACACGACTTTTTTATTTAAGTTATATCTGCAAAAAAACATAGGTCCACATAATAAGAAATAAAGTTAGTAACATTTTACCTAGAAAGTTAATCAGCATGCACAGACTGCTGCCTGGCTAAAAACTACAATATTGCAATACAGTACCTCTCAAGTGTTCTTTTCATACCTGACAATAATGTTCAGGCTGCTGTTCCGGGAGAAACCAGTGTTTACAGAAGTCACAATTCCATTTAGACAATAGCATCAGCAATAAAACAAATCCCAACAGCTTTTAACAGCCTCTCATACCAATCTCGCTTTCTTAGAAGCCAAACCCATCTTGATTTATCACTGTTTGAACTTCTAGAGTAATGAAGTCTGCTTCCCCAGAACTTTCACATCAGTGATAGACAGTCAATATTTGAAAGTTAAGGATAATGGTTTGAATTGAAAACTATTACTAAGTTTAAAATAAAATTCCTTCATTTATCCCCTCTCTTAACTGCATGTAGGGAAGAAAGCAGAAAGGGTGCACTGAAGGGGCCAAACTTAATTTTTATCTGAACATACAACATATATCTTAACAATCTAACACATTCAAGTTTTGAGTATAACACTATTCTGCAGCATATAAAGTACTATCTAACATGGGTTTACCCACATAATCTGTAGGATACACAGTCACAGGAAAATTACACAGAGTGGCTAGCTACAATGATGCCTATTAGGGAGTAATACAGCATCAACATGCATCACTACATATCACAATCATACAGCTGCTTTGCTTTACCCCCTAAACCTGCTTTGTTGTTCTCACATGAATAAAGGTGAGGAAAAAAATAACTTCTGATACTGTGTCAAGACCAAACAGGGTAAATGACTTTTGAGTGAGAAACTAAGTTACTAGGATTGTCTGCAATAAGCATTTCAAAGTTGAGAAATAAAAAGAGTTCTCTTTATGAAGCCCAGTGGGCAAACTGAGATGCTCATATATTTATCCTGTAATATGCTCAAATATTGGGTTCTTTTGTATGTGAAATAATGACAAAATCAGAATAATGCACAACAAAAGGATGTCATCACACAGAAATAGTGAAATAAAAATATTGCCTACCTTTTCCACCTTTCCACCATTGATGTCACTGGGAAGGAATTTCTTGCCAATCGTTCTTAAATCTGTCTGAAATTAACACAGAAAACAAGAGAATATTAACCTAAAACATCCTGTTTAAAAAAAATAATCATTTTAGAATAGGAAAAAGAAGGGTGTTTCTTCTGCTATATACAGACTAAGAAAAACAACCCACTAACTGCATATGATGAAAAAAATTAACACCTAAGTGTTCATAGAAAAAATCTTTTTGGTTTTAGAATTATATTCTTTTTTTCAGCACATTTTCAAAGATGATCAAAACACATTAAATAGATAAAACAAAATTACTAACTCTGAGATTTAACAGAGGTAAACATCTTTCTTCACTCTCCATCTGGCACTTCAGAGAAAAGTTTTTAGTTTGTCTGTTCTTACATGCACAAATCCTTCATGAAAGGTTGAGATGATTTTTGCAATTATACCTAGAGTAAAAGTTTACCTTTTATTTTTATTAAATGCTTTTTTAATGTAAATAACCAATTACTGCTTTTGGAAGTGAGGTAGACAGCTGCATGACATTATTCAGCAACTGTGCAACATGGCCTCTGACAACATTAAGCTTAAAAATTTATATGATCAAAGGAACAAATGTCCACAAAAGCACTTTCCTCACCTAACACTGTTTGCACAAGTATATCAATCATGGTGATGTGTGACAACAGGATGCACTGGATGGCTAGAAGGTGCAGCATGTGAACATAGGAAGTGGAATTCAAACTAATCAAACTTTTCATATTAGGTTTTTAATGCATTTACACATGTGAACAAAATAAACAGTACAGCAGTGCAGCCTAAAACAGCTATGCTTTCTAAACTCCACTGTTTGAAATAAGCCTATTGGCTTTAAATAGAACATACTGGTGTGGATTACTGTACTGAAGCTGAAAACCATCCTTATTTATTATGATCATAAACACTTCCAATAGAAGGGCTAAATGTAATTACTACTGGAACTTATACACTAAGTCGCCATTAATACACGCCAATGGACTATTGTTCTTGCACTCTAATCCAGAACTCAGCAGCTCTATATTTTAGCATGCAAAACATTATAAACAAGTAGTTTGTTCTGTTTTTAGCAAGAAACATCAGCATCCTACAAACAGAGAACTATTTGTAGGAATGCTCCTTCAGTGTATTTACTCCAAATATATATAGCGTGGATAAACACTCAAGCCACTTTCAAGATAGCCACAGATAGTGACAAGAAAGCACATTCAATTTTCAATCTAAGTCCACCTAAGGGAACTGATCGGTCACTATTTTATCCCTGAATAGCACACAAGCTCCTATAAACTGTTCCCACATATTCCATATCCATATAATTGATGAGTCTCCAGCAAAGTAGTTTGCAATCATAGCACCAACAAGGAAACACAACTTTTACAAACTCTTTGCAAGATCCTACCCAAATAAAAACATTTGAAGCACTGAAGGTACATTTATGTTTATTTCATACTTATTTATGCAATTCACACACACAAAAAAAGTCAATTGACTTGGTTTCTTCTGCCTAAAACATGTCTAGCAGTCAAGGAAAGAATTTGTGAGTTTATAAGAAGTGAAATCTAAATTCTCTCTTATCCTGCTGTTCAAGCCACACTGCTATTCTCTACTTACCCAACAGGCAACTTAATCTTCTGGGCATCAAAACAACTGACTTAATGACAAAAACATTGATAAGCAATTAAAACTGGCTTTGTAATTATTTTATTATCTACCAAGCAAGCACATGCATGAACAAATGACTATGTTAGTATTTGTTCCAGCATTTAATTATACTCAGGGCAATACCCAACAAGTCAGAAGTATTTGGTTTTGTTTGCTTGGGGTTATTTTCCTAAAACAGTAATGCATTCTCAGACATATATAAACATGCTACTACAGTCCAGAAACAAATGCTTACCCCTCTGCATGTCTTGTATTACATTCTTTACATTTCTGCATTAAAATTTTGCTTTATTCTTTTCAAATTCATTACATGAACTGGTGCATGCATATGTATGAGTGATCAGACCCATGCTTTAAATAAATAAAAGGAGGAGAGAGGATACTCTGAAATGAGTATCCTCTTAAACCAAAAATGGTTGAATCTTAAAAGATGGACAAAATAGTCCCTTAATGAAATTGTGAATGAGAATTCTTAAGAAAGAATACTTTTCTCTTAAGTAATCTATACATTGCTTTTCCCATTGGAACTACATATAGTTAGTACAAAGGATGAAGTTTACACAAATCTATATACAATACATAAGCTTTAAAACTTCTGAGTATGGATGACTGAGAGGTTTGAAATGAAGAAAATGTAAAATTCTCAAAACTCTCCCTCATGATAGAATAATTTTGTTAAAAGAACAAATACACAGATTAAGCCACTGCCCCTGTTTCATTGTTACTGAAAGAGAGCAGGCTTACGAATGTTTACCAGTGATGTTAGTACACAACACTTCTGATTTTATTACTGCTTGTACTTTGACTTCAGATTTACATTTCAGAAGCATAAAAATATTTTCTTCCTGCAAATTATGTGCATTTTTTCCTCCTCCAGGTTTCACAGTTCAGAATAGGTGTTATTTCCAAGTAAAATTCACAACCATATATGCAAGGCGAGAGATAAGTACGGTCCTATATGTTAGTCACACAGATAACTGTACACTTAATTAGCCACTCAAACCTACACTTCAGACATTAAATATAACATTTCTAGCATGATTTGTCAGGAAAAAAAGTTTTTGCAATCATAACTTACATTAAGGGCAACCAGGATAATGTCATTTGTATTAACTTTTTCAGAAGAACTTATGCAAGCTTCAATTCCTTCATCTGAAAGATACCTGTTAAAGACAAAATACAGTATTAGAATATCACATGATGTATCTGTTAGGCAAACAATTTTCCTGTATATATGATTATTGTCTTTAGTTTGTATCTTTTGTGCTGGTGAAGCACAGATATAAAAATACATGGGAAATGGCTTAATGTAATCAGTTTACTTACACTGAGATAAGATTAAGACTACTTCTTCCATCATTTCTAAACAAAGAAAGCCAAACCAAACCTCTACTTAAAAAGTAACAACCCCCATCATACCAATTATTTTGAACTACACTCCTCATGCCCACATCCTGGGATTAAGGGAACCTGGTTTCAAAATCAACCATTTGGCCTTTACTTGATTTAAGTAGCATACTTTCATTCATTTCTCTTGCAAGCAAGAAAACAAACCAAACCAAACTAAACTAAAAAACACCCACCCCACACACAACACAGAAGACATATGTTTCTAAAGAGCAAGGATGTATGGTTAAGCTTTAAAGGGCTGGGGCACATAACATACAAAATTGTCACCCTGTAAAATGTACTCCTTAAAATGAACACATCCTATAGAACATATTCTTGCTTGCCTGGGCTACAAAGAATGTGATAAGAATTGAAGCATATTACAGAGCATCAACCTTCAAACATGGTGAAAAAGTTTAAACAAAAATAGAAAATCTCCTCCGCAACCACATTTGGAAATGGCATTTGTGACCTTCATGGTGGTAGCCTGGAATGAGTTTCTTCTTGGAAAAATTCTGATCAGACGTAAGTTCTGAGAATACAACAAATTTGTTCCTCTAAACAGGGTTAGCTTTAAATGGATACAGCTAATCAATTCAAAAGGGTCAATGTATTCTAACCTCCAAAACAATTTTTAAAAATAATAAGAATTTTAACTTAAGTGCTCAAAAATTGTGGTACTTGTTATTCATTTTGAATAATATTTTCTATTTGAAGCCCAAGTTTTAATTTTTACGTAGCTGGCAATCTGTCTTCTCTGCACAGCTCTTAATTTTATTTAAATACATTACAGCAATCATTAAATAATTGATGTTTGCTAAATATTCAGTCTGAAACACAGTACTTGCCCAAATAACATTTAAATTACTATCTACCAAGAAATCACCCTTTTCCCAACAAATAGAAGAATTATTTAAGAAAACTTAATATACATTAATGAATATTAAAACCAAATATTCCTGAGTGTGTCAAGAAATACTTCTTATTAAAGAAAGTAACATCCACAATGTAACATACAAATAAGGCAAACCATTTGAAGGAACGCACCCTTAATAGGCCTTTTTGATGCTGAGCATGATCCCCTCCAGCCCTGCCAGTGTTCCCAGACTAATGAACAATACCAGTTGTTCTCTAACCTGATACTTGATGGGATATAACTGTTCAAGTCAAACACCAACATCTACCAAATCCTGAGAGAACAGACCACCATCACAAAAAAAAAAACCCAAAAACAACAAAAAACCCACAACAAAACAACAGAAAACCAAACCCAGAACAACCGAAACCCCAGATCCACTGAATAGGGAAAAAAATGCACATATAAAGCCATAAAAAGAAACAATGCTATTTTTTCTATAAAAGGCAGATCCTTGAGAAGAATAAGGTGGTAATGGTAAGATTTGGGGGCTTGCATGGAAGTGCATTATTTCCCAGCTGAGTGGTTCTGAGCTCAAGTACTACAACAATTCAGGTAACTACTGTAAATTAGCAGATCTCTAGCTGGAGTCAGAAGGAAGGTGAAGTAGGACAGCATTCCCACTCTGTGCCAGAGGAAACTACAATAGATACATCCCACGTGTACTATCCTGCTCTCAAGGCTTCGACTGTGGTTTAATTATGTCAGAAGACTTCCTAGAAAGAGCAGTACTGTAAACTCTACAGGTTTCCCTTCTGCCATCTTCGGCATAAAACTGAACGTAAGTTCAACAGCAGGGGATAGGGGGACTACAGAAATCCGTAAACTGAGTTTTAGACTGTCAGGCATGTCATGGGAAGATTCCTCCTCTTCTGCTCCTAATGTAAATGAAGTCATTCTTTAACTCTGCTGAAGCTAACAGAACCGCTGCTCTCCTACAGTTACTCAGCCTAGGATTTATATATAAGCACTACCATTTTACAGCAAGAAAAAAAAACCCGTTTTTAAAGACTGAACAAAATCAACAATCTGCCCCAGAATTAAATTCCTCTTATACAGGATAAGACTAATTCTTCTACCACAAAATTCACTGTTGAGTCACAGAATCATATAATGGTTTGGGCTGGAATGGACAATAAAGATCACCTAGTTCCAAACCCTCTGCCATAGGCAGGGACACCTTCCACTAGACCAGAATCATGTTTTACTTTATCACTGCAAAGTGAAGATGCAGTCACAAAATTCCACTCTGCTTTAGTAAAAAAAAAAAAAAAATCAGTTTATAACTTTATATGCATAAATTTATACATAAATTTTCATTGTAGTTTGTCTCACTACTTTAGAATATTTTTTGAGACAGAAGGATAAAGAGAAACCCACTGGAAAAGACTATTCATTTTTGACTTGTGCTAATATAAGCAACAGCACTTTGCAGAAACATTGCTGACTGAGATCTCTGCCAACATAAGAGAGGCACCAATCATGAAATGCCACTGGGGACATCTATTACTTTGATTTAAGCAAACACTAAAGCTTTTCAGCAGAAGACTGATTAACATGGTTGTTAAAACAGTCTTCAAAAAAGCAAAATCTGTGAACAAAGTGGGAGGGATATTTTATAGCTTGGGGTTGGTTGGTTTGGTTTTTATAGATATTTATTACATGAAAGCATAAATTACTTAAATACATAAGAGCAGGATCAAAATTACTTTCAAGAAAAAAGATCAACAACTGTGTCAGCAAAACTATGCTAAACACCTTCAACAGAGGAAAAAAGCAAAACCAGCAGAGCTTTCCAGCAATACATCAGGTGTTACTTTTGGTGCAACAGGATGTAAAAGTGCAGATTTCATCAGAAATGGTCAGAAATTGATCATAGAACAAATCGCAAGCAAGAAACACTGTACACCAGAATTAGCCAAAGCACAGATTCCTCCTTTAAAAGAGGCTTGGAAGTAATGTGTATCTAGTCCCTCTTTCCATTTTGACCTAATAATTGTCTTAGACTATTTTATACAGCAACAAGTACTCCAAATACATGTTTACATTTTCTTTACAACCTTACAGAAAGTTCTTTTTTTTTTTCCCCTCCCATTGTCTGTACAGTCTTTTATTAAAACTACCTAAGTTTTAGTTTTGTATATTTCTTGCTACAGGCTCACATATTTGAAGAGGAAAACCCACACATAAAAAACCCCAAGCCAACACACAAACCCAAACAAAACTACCAAAACACAACAGTATTTTTTTAAATAGATGCATTTACACAGGGAAAATAAAAATCCAGAACCAAACATCTCTCAAGTATGAAAAGGGAGTTGCAAAAGGCAAAATTAACTCTTCAGATGACATAATCCTTTCCCCCACACCACACAGATTAAGCCTGAAATTCTTTTTCCAGGTTCTGAAGGTAGCAGAGGCCCCTTATCCATCCACTTTTAATTACAGTATATAGTATGCTCAAGATAGGAACTTTACGGCATAAAGCCACTCAATCTTTTTGTTCTCTACATTAGATGAAGAAAAAAATCTGACCCTGAAAAAAACCAGAAGACAGCAAAAACCTCCTCTGGAGTCAAAGAGAACAGCCATACAGTGATGTCTGTTCTATTCATGTGAGTGCCTAACAATATCTAAATTACCCATTCTGCCCATTTTGCAAAATATCACAACCTCAGATAATGAAAGGTGAACTACAATATGATTCTGGTATATTAATCCAATGTATTTCCTACTGCCAAGAGGCAGGAAGCAACCCTAAACCACCCGTGAACCAGACCACACTGCTGGAAGCAGCTCACAAGGTCCCTATCGCCACAAGCTACCAGGCAGTGATGTACAAGCAGTGACCTCGTCAACTCTTGCTCTCCAGACCTCCATCCCAAGCTGTCCCCAGCTTCTCTCTAAAAGCCACGGCAATGGGGAATAACCTGGAATAAAAATGCTGAAGCCAAAACCCTCAAATTTCCCTTTGCCCTTCCCATAAACAAGTATTTCAGAATGACACACTTCTGCTTAAGGTGAAGTAGCCAATAAATAAATGGTAAAATAAATGCGTGAGAAGTACAGAGTGAGAAGCAGCCACGCTCCACAAAGCTAAGAAGACAAAGGTTAGCCAGTAGTGACCACTGACGTCTTACACTGACAGTGATGAGAAATTATTTCCTTAACATACAATACAGATACTACTATCCTGGAACACGAACCTGAAAGACTTAAAAGGAGGCAGCTGTGTTCCAACTGGCCACTTAGTTTTTGGTTTATCCACAAAAATAAAACCAACCAAACATACAAACAAAACTCCATAAACCGAAAAAAAAAAACCCAAAAAAACCCAACAAAACACAAAAACCAAACCACCAACACACACACAAACTGACACAGAACTTCTTTCTAGGAGGACTGGTAACTAGAATAACAGGCATTGCAAGCACCTTTTGTTTCCAAGGAAAAAAGTATTCACTAGACTTGTTTCTTGCACAGGTTTTAAAACAATCTCAAAAGTTATAAATCAAAGTAACTTAGATAATTCAATTGTTTTTTAAGGAATTACAACAAGTAATGCTGCATAAGTCACATAGGGAATTTGTGGCCTTAGCATATTTATACAAATTAAAAAAAAGAAATAATAATAAAATCAGCTTACAACCAAATGTGCAGAAAGCTGCCACAAATGGTTGAGGTGGTTATTTGTGGCGCATCCTCTTGAGAGAAACTGGTAGGGAGAGAAAAATAAATGCTTTAACTGCAGTTCTTCCACATTATATTTGCTGAAACCTGGAGGGATATCTCACCTATTCCTCTCCCCCATCCAGCTCTGCTCATCCAAGACATGTAGCAGTACAATCCTCTTAGAAACAGCTTTTGTCAGAAGAACATCTCCTACAAAGTACCTAGATTCTTACCTTACCTTCAAATGAAACATTAAAACAAAGCCATTAGTAATGAATCAGCATTTTCTATGTGAACCATTCACATAAAAATCCAAATCTACAATTTTTCTGTCAAAATGTTCTCAATAAGCTTCTGTGAGAAACAGATTTCAATAATTTTTTCTTTGTAATACACATATTGCACCACTGACAGGCAGAGCTGTTTTCCCACTGCTCCTTCAGATAAAGTATGATATCAATTTAATAACCCACTTTTGCACATAATAGGTGTGCACATTCTCCTTTTCTGTATTTCCCATTGCTAAGGGCTGTAATTCTGTACAACCAATCTCAGCTGCACCTCTACTTACTTAATTTTATCTTCTGCTTTACTTCATTAAGAGCAGACTACACCTGACATGGCCTAAATCTGTACAGGCAGATTTCTGTACTACTACACCATTACCACCTGTGGCTGAAACACTGAAGAAAATTAGTGATATCAAGAGTACATACATTTTTTCTTGTCTACTCTATACTGCTGGATCAAATAAATACTTGATCTGCAGACAAACATGCACATGTACACACACACATACACTTTAATAGGTTTAAAACAAGAGCTTTATGCTGGAATTAAATCCACCATGTAAAATACTTTCCTAATAATGTTTGTCACAAGCACGTTCTACTCTAGTTGTAATTAACAGTTCATGCACAAACAGAAATGTTCAATCTTCTAGCCTTTTATTATCTCATCTTACATTTTTCTAGCAGTCCTCTGTAATTTTCTCCTATCATCTCTACAGCTACATTTTATTAAGGAGAAGCTTTCTTTAAGGAAAGAATAAAAGAAATTAATATTAATAAGCATGCTCTGTAAAATTTACACATTTCAGATTCACAGATCTTCACAGAATCAGTGGTATTAGCAGAAAACACAAACTGTGCTAACAGAACTTCTTGTAATTCAGTGCCAGCCTACATCTTACAATAGACTTTATACAGCTATTTTCAATGTGTGTACATAGAAATCAGAATGTTCCTTCTATTACTTTGCTAAGAAAGCACATTTATGCAATCATGCCATACAAAATGAAAGGGGGGCAGGAAATAGGAGAGAGCTTTCAAATTTATCATACTTGGTAACTCCACAAAAGAAGAGAGAACAATTTTAACAGTAAAGCAAAGTGCAACTTCAAAGAAAGCACTAGCACGAGACTACCACTGGATGTCAGTATTGTTCCATAGCAGAACCACTCTATCTTCTATGCTAGCTATTTTAAAAACTCGGAAGTTCTCTTACTAGGGTTTCAAAATGTTCCGCTGATTTTCAGTTGTATAAAGGATTTACACTGCAATGTTACAAATGTTATTGAAGGACTATCATTAAAACTGTTAAAAAAAAAAAAACAAAACAAAAACTAACAAACAACCAAGAAAGATCCCACATTTTAAAATATTATTATGATGAACATGAAAATCAGATTTTTAAGAAGGTTTCTCCATACCCTATAAACTGCATAACAATACTGGGAAGGCAACTGACATTGTTCATCCTAACAATGAATTCTAAGATTAAAGAATAATGCAATATTATACAGACTACCAGACAAAATAAAATATGGATGGATCTTAAGGGTGAAAAAGAATAGAGCAGATTTTCAATAGATTCAAGAGCCCTGCCAAAATTAGGGCCAACTGTTCCTTTATCCACAATGCAACTCTGTAAGGAATAATAAATGTAGATTCAGTGACATTCTTGGCAATTTTACTATTAATATTCTCACACCCAGAAAAGCGATGTTTTTCTTAACATTCAACCCCACTGCATTGCCTCCTCTTGCCTCTTGTTTTCTGCACATCCATGGAGAAGAGACCATGCCTTTCCTTTTTGCAATCACATTTAAAACCTTAATTCCTACATCTTGCATGTCTTGCTCTGTATCTTGAGCATTTGGTGTATCTTCCTCTGTATCCTGTACTTAATACCAATAATTATTGCTATCCAAATGTATTCTTGTTCTCCTATCACTTTTCCATCTTGCTAAGAACACTTTGAACTATGACCCTGAGCACTCACAGCTTTGCATTTCTAAGGAACTTTGTCTTGTTTTTCAACTAGGTACTTCACACTCCATCACCCAGGTGTTTAATGACAGCATCAAATAAAATTTGACCTAGAAGATGCCTTCACACTGCCTCAGATTTTGACAGTGAACCATCGGTATTCATTCTTTCTAGTGCAGTCAAACCAGTTTCGTAATTGTTGGTATGAACTTAACCTAAAGTTTTCCAGTATTTCAACCATTAAATACACAAAACCAAAATGTTAAATTAAGAAAATGCACTGTATTGTATCGCTATTCAAAACTCACTATGTTTTAAGTGGAATTACCATAGAACACCAGGTTAGAAGGGACCTTAAGGATCATCTGGTCCAACATTTCTCAGCAAGGCATGACCTAGACTAGCTGACCCAGCACCCTGTCCAGCTGAATCTTAAAGTGTCCAAAACTAGGGAATCCACCACTTCCCTGAGAAGATTATTCCAATAAATCACAGAATGGTTTGGGTTGGAAAGGACCTTACAGTCTTCCAGTTCCAATCCCTCTGTTACGGGCAGGGACATCTTCCACTAGATCAGGTTGCTCAAAGCTGCGTTCATCCTGGCCTTGAACACCACCAGGGATGGGGCAGCCATAACTTCTGTGGGCAACCTGTGCCGGTGTCTCACCACCCTCACAGTAAAGAACTTCTTCCTAATATCTAGTCGAAATCCCCACTCTTTCAGATAATAGCCATTTCCCCTTGTCCTATCACTACATGCCCTTGTAACAAATGCCTCCAGCTTTCTTGTAGACCCCTTTTAGGGCTAACTCCTCTTATTGCAAAAAATTCTCTAGTGCCCAATCATAATCATACAAGGAGTAACCTGCAACCATTACCCCTCCCCCCCCCCCCTTTCTTTTCCATGTCTCCTTGTAAAATGAAGTTTCCATCCTCCTTGTAGCTATCCTTTAAATACTGGGATGTTATGCTAGCAAAAACCTATTTGCATGACACAGAAAACACACTGAGAATTACCGAATTTTGGCTGTAATTAGTTAAGCATCTAGATGAACAGACATGAAGGCACTGTAAAGTGTTACTGACATTCCTAAAACTGGTGCACAGCCACTACAGCACCTCAGTTACCTGTGCAGCTAAGCTTGCATCCCAGCTACCTAAACTTTCACTGCTGGGGATACACCACTTCCTTAAATGCAATCTCCAACTCAGGTCAAGCTGAAACCCCAGAAAGGAATTCATAAAATGTGTATTCCCAAGCTCATATTCTCACATAGGCATAAGCCTCTCTGAGATGTCTGTGACACTTGACTTTCATTAGAAACACCAGCTAAGAAAGCCACTATATTTTAGAACAAACAGAAACAGTAGGGTTGTACATTACACAGTAAAAGCAGAATGTCTGTCATTAGTGCCCCTCCTCCCTTTTTTAGATGCGGGGAAGTTAATTATCTAGCAGTAAAATCTATTTTGTCAGTGAAATCATGACCCAAGGCAAGAAAGCACAGTAAACAGTCAGTCAAGGGGAAGAAAAGAAAAATATAAATGCAGTGCTTTCAACAGAACCTTAGCTTCCTCTTAGGTTACTTCTACCTGAAGCTTTCAGTTGGAATGTGATAAAGACCAGTAACTTAGCAGCATTACAGTTCTAAGCATATGCAACACCAAACACTACAAAAATAATTTTATTGTGTAATACTATTTCAGCATCTGATAGTGCTGCCCAATATAAACACCCACTCTGCTTCTCCTTCAGGACCTCCTACTCTGCACTTAGCCCACCCCACCTTGCTGCAGAGCCAAGTCCAGACCCTTCTACAAACACTGGAGAGGTGAAGGGTCTGGAAATAACTGCTTTCCCAATAAGCAGTAGTTTTCCCCTCTCCTGCAATAACACAGGAAAGGAGACCTGCCTTATAGCTGGGTCAGCAGGGTCCTGAGTCAGGATTTGGTGGTGAGAAGATTTATCTGCTAGAGGTCAGAGGGAGAGGGCACCCCAGCATTCCCTGCAGTACTCCAAGTGCTTCAAAGTCTGTATTACTGTCATGATTCTCCAGTCACCTTTACTAACCCAGCTTCTTATCCATTTTCACAAGACAAGAACTACTTTTATACAAAAGCTTGAGTAACCAGTGATAGTTTTAGAATTATTCTTTAACACGTTTGACATGCAAACAGAAGTATAAGTCTATTATTAGGTGAGCCTGACAGTCCATCATTCTCTCTCACACCTCCCTAGACCCACACACCACTCTTTTTTCATAACCAGCACAATGTATTGCTTTTTTCTTCCCCCCCCTCCAGTCTCCCAGAAATTACTCTGTTCCAAAGATTAAGCATCAAAAGCAAGTTTTCAGCATATTCTTCATCAAGTTCTTACACAGAGAACATGCATTTTTAGATATTTTAACAATTTTTTTAGGGAGGTGTTTATAGTAGTACCTCCCGTAGTGTGATATGTAGTGTGACATGTTTTTTTGCAAGTCTGTTTTCTTCTGAAAAATTCCTATTGCTGGGAATGCAATTCTTTGTGCTTCTTTTAACACAAAAAGGTTTGAAACTGTATCATGAGACTGGCAGCATATCTTTCACAAGCATTTCACAACAAAAAAAAATAAGACAAACTTTGTGCTTGAACCAAACATAAAACTTGTAACACCTTTTCAGCCACATTATCCTTCTCCAGTAATGCAACCATCAAAAATCTCAGACTCTATGCTCTTTCCTAAATGTAATATATTTCACTCACCAAATACTTTATCTAAACTATGTAAACAGTACTAAAAACCAGAATAAACCTCATTTGTTAATCTAAATTCTCAACAGAAGAAGAGAAAATAATCACTTGTAAAACCCAGGCCCAGAGTCAGAAATCCTATAAACCAGAGACTGTCTCATCACACAGGTCTCCAAGAGACTGGTTTCAGGACACCCACTGTTCTCCTCCAAGCAAGAGACTGCGAAAGGCAGAAATGCATATGGAGAAGCCTCACTTGAATAGACAAGAAGCTACTAAGCAGGGTTACTCTCTGAAAGGGCTGTGCATCTGTTGAATTTACTTCCTTATGCTTTCAAAAAGCTCAAATTAGATGGCCTTCACTGAATGTTTTAATGCTCATCTCTCTTCACTGGCATCTGTAAACAAGGTAAGAAATCACTGAAGGACAGGATAAAAGCTGCAAATTAAGTTGTCAGATGTGCATGTGGCAGGCTTTAATAAATTATACAGCTGCACTTTCAGGGTATTGTTTGTGATATACTTTTAAATTGCATTAGCAGCCATATGCAAAGATAACTACCCGCAAGGCTTATATATCTTCAACTTTAAAATAATTCGAAACGCTACTGATAAATACTTTGACAAGGTGGTTTAACATTCAAAAATTATCAAAGTATAAATTTTTCGCATTAAAGACGTCAGAATCTGAAGTACTTGTTAGGAAGTCCAGAATGAAATGGACTGAAAGGGTGAAAGGAAACAGAATTTTCACTAAATAAAAGACCATAATGACCAGCTGCTTAACATCAGTCTATAAGGAAGTTCTGCCCATCTCACCTATGAGTGTATTTTCTAGTCCTGTATGAACACAGAAGACAGAGAGGGAAATTTTCTCCACTGGAAGTAACCAACCAAGTTCCATGACCCAGAGGTAATCATCAATCCCATTAAAATGCAGACACAGGAATCACTTATTTCACCACCATGTCTGTGAGACCAGGAGTGTTGGAGCCAAGCAGAGAACTCCACTTCAGTGGCCACATACCATCTTTTTATTGCAGAGATCAAAATTCTATACAGCTCTCATTCACCATTTAGATCGTTACACACAGAGAATCTTACAGAGAGAGAAGAATGAGCTGCTACCAAGTTCAAGAAAACAGCCCAAAGCTCAGGAAAAAATAGACACTTAAGATACTATATATATATTTTTTTTTAAACTGTGATGAATTATTATTTAATGATTAAAAAACTCCATGTTTCTTGACTTTGGAATAAAGTTCCTGGGAAGTCACAAAGCCATTATTACTGATGACTTAGATAAAATGGTAAAGGGGTGCCAAACTTTATATTTAAAAGCCAAAAGTTTAGGGACATCCTTCAAATGAAAAATTAGGTTAATTATGCTGACCAAACAACAACAACAAAAACTTAAAAGACTGAGCAGAAGTATTCTGAAGGATTAATCCGATAAAAGCCAATAATGAAGACATTTCAAAGCATATGCAAGAAACCTCACAGATGCCAAGGCTGATAAATGACCAAAATGCAAAAGGATTGATAAAGAAAAAGCTGTAACACACAAGCTTTTTTTTTTTTTTACATTTATTTCTAAAAAATTAAATCTCTACAGAGACTGGAAAGTTTCCAAACTTCAGTTATTGTTGAAGTTATTCCCCACATATAAGAAATGTTCTCGAGCTGATTGTACAATATAAAAGGTCTTAGAATAAATACAACAATAACAACAAAACCCACTGGGAACAGCGAGAAGTCATCCAAGAGTTTTAGAAAAGCCAAAACACAAAACTGCTGATATGCTTTAAATAAACATTTCTTCCAGAAGAATGGAAAACAGTAAAACAACACACAGTATTTTTAAAAGGAGCAATTACATGAAATCCTAAGAGCTCTGTAGACCCATATGAAAAAAATCATATGAGAGAGATTATAAGGGAGACTAGAATCTGTAGGCTTGTGAGAACCCTGTGAGCTTGCAGGTGAAGATGATACTTCTGGCAGATAGAAAATGTCCCACCCACAGCTATTATACTTCTCTGAAAGTGTGAAAGAGGAAAGGAGGCAGGGAGTAGGGGGTGGAAATAATGGTGTTGAAATAGTTCTGGTAAGATCCTTCACCAAAGGTTCTTAAAGAAACCGAATTGTTAAGGCACAAAAATAAAGAAGAATCATTTTCCTCACATATTAAGACACAGTAAGAAGGAATATTAATACAGTGGTTCCTCTTCTAGAGGATTAGTTAACAGTGATTATCACACTGGTTTGCATTCCATACACCAAACATTAAGACAAAAACCTGGATAGCAAGGTGGCAACTGGTGATGATTATCCATGGTTCTAGATGACACCAAAAATCACTGCCCTCTGTGACCATAGGATAAGACATCAGGTGTATTTCAGCATTAACAAACACAACCTACTGCTCAAGAAAAACAACTGAGCTTTAGCTGTTATGCAATCACATAGTTATTTTCTGGACACTTACTCATGGCTCAGTAGCAGTCCAAAATACACAAAGAATACTAAGATCCATTTTCAAAACAATGTAAGGCACATTATATAACAAGGCCAATTAAATCAGACTTACTAAGCAATAGTGCTACTGTATGTAAGTTTCAGTTAAAAAAGCTGAAAATTATGGAGTTGTTTAATTTTTAATGTAGACTTCTACCAAAGGTCATGCGGTGAATCACAGAAACAGGTTCCCCAGAGGGGTTGGAGAAGTCCCTGGACTTCCTCAAGATACAGCTAGGCAAAGCTACAGCTGACCTGATCTAGAGTCCTTTTTGGAGCAAAAGCTTTAATTAAGATGTCTTCCAATCAACCTTTCTGTTGTTTCAAGAACTCAGTACAATTTGCAACTGTACCTGAACATTACATTTTAAAATGCAAACATACAGACTTAGTTTTAAATAACCTGAAGTTATGCTTCCTCCAGATAATGTATTTTACTTGTATTTCCATGATGGGTTTATATATATATAAATATATATTTACTTTTACTTCCATGGCTTTAAATTCCTAACTGGAACTACAGCACAAATTCACAGATGTTGCTGTTGGCCCTTCAGGTGAGTGTTCTGTTTGCTTCCATGGAACAAAAGCTATTTAGCTTCTATAAATTGATTTTGTTATCTTTTAGTAAATAATTAACACATACATTTTACACTTAAGTACAAGAGAAATTTCAGGTCAGTTGCTAATACTGGTAAAAAGAGACAAAGTTACCAAATCTGAGTTCAGAATACACCTAATACTGTATGTGGTAGGTTTTCCACCTTTCTGAGAGCATGAACTATTGCAGTTTGTAGTGCTGCATCACACAGGTTCAAGAAATATGCCTTCAAATGTTAAAATTCTTTTATAATTTAATACCATAATCTACTAAAATTTGTAAGACATGCACTAAACAGTTGATGCATATGTGGTCTCTGTGTAACCAAGCTGATTACATGACAGACTACAGAGCTCAGCTTTATAAAAAGCCAGACAAGAATTAACCAAGACCAGCTCAGAGCATATACAACACAACTAATGAAGTAGTAATTTACTGTACAGGAATGCAGATCTTATTTTCATCAGCTGATGACTTAAAAAGGAGTTGACAATCAATAATGCCCCCAATGCTGAAACAGATCTGTGAGAAACTATCACATAGATAAATGCAGGCAATTGAATCTTCATGTTACTTATTGATTTGTTGTCCCCCCCAAACAGTCACAACTACAAGTTCTAAGTGTTATATAGCCACTTTTAAGCATGTGAATGCAGTTTTGCAATTGGTATTTAGAGATTTTCTTTGGCTGGATTTTTTTTAAGGATGTTTTGCTCAATACCTGGCGGGAATACAGCAATTCATTCCAATCTACCTACACCACCAGTCACCCCAAAGTTAAGATACCACCAAGACTTAGTTGACTAAATGATGTAAGTCTGCAACTTGATAACAAACAGCACCCCTAAACCCACCATCTTTGATGGCTCTAATTGGATTTCAGCACCAGAAAACTTGACCAGACACAAGCCCTTCAGCTACAGAAACTATTCTCTTATTCAAGAGAAGCACAAAGGAAAGGATTAAGATTAAGAAGTGGAGAAAAATTACAATAAGGCTATTGAGTAATTAAGAATTACCAGCAGTAACCTGATGACATAAAAATGATAAAAAAAAAAAACAACCAACACCTTGATTGGATGTAAAACAGCATGAATTTTAAGTCATTATCTTGTTGACAAATTTTGGGTTGGAATTTCATAAGCATATATTTGTCAATATGTAGCTCCAGAACCACCTTGGTTATTTCATTTTTAAACCAATTTAGTACTGTTTCTCTATTCCTCCTGCACTCAAGCTGATGTTACTGCCTTCTAAATTCATGTAATTTATAACTATGTTTTTCCAGCTTGTAAAATGAAGGTAAATATAGTAATTACAGTGTTTATGTTAAATTATTTTTGCAAGGTACAAAGTGAGGCTGTGATGCCTCTGGCACTGCAGTGCATAGAAAAGCCAAGTCTACCATCAAACAACTAGTTCTCTGCCAAAACAAAAGGAAATATTTAAAAGCTTGAAGCACTAAGCATGGCAGCAAAAAGCATATTGCATTAACCATACCAAAATTCAGACAAAGAAAAAACAGCTCCAACAACACCACAAACATGAGTTAATCACCAGTTTTTAACTTCATAAAATAATCACTGAAGTATTTGTTCTTGCTGAAGTCCATGACCTGTTTTTAGATATACTTCCTAATCACCAAAAATCAACTTTTTTCCTTCAGTCTTCTGAACCTCAAAGCTAATACTGGGAAAGTAACTGAGTTTATCACTAGCACCAGCTAAAAATTTCTGCAAAACCTTATTATATGCTTTGAGATTTCACCTTACCAATGACAGCCACAAAGGCAAGGAAGGATCTCTGTAGATATTCTCCTTTCTATCCTGCCTGCCTTTTGTTCATTTTGTCTTCAAGCAGTGACATTGTAGATATAGCCACTATTTGTCGACATTAATTAACCCATGGGAGCAATATGTTTCCTCATTTATCTAAAATGTATAAAGCCGTAAGATAAGCATGAATAGCACTTTTAACAGCAAAAGGGTTCATTTCTACTTCTTGTCCTTCCCTATCTTCCTTCTCCCCATGGATCTAGATAGCTCTTACTCTCAAACTGAAGAACTGCATAAAATATGTAAGCTGATCTCATGTAATGATATACAAGAAGGCATATAAGATACTAGGGCTTTATGACTGAGATATGACAAGGCAGCTTTCAGATGGACAGTTCACAATATTCTCAAAGAAAACATCCATGATACAAAAACACTTCCTTGAAAGTACACCATTCTCCATGTTACTGCAGTATTATTACACTCTCATAAACAAGATTTATGTGCTGGACTGTAAATCCTACAGTAATTTATCTACTGAACGCCCTTTTTCTTTTCAGTATTGGTCACACATTAATCCTACAAGCAAAATAAATTTACTCAAAGATACTTCACAGAGGTAGGTCAAGAAGTAACTGTAGCAGTCAAATGTACATTCCTTGACCACACCTTGACCATTACTGTCCTTAAAAGTATTATAGACAGCTATGAGAAGAAGAGAGCATGGTTTTTAAATCTTTAAAGGTTTGACTTTGGCAGGCTTCTCGTTTTAAACTAAGCTACCTCAACTCTTTTAGCCCTTCCCTAAAAGGTAATGTTGTGCTCTAGTTCTCTACTTAAGTCTTCTTTTCCTCTCTTCCAACCTGCCCACCCACACACCTTTATATCATGCTGCACCCAGACTTCACACTGACTCCAGCTAACACCTTAAGATGCTGACCAAAGTGAAAGATCAGGTATCTTACAAATACTATGCTTAATTAATGACTCAACAGTTGCTTTCTATACCCCAACTAACAATATGATACTGAATCATACTCTGAGTGGTGTACAACAAAACAGAGAAAAAGCTGAAAGTACTTTTCTGCAGAACTCCTTCTTATGAACCCTGTGATATGCAGGTCACTAGTCCTACCTACACTCACAAAATAATCTGTGATAAACCTACTGAAATACATTGCTTTTCTTTCCTTCCATTCCACACCTTTTTCCAAGTTCATTTTAAATTCTGAAAACTTGCTGAGGCACTTGCAATCCTTCAAATTAGATGTTGTCTCATACTTCAAGTAATCCCCCATTTTACAAGCAACTATGTCTGCTGTATATAAACTACATTTTCTCTTAAGTACATAAAAACCGGAAAAGCTTCATTAAAGATACAAGACAGTACTGCACTTTCCTTGTCTAAACTTGTCAAGCCTAGTTTCTTAAATTTGCTTGTGGTACCTTGCCATCCTATTACATTTGTTTAAAAAAAAAAAAAAAACAAAACACTGGAAAACTATTAAACTGTTTACAGAGCACAATGCCAGCCTCAGTGTTTTAAGATTCTCATTTTTGCAGGAAAGAAAGTATCTAGGGGAACAGTAAAAATGGCTGAAGCTCATAAATCCTTTCGACCAGTGTTCTACTGCCCCATTACAGAAGCGGTAATCATGCAATTTTACATATAGGTAAAAGCAGGCATTTTGAAGGTCACCTTGTTACCCAACTATAGGCCAACAATTTCTACCTAAACGTGGATGCAGACAATTCAGATGAATAGATCAAAGATAAAGTGAGAACGGATGAGTAATTCATTCAGTAATACCTTAACCGGTTCCTTGTACACTTAGTTATTATAAGGGGAGACAAAGAATTTTCTTCTTCTGGGAAGAAAAGCCTATTTTCACATAATTAAAGCAACTTGGAGGGGAGGGAAAGGAAGGGAACGAAAAAGAAAAAACAACCACAAAACATTTACCACCTTTTGTCTCTAAAGATTTGTCCCACTGTTCAAATTTTGGAGAACACCTGGTCATCTAAACTTTCCCCTGTGCTAACTGCTAGTGGCTGGACCACTATACTATGTTAAATGCTAGCATTCAAGTATGGCATCTGAAATGATGTTAGCTTACAAATGTCTTGCAGTATTTACAGTCCTAACATGACATCCTGGATCACAGGCCACAACATCTTTCATTTAAATGTTGCTAGTACCACTCATGTCATATGTCAGATGAAAGTGAACATGAACTGTAACTTGTTCTTGCACAAGACACTATTTCAGTGATAGACATCTTATTCGTACTTCCATATTCAATGACTCAGTCATGCGGAATCTTAAGGTGGAAAAGGGATCTACTTTCTACAAGGGTAGTTTCTCACAGACATTGCCTCACAGCAGGGAAGCTTCTCAGAAACAACTGCTGGAGGCATTAATTGCGTAGTTTTGATGCAAGCCACCTAATACAGGCAGAGTATTCCTATAAATAGGCCAGATTTGTTCCCCAGAGACAACGTACACTGATTTGAGACGGGTTACAAAGGTTAACCTACGCATGATTTGTCATCAGAACTTGCATGCAGGCTATTCTTGTTGTGGGATGTCAGCCAAGTGGTTGCTGGCAGCACCATACAGCAAAACTGTTGCTATGACGAATTCAGGTGGCTGCACCACAACAATAAGAAAGAAAAAATATACCTTTCCCAGGGGGCAGGAAGAGGGGGGAAAGGAAACTATGCCTATCCATAGCAGTGAAATTCAGGACACAGATTATCTGGAACCTCTCAGTGGTAGTCCAAATCCTCTATATGGAGATGCAGCAGGCTTTGCCATCAGAAGAGCAGCCTGCAGGTAGTTCAAGCAGCTACAACCAACTTTAACTACAAAGGGTAAATCCACTCCCTTCCTTCATTTAACAAAGTGCTATATTTGCACTATAAAATACGTTTGCTTGTAAAAATATTCTTTAAGCTTGTTCAGCAACTCAGCACATTTCCCCAATCCCAGTTCCTACAAGTTCCCAGGAGGTGACTGGTTTTCACTCGAAGTATAGGGGTTTGACAACCTTCTTAAGGTGTATTTGTCAAGCTTTTTAATCAAGATGTATGAAATATGCTGGTTCTAACCTGCCCTCTTACAGCCCACAAAGAAAAATGCTGACTTGTTAGCCCAAGTTAAGTAAGAGCAAAAGGCTATTCCTATTCTCATCCTACTAAAACTAGAATGCAATAAACTAAAAGCAAGTTAATTTTCAGCATACTGCAACAGCTTTGCATTGCTGGATATGCACCTGTATACTGATGTTTACCTCCCTCTGCTAAGTACAAGATAATATCATGCCATGGCAAAATACTTAAGATCACAATTTCTCAATCTTAAAACACAGATGTAACATTCATGAAGATTTATCAGATTCCTAAGGCCAGGACACGCTAAGCATAGGATTATTCACATTTGAAAGGCTCAACATATAGAGAAAAACTCCCCAGACAAAAATAAGCTCCTCTACCACAGAAGAAATTCAAATAATCAATAATCAAAACTCCCATCCACCAGGACAAATCCTTTTTTACGAATCAAGTAACACACCCTTAAGTCTTAGGCACAATATTCAAGGAAAGAGTGCCCCTGCTGCCACCTTTTCCCCTCCTTGTGTACTTGGTGCTAAATTCCCTTTCCCTCCACCGAAGAGATATGAAGTACACAAGCTTAGCTGCTGAACCAGAAAAACTGTATTGGTCTGGGTTCACCTTACATTTTGCTTACTGTTAAAAACTGAAAAGATTCTGAGCCCAAAAGTTTTTTGACTTTTTTCCAAATTCATTGCCTCTTCCTGTAATTCATATATTTCATTATCCCCTCCAACCACTTACAGGTTACTGTAACTGTTCTTGAAGACACTTATCTCTCCTGATGTGAAAACATCTGCAATGACCAAAATTAATAAAAGTTAAAAAAAATAATATATATATACCCATGCATATATATCTGAATGGTAACAAAATAAAGTTTCAGAGCATTAAGTAAAAATCATACAGGATGGACAAAAATAAACATAGCTCCTTTCTACTCAGAACTTACACTAGAATGGATCCAAAACCAAGAGAAAAATATCAGAAAGCAAAAGGCCCTTAGTGTTATTGCCAGCCAGGAAGAAGAGTTTTCAGTGACAGTACGTAAGAAACAATCCTCTCTGTAGGAAGGGATGTACAGTGTACACCAAATTTGATGCCTCAAAACACAGAGACTATAAAACATTAGATATCTTTTAGAGAGAAACAAAAAATTTTAATTTTAAGTCAAGACTTATCTTCACCTGAGCTCCCCAGAAAAAATTCTGTGGTAAGGAGAAGAGACACAAACGGGTGTCCCAGCACAAGAGCAGCTTTCAGAAGCTCAGAACAACTAAGTTTCTCAACTTTAATTCTCCTCTCACATTTTGATACTGCTAACTGTAACTTTCAGCATCACATCCAGCATTCAGTATGAAATCCAATTCATTTTACATAATTACAGCTGAGATAATTCAGAGCACTGGTTGAAAACTATTACAGAATTAACAAAGATTTTTGCTCACTGTTGTGACCCTGCTTTCACCTGTCACAACTCTAATTCAGGTACAAAACCCTGAATTTTAGATTTCCCTATATAAAGGTTAAAATGGAAACCACACCTTCAAAGTATCTGCCACAATATAATTCAGACAGCTTACAATTTCTCACGAATTGTGAATTTAAAGATTTGTAGCATTATTCCTAGCATCATTAGTATATTCTGAGGTAGTCACAAACACAGCACACCTTTTCTCTGAACTTTGACAGTGTAAACATCCAGAAGGTTTACCACTACAATTATGCCTGCTTAACTAGGACTGAAACTTTCATGTTTAGTTATATTCTTTCCTATAACTACAGGAGAGAAACAAAAAAATATCAAAATCTAAGCAGTAAGAATGAACTGCAATATATGAACGTAAGTATAAATTTAATTTCCTATCAAATATTCCTACATGCTGCTACATTAACAGTGCAACATCACTCATGACAACTCAGAGCATAGTGAGCACAATGCAGACAACTCAGTGAGCTACAAAAAATTTGGCACTAAGCTGCGGTGGGTGTCACCAAAGCTGCTTTATTACTGCCCTCCTCAGCTGGACAGGGGAAACAAAATATAACAAAATGCTTGTGGGTTGAGATAAAGACAGGGAGAGATCACTCACTGATTACCATCATGGGCAAACCAGGCTCAGACTTGGAAGAAATCAGTTTAATTTATTACCAATCAAATAAGAGTAGAATAATGAGAAAATATAAATTAAATTTGAAAACACCTTCCCCCACCTCTCCTTTCTTCCTAGGATGAACTTTGCTCCCAAATTCTTTACCTCCCCACCCCAGCAGTGTAGGAAGACAGGGAAAAAAGGCTGAGGTCAGTTCATCACACACTCTCTTTAACTCTCCTTCCTCCTCAGGGGGAAGACTCCTCACACTCTTCCCCTGTTCCCATGTGGGGTCCCTCCCATGGGAGACAGTCCTCCATGAAATTTTTCAGTGTGAATCTTGGCCACAGGCTGCAGTTCTTCACTAACTGTGCCACAGCCTGTGCCCCCTTCCATGGGTGCAGTCCTTCAGGCACAGACTGCTCCAGCTTCAGTCCCCCCTGTGGTCGCAAGTTCCGCAGCAAACCTGCTCCAGCATGGGCTCCTCTCTTCACAGGGCCACAGGTCCTGTCAGCAGCCTGCTCCAACACAGGCTTTCCACGGGGTCACAGCCTCTTCCAGGCATCCCCCTGCACTGGCATGGGACTCTCCATCGGCTGCAGGTGGAGATCTGCTCCTCCATGGACCTCCATGGGCTGCAGGGCACAGCCTGCCTCAGCATGGTCTGCACCGCAGGCTGCAGGGGAATCTCTTCTCTGGTGCCTGGAACATCTCATTCACTCACCTTGATGCCTGTAGACTTGTTTCTATCTCATGTTCTTACTTCTCTCTCAAACTGCAGTTGAGTTGCCACTGTCTGGGATTTTTTCTCCTCTTCTTAACTATGTTATCCCAGGGGTGTTACAACCATGGCTGATGGGCTCAGCCTTGGCCAGCAGCGGGCCCCCCTTGGAGCCAGCTGGCATTGGTTCTATTCAGACACAGGGGAAGCTTCTGGCACCTTCTCACAGAACCCACCCCTGTAGCCTGCCAGCTACCAAAACCTTGGCATGGAAGACCAACACAAAGTTATCATACTTTAAGTCAAACAAGTAAGAACTTCAACAGGGCATGCTGTATGTTTTTTACCAAATTAAAAAGCCTATGCTAAAAATAAATTAATTTACCAGCTAACGGTATGAAGAATCCATGTGAAATATTTCAGTTCAGACTGAAGAATTTATATTCCCCAGGCAACTGTAGCATCAAAACATTACAAGAATATGCCAAAAATTAAGGTATCACAGTAACACAGATCTTGAAATCTCCATGTGGTTAATTTAAAGAGCTCTCTATTAAGGTACCTAGTGAGACACCATCAGATTCCAGCTCAGATGCAGACCAGATTACTGTACATTGTGTGTCCTACCTGCCAGCCCTTAGGCTCAGCCAGCATTAGACACCTGCCTGTCAGGTAACATAACTGAGCCCTCGTGCCTACAGGACTTGGCACTCAGCTCACATGGGCACACTGCCCTCTCCACTTACAATGAGAAAGCAAAGCCTCTGCCACAGCTGCCATCCATAGAAGAGCAATAATAGCATTCCTCTACCTCACAAAAGTACCGATGGGAAAACTGAATTTGTGGTAGCATGCATTCAGAGACAAAAAGCGGATATTTTCACGAGCAAATTTGGAGTCTTTCAATCAACAATTAAACATTTGAAGCAACACAGTTGTTATACCTCATGTTCAGAAATACTGCAAAGATCACACACAAAAAAAAACACGTTCCTTCCTCTGTTATCTTCCTCTATGCCCAAGGAAAAAGCACATTTACTTTATATAAAGTGATTTATTACATCTGTTGCTATAATTAGAAACATAATTAAAAAGCAGAACCAATTAATATTGTCTACCATGGTTTAAAAAAGTAAAAATATAAAAACCACTGGACTGCATTACACATCCATCTTAACTATGGCTAAATAACCCAGAAAACGAATACTCCTCTAAAAAGACTCAGTTGTAGAGGGACATTTTATGAATCATAACAGATCCCTGAACTGGACCTCCAGAACCAAAAGATGAAGCACACACCACTAACCCATCCAAACCTTCAGAGCCTCAGAGGCACACAATAAGGGCCTACTTTAAACTAAAAAGGAAGCATTTATATGTAAACATTTAGGTTGGAAAAGACCTTTAAGATCAAGTCCAGCCATTAACCTAACACTGCCAAGTCCATTACTAAACCATGCTCCTAAGTGACACATCTACACATATTCTTTTAAATACCTCCAAGGATGGTCATTCCAGCACTGTCCTAGACAGCCTGGTCCAGTACTTTTCAACCCTTTTGATGAAGAAATTTGTCCTAGTATCCAGTCTAAACCTCTCCTGGAACAACTTGAGACCAACATATGCTGTCCTACTGTTTGTTAGCTGGGAAAAGAGACCCAACACCCACCTCACTACAGCCTCCTTTCAGGTAGTTGTAGAGAGTGGTAAAGTCTCCCCTGAGCCTCCTTTTCAACAGACTAAACAACCCCAGTTCCTCAGCTGCTCCTCATATGACTTGTGCTCTGGACCCTTCACCAGTTTCACTGCTCTTCTTTGGACATGCCTCAGCATGTGTATGTATGTGTGTCTGTGGGTGGGTGTATTTTTTAATATATATAGATATGCAAAATCTACACAGCTAGACACAGGTAAAAGCAATCTACAACTGAACAGGTGCCATCCAAAGAGTTCTGATGAGATTCAGTGACCCTCACTGTACAGGTTAAACTAGGTATTTGAATCTGAACGAGTCACACTACTCCATTTGTATTCACCACAGTGATCTGTCTTTCTTATCTTGGGCTCCTAGCTTAGAAAGAGATGAATGGCCTTCTGGAAGTGATTATTTCTGTAAATTTAATGGAGACTTAAAAGTAATCAGCTCAACAGAAGCATCTACATTTCAGACAACTAAATTTGGACAGAGAATTAAAATTATTGTTACTGTTGGAGCATAACTCCTGGATTACAAATTCTTGACAACAGACATCAAGACAAGAGTTGTACTTTCTGAAGCACAGGCTAAGATTTACCCAATATTCAATGCAACTCTAAAATAGGCTTTAAATATCCCAGAACAGATAGAGTCTCTGCAAAATATGCAGAATCATAATGCTAGGGAAAATTCTTTCCTGAGAAATAACAATTAGAAGTGTGTGTGTGTATATACAAGATCAAAGTCTTCTGAGAATCCCAAGAAATTTTCCCATTTCCTGACCATACAAGAACAAGTCCATCTTAGAAGCAACTATACATGTGTTTCCTAATCTTTTCTCCAATAAAAAGACAGAAGCAGCTACTAAACAGACTTGTAGGAGACTTGCCCAAGAAGCTAAAGAATCATTTTACCATCCTCCACCAATGACTGAACTTGTTGGCTCACAAAAATAATCCAGACTGATCTGGACAATTTCAGGGAAACTGCTGTTTCAAACTCTATGTTACTTTTACACCTTCAGCACTGATGGCTGCAATAGATTCCAGAAGCATGCAGAAGGCAGACAGTGAAAGTCGAGATGACTGAATGACATCCCTTCTGGAAATCACCATCTCGGAGCACACAGAGCTCCACAACTCCTAGCCAGCAGCACAGCTACAGACATAAACTGCTTGCATACTCCAGTCGTGAATATTTTACCACCAGAACGTAAATGACTGCCTCCACATTAAAGAAACCTATGATGAGCAAATAATGCACGTAACTGCAATAACTCTGAAGGTCCGCTAATGCAAGTGTCTCGTCAGAAAAAAAAGCCATTTTTTCATTAAGAAGCACCAACCTAAATTTCTACTTTGGGTAACTTAGATTTGCCGTAAGCAGTATGCAGCCAGTTAACAGCAGTGATAATGCAAATCCTTACAGTCACTACTCTGTTTCATCCTATGTGCACCACAAGAAAATTCCTCTTTCTCCAGTTATTTTACAACTGTACTTTCATATAATTCAGGAACAGAAAAATAAAGCTCTTAATAACTTAGCCAATGGGCTATATTGAAAATCTGCAGGTTTCTTTCAAAACCTAGATATTACTACACAAAAAAATTATATTAAAGACACATGAAGGTTAAAAAACAATACCAGAAGAGAGAGAGAAAACATGAACATTAGAAGTTAGACTGAGGTTTCATAAACAGTCTTTTTATGTGTATTTATACAGTCCACTTCAGGCACAGGCAACACCATAACATACACATTCATTTTCAATAACTACTATTTGCAGTCCACAATAAATACAAAATTATGCTACCCTTAAGATTTTTGGTGGTTATGATTGTTAGGATATTGTCACCAGAGAATCCAAGTGAACAATATGAAATACCTCAGACTGCTTTCAAAGGCTTTAGTAAGGTGAGATAACATTACCTACCTTTTACAGTATGAATTAAGTGCAGTTAAATTTTAGATAAAAGCATCACATGGACAAGCATTACCTTTGAATGCCCTCCTTGAAGCAATCACACTTTTTTTTGTCTGAATAATTAGCATTTTCATGCAAATTTAGAAGTAAGCAGTGAATCTGCACTAGTCATAAGCTCCACACTTCTGAAAAATCCCAACTCCAGCTCTCCTCATACAGCTTTTCCTCACACTCTTTCACTTCTCAGCCTTCTGCATATGATGCAAAGCAGTCCTCTCTCAATCACTGCCCAGAAATAAGGAGATCATCACCCAAGTGTTACACAGAGACTCAATAACATCTATGCGGAGGCAGGTAAAGAGTACTGCCCTAAGCATGCTCAGACAAAGCAACTGACATTTGGCTTGCCATTTTTCTATTCTGGCAATATGAAGCTGAGTGGTGTGGTTGACACACCTAAGGGAAGGGATGCCATCAGGAGGGACCTGGACGAGTGGGCTAGTGTGAGCCTCATGCAAGGTCCTGCACATGGGTCAGGGCAACCTCCTTATCAGTACAGGTGAGGGACTGAAGGGATTGAAGGCAGCCCCATGGAGAAGAACTTGGTGCTACTGGTGGATGAAAAACTGGACATGACCCAGAAGTGTGCGCTCACAGCCCAGAAAACCAACTGTACACTGGGCTGCATCAAAAGGAGTGTGACCAGCAGCTCAAGGGAAGCGATTCTGCCCCTCTGCTCTGGTGAGTACCTGCAGTACTGCATTAAGCTCTGGAGTCCTCAGTACAGGGAAAGCATACACTGGCTGGAGCAGGTCCAGAGGAGCGGCACAGAAATGGCCTACAAGTTGACAGGCTGAGTGAGTTGGATAACAGCCTTTCAGTAGTTAAAAAGAGCTTCTAAGAAAGACAGGGACAGTCTTTTTAGCAGGGCCTGTTGCAATAGAGCAAAGGGGAATGCTTTAAAACTAAAAATGGGTAGAATCAAACTAGAAAGAAGGAAGTAATTTTCTACTATGGGTGTGGTGCATTACTGGCACAAATTGCCCAGAAAGGTGGTAGGAGCCCCATCCCTGGAAACATTCAAGATAAGGTTGGATGGGGCTCTGTACAACCAGATCTAGGTGAAGATGGCCCAGCTTATTGCAGGGGTGCTGGACCAGATGAACTTTAAAGGTCCCTTCCAGCCTAAATTATCCTAAGATTCTATGATTTTACTTATGTCATTATGCCAGATATATACATGCTACAAACTTTCCTCATGACCTTAAAGATATAGGAATATTTTTATACATCTTTAATTCACACTGAATACAGGATTTTTTTTTATATAGTCAACCAAGAGATTAAATAGAAGGCGTACCCTTTTCCCCTCTCTATATTCCATTGACAAGCTGTAAATGCCTACCTAAACAACTCAGTAAGGCTTCTGTCTTGCCATACACTCAGACTATGCTTACCCCTTGCAACCAACTATTTTGTCTCTACAGATTTAAGAATCAGCCAATGTCTACTCAAAAATAAAATAAACATATATTCCTCGGGAGACCATTTTCATATCCCTCTCCACAAACATGACTGCCCCCCATCTCTTTGACATTACTGATAACTCTCTGAAAGATCAAGAGTCACTGCCTGCACTTGGCAGGACTATTATGCTGTTTACTACTGAGAAGTTAGTAATTTGACAGCAGAAAATTTGGGTTTTGGGAAGACTGGTCTAACAGCCATGACTCACAGGGCTGAATCCATAAAGCTGCTTTTTCCATACAGATTTGATCAGAGAACTCCCTTTTTACTCACAGACTCTTTCCTGAACTAGGTATCATCTCATTCTTCCACAGCCAGTACAAACCCTTTACTATGTGTTTTGCCAAACTTCACATGTGTAATCATATATCCATATGTCATTTGAAAATTGATTGACCTACAATCCTGTCATCCTTCATTAATACCTGCCCCTCATCTTGATACTTCAGGTTCTTTGTCCTTACAGTTTTCAGAGAAGAAAATTCCAGCCTACTTCTGCCTGAAGTATTAAAAGCTAAACACCTCAGTACACACTTGCTCTTAATCACTAACAGGTTAACGAAGGAGGTGGTAGTGAACAAAACTAATGCCTCAGGATAAACAGTGAAGTTAAGTTCTGCGTTCTGATTCCCAGGGAGAAGAGAACCACATTACTAACTCAAGTTAGGACAAGTCATGGTGCCTTATAATGTGATGAAAAGTGAAATCTGCAAAGCAATGCTTAGGACCATCATCTTCCTTATTTTGAAGACAATGCCTCAAATCAAGATAAGATGTGCTGAAACTTCAATTTTCTATGAAGTGAATGTCCTTCAAAAATCATTCTCTTATGCTTTGAAGGATAATCATCAATCAATAACTAATATAAGCCCTATAAACTAAATTGTAAGAGAAGAGCATCCCCCTCAGTCCTTTTTGTTTTGGACAACTTCTGATAAAATCCTTTCTGCACCTGCTGAAATTTTATCTACCTCACAAGACTTTCAAGAAATGGTCACTTCCAACCTGAAGTGGAATTATGAGCTTAGTTTCTGCTTCTAAAGACATGAAGGGATTAAAAGCACTTTACTGCAGCTGCACATTTTCCTAGCAAAGAATAACTGCAGTGGGTAGTTGTACAAACAAATACCATCGTGTACAAAAATAAAAATTCAAATCACAGCACTGCATGAACATTAGCATCGCTTCGCAGTTTCAGTGCTAGGTATCTGAGCCCTTGTCAACTCCTCCTGTTGAAGCTCTTCCAAATGGTAAAATACACACAAAGGAAAGAAAAAGAAACCACCAAACTAGACAGACTGACTCACTGAGCATAAGAAGCAATTTGCCCAAGATGCTGAGCCAACTCTAAAGGAAGTTTGGTTATTTATAAAACATGGAATGACATCAAAGAAGAAAGACGTTCACCATGTGTATATTAGGGATTTAGACAAAGCACTCTCATAGAGGAGGCAGAATGCATGGTTCAAGTCCCCAGGGCCCAAGCTGGTATCCATTTCACCTATGCTGAAACAATCTCGCTGATGAGTTAGTAAGCGTAAGAAAGAGGAGACAGGCACTTTTCCCATCTTTCTCCTGCCTCCTTTTTGTATTCAATGCTTGGAAAAATCAAACACTTCACAGGTTAAATAAATCATTTCATACAACATTCGATTTCTTTATTTTTTTTCAGCAGACAAAACCAGAAGTTTCTTAAATGCAGTTGAATTCCATTACCCTTAGAAAGCAATGATTATACATTATGCAGTCTGTCTGGCAGCCCTGTCACACCGATGAATTCTAATCATGCAGGCCAATTTCAGCCAAATTTGACAGAGAAACAGAGGTCTCAAAGACACTGAGTTCTACTAAGTTTCACAGAAATGGGCTGCTGGCTAGAAGCAACACATACAAATTAGCAGTTGCATTGTGGAAAAGGGAAACAGAACTTGGCTCTCACCCATTTTGAGCAGCAGCAATCAACTGGTCAATTAAGGCACTCGCCTAGCTCCAAACCAGCCATAACACATGCTGGTGCTTGCCAAATGGAGAGAGATGTGAGAAGAAGCCAAATGTGTTCTGTGGGTAGGACAGACCATAAGAAGGGAATGAAGGCATGATAGTACACAGGCATTAGAGAGCACCACGGGCACTGCAACAGGTGGTCACAGGAGTTTAGGATGAGTTCACTCTAGGAGCTGAGGGCACAAGCTTAAAGACTGCCACATTTTCGTATTTCCATAGCTATCAAAAGCTTATTTTGGGGTCGTTTTTCGTTTCATCAGAGTCACATAATCATTCGTTGCTATGACTGAAAACCAGACTTTCTTCAACACAAGGTACTTTAATTAAAGTTTATGTCCTGATATTCCCATTAAGTAATAGTGAAATTAAATGTGTGTCACAACAGTAAGGAATAATAGTAAGCTAGAAAAATACACACTGAAATAGAGATCTTAATTATGCAGAAAAAAAAGAATTTGCAGTATGTGATAGGGTCAGGACTCCAATGGATGCAGGCAGGCAAGAAGCCCCTGAAGTAAGACATCTCAAGAAATAACCACCTCTCAGCTGAGTAGTCAGATGAAGAGTGTCATCAGTCACAAGCAGCAGACTAGGTATATCACCAAGCTAAACTTTTTTATTTTGCATGCTTAACAACATAAGAACATACCCACACCCAGTCATCAAGTCTCACAGAAGCCTATGCAAGCCAAGCTGTACCTTTTGTAACTGCAAAAGACTGTTCACACTCTTACATTCATATATAATTTATCATGCATTATATTTAGCCTAATAATCTGTTAACTTTCAGGGGGGAAAGTTGAATAATACCACATCTGCATTACATCACCTTTTCTCAGTCATTTGGTACTGAGTAATGACAGAGATGGAATGATATGTTGGAGGTATGTATCTCTTCATTTTTCTTTTTTGCTTGTCCTCATCAGATCACTTCTTTACCTAAACTCTCCCTCCCTCTGCCTTCTGTCTGCCCCTTTTTTTGACAGTAACAAAGCTGAGCAAGCATACAGAACACCTTCTGAAGATTAACTACAAAGAATAGGCTTCTTCACTGTGACAAAGACTGAAGAAGGGATTTAACATATTTATATGGCTGCAAGTGACATTAAAGACATAAGAAGGGATAGGTTATTTGCTGTCTGAAAATTAGCAAGTGGAAATCTCAGCAAACTTAGGAAAAGGGTGCTTCACACAGCATATAAAATTGTTATTCAGTGCTCTGTGGCTGGTAAAATTTGACATAGGTTAAAAAAAAATCTGCATAGATCCAGAAACTAAAGGAAAACTTCCAGGTGAGAAAATGGCGGGGGGGGGGGGTAAGGGGGAAAATACAAACAAACAAAAACCACAACCCAAAAAAAACCCCATAACTCAGTATTTAAAAACTGGGGAAACACTCTGAAACATCACCTCTGCATATTGTCACACTCTCTGACTTCTCTACAGACATCACTTATTGGACTTGATTAAAGGCACAGTACTGGGACAGAAATTTTAAGGTTCTTGGATGTATAGAAAGTTAACTCAAAATACCACTTCCACATAAAATGAAAAGATCTTTCATCATTCATGTTAGTCTCCAGTTCATAAATCTGAGAAATCAGAAGTTTAAGTAGCTGCCAGACTAAAAAAAAAGCATTATAGTAATGGTTCTTATTAAGTACTTCCTATATATCACATTTTCAATAAGCACTTTACAGTTTAAAAGAGATGCACAACTTTTCATGATGAAAAATAGAACTTATTTTCAATTTTTCTTTTGGGGAAAGTGGGTGCAAAAGATGACATTCTAGTAAGTACTGAACTAGGTAAGAAGCACCACCTTGGCCAAAAGGAGCATCACAAAACTCAAAGACAAGCACTGATTCATATCCCTTGTAATAACTGAGGTTGGGAAGCAGCTGGACAGAAAGCAGCTTCGTGGGTTCATGGCAAAGAACGGGGTGTAAAGAGTAACAACACATTAGGCTGTATCAGCAAGACTGTAGCTTGCAAATCAGGAGATGTAGTTATTCCCCTCCTCCCAGAACAAAGACATGTCTAAAATATCATGTCTGGTTTCACGGGACTATTTTATGAAAAAAGACCCACAAACTGAAGACAGGCTACTAGGATACTTCAGGGGCTGGAGCCCATGTCACAGGAGACACTGAGAGCATCATTTTGTCCATCAAGTTTGTTCAGCCTGAAGAATAAAAGACCAAAGTGGGAACTCGTTCCCCTCCACCTGTCCCCACTATCTGAAGGTGGTTGTCATGGGTTCAGCAGTAGCAGTCATGTTTTCTCCTTCTTGTAGCTGGTGCTGTGCTGTGTTTTGACTTCTGGGCTGGGAACAGTTGCTTGATAGCAAGTATGTTTTGAATTACTGCTTGGGTGTTTAGCTTGTTCAAGGCCTTTTTCTGAGCTCATGCTCTGCAGGGAGGAGGGGAGGCCGGCAGGAAGGAAAGACAGGACACCTGACCCAGGCTAGCCAAAGAGGTATTCCGTACCATAGCACGTCATACCCAGGATGTAACTGGGAGAGACCCGGAAGGGCTGGAGCTCTGAGGGGGATGGAGGAGGTGTCGGTCGGTGCTTGGTCAGGCAGGGTGGGGTGAGTTATGGGTCCGTGGCTGGTGAGGTGTTGTATTCTCTTCACTTGTTATTGGCTTTATCATTATTATTTGTAGTAGTAATGGCAGTAGTGATTTGTGTTATACCTTAGCTATTAAACTGTGCTTATCTCAATCCGTGGGGGCTACATTCTTTGGATTCTCCTTCCTAACTCTCCGGTAGTTGGGGGAGCAAGGGGGGGGAGTGAGTGAGCGAACTGTGCGGATTTGGTTTAAACTACGACAGTGGTTTAAGAAGACAAAGCCAATTCTGAGAGGCATGGAGTAAAACAATAAAGTGCAAGAGACACAGGCTGAAATGCAGGAAATCTCAACTGCACATAAGGGTGATGAAAAATTAACAAAGAATGGCTAAGCACCAGAGCAGGCCACCTTGGTGATATTCAAAGCTCAACTAGGCAGGGCCTCCCAACTTCAAAGTCAGCCCTGCTTTGAGCAAGGGCTGGGACTAGGATGCCCCCCCCCAGAAGCTGTCCAGGAAAACCTTTTTTTCTTTAATTATATCTTGAGTATCTCAAAACCAAAGCAAAACCTGGCATCTTTGTAAGAATTAATTCCCAAAAACGTGTTCTCAAAGGAACATTATGTGCATTTTTTTTCAGTACAGATACTTAAAGGTCAGCTTATTGAGACTGGAAAATGTAATATGTAATATTCACACATATAAGTAACAAAAGATAGTATCTTCAGTAGATAATCTGACAATTTTTAATCACCTTATTTAGCTTATCGGCTGTAATCATGAAGGAGACTATTTCTCAGTATTTCTCAATTCAAGCTGTAAAATCTCACTTTCTTACCACACAGAAACAGCACTGAACCATAAAACTACAAAATGAAACTTGGAAACATTATTAACTGGTGTTTTGTTATTAAAGCATGTCTTCCATATCAGTGTCAAAGAGCTGCACCACTACTGCTCCAAGACACTTCGTATTAATTTCAGAAATAAGAGAAGCTTAACATCCCCAGTGCTTGCTGACTCACAAAGCACGATGTTAAGTAAATGCTTCAGCTTTACTTGAAATATTTAAAACAGGATTTTATCACCAACACAAAGTTGCCAAGAATAGCTGGTAAGCACTGTTCTTACAGAATTGGTTTGAGCATTTCAGCTAAAATAATGTCAACATTTGAAGACACCCCATGAACATACTTCCCTCCTACATACCAAAGCTAACAAAAACAAACAAAAAAAGAAGTTACAACCTGCTCAGAAGACAAGGATGAAAGATGAGTACTTGCTATTGAAACAAAAAAATGCATAACTGAGAATGACAAGCAGAAAATATTTTTAATAGTTGTGATCAAAATACTAAACTGTGCTTAATGCACATGTCCCTATTATTGCATAAGTTTAACACAGCACAGCATATTTTTCCATTTAGAAAAGTTATTTTCAACCCTGCAGAAGTGGCAGGCTTCTTTTTATTCTATCTTATGCTAAGAAACAGCCATTTCTACAAACCTTTAAAACTAGATTTATAGCATATTTACAAAAAAGCACTCAAAACAAGCAGCATGAAACATGTACCCCCTTGCCACGTAAAAGAACACACAGTAAACTAAGACATTGATGAGCTCTACAGCTGTGGGATCTTCCTGTCTCTCCAGAAATAAAAAAGGGTTCTGCCCCTTGATAGCTTAATGGCATCAGGGTACACTGTGCACTGGTGTCTACTAGAGCCTTATGCTCCTGTGGCTGTGACATTCCAGGCCATCTAATCCATACAGTTCAGTAATGTCAGTTGTCCCTCTCCTCCAGTCCCTGACTGGAGGTAGGTGGTCCACCTACCCAGGTGACATAGAACATCTTCCTTGAAAGGGATGCTTTACCTTCATGCCAAACAGGAGTCACCTGCAGTGGCTAAGGGGCTTGTACCCCTTTTCCAATCCCCTTGTCAATGTTCCCTTCCCTAAAAAAGGATCCCATCGATTTGGCTTTCCTACCCTCTAATTTCAGGCTACTGGTTCCATTATCCCAACACTGGCACAGAGAAGTGACAATGTGCTCACCTGGATGATGGCAAATTTTTTTGCATATCTTGCAGCTCAGCCAGGGATAGGGATCAGGTGGTTACCACCTCATTTACAAATTCTTCCTCCTCCCCAGTCAGCAGCTGCCTCTATTCCTAGTAGTACTCTGCCTCTTCCACTTCTTCCTCCTGTTCACTCTTAGATGCTCCTTCATCCCTTACTACTACATGAGTTTCCAATATATCTTCTTGTGCACAGGGGAGACTGATAATGGCTTGGGTTAGTTCTTTGGTTCAGATGCAATGCCTGTTGCTGGGGTGGGAATAGCCAGTTTTGTCGTCAGATCCAGAGACCTTCTCTTCTCCTTGAGGGTACTGAGTAATGTTAAGCCTGAGCCAGACCCCAGCATATTCCAGTGACTTGTGTCTCTCAAACTGTCAGGACAACATCATGCTTTTTCCAAATATTTGACTAGTTTTTCCAGATTCTGCATTTGTTCCAAATCACTGGAGGTGCCAGCTGTCCTAGGCATTTGCCTATACTATCCCACACATCCTGCCACTTATAACTATCCAGCTTAAGGGCAGATTTCTGGATAGCATTTTTGAATAATTGCTTAACCCTAAGCAAGACTATAAATGCATTCAGGAGACATAGCAATAGGAACATGTTGGTTTCAACTTCCCAAGAATATTCAAAATAATCAGGAGCAATTGTAATTAACCTGGAGGAGAGGGGGAAGATGTAGGAAGACGTCTCCCCCGTTGGTAAGTCTCTCGTAGGAAAAAAAAATTGAAAGGTGTAATTATTACTAGTTCCCGGTAGATGGCTCCCGAAGTACGGAAATGACTGCAACGCCGAGCACAAACACCAGACTAGTCTCCCGACCAGCAAACAACTTTATCATAAGCCTAACGTGTTACAAAGTACGACAAAATTACAACCTTAACCAAGCCCTCAGAGGCGACAAACACAACAGGGAACATAAACAGCAAGTTAGGTGCTACAACCCTAAGTGCAAGCACAACAATAAATCAACATTGTGACCAGCAACTATTAAACTAATACAATGAATGTTTATAATAAATTTGGTTTAACTCACTCTGGTCGTATCTGTTATGTCAACCCTTCATGCCCCATACTGGGTGCCAAAAAGGCCCATCATGGTTTAACCCAGCAGGTAACGCAATAGCCACTCACTTGCTCCCCCCTAACCTCCCTTCCCAGTGGGGTGGGGGAGAATAAAAATTGTAGCTTAAGATAAACCACAGAAGATAGCTTTAATAGAACAGAAAAGGAAGGGAAGGTAACCATATGGTAATAATAAAAGAATTAGAATACACAAACCAAGTGATGCAGAATGCAATTGCTCATCACCCATTGATCAATGTTCAGCCAATTCCCAAAGAGCGGTCCAGGGCCAGCCTTCCACCCAGTTTATATGCTGAGCATGATGCCATATGGCATGGAATAACCCTTTGGTCAGTTGAGGTCAGCTGCCTGCCTGTGTTCTCTGAGCTTCTTGCACCTCACTGCCTACTCGCTAGTGGGGTGGTGTGAGAAGCTGACAAGTCCTTGCCTTAGTGTAAATACTGTTTAGCATCTACTAAAACATCCAGGTTATCACCATTATTCTCATTCTAAATCCAAACCACAGCACTATAGCAGCTACTAGATAAGAAAATGAACTCTGCCCCAGCTGAGATCAGGGCAATCAGCTGCACATGAGCTATAGAAGTCTGATTCAACCCCTGACCTACATTCAAGTATAGGCCTGTAAAAAAAAAACAAAACAAAACATGAAGGTGATCAGCCAAACTACCACAAAACCAAGTTAGGCATCCATAAGTGCAGTTTGAACATGGAACCAGGGGCATACTTTTCCTAACTGGTAGTATTTTTTGTTACACTGCTTGTAGCCATAGCAGCAATGTCTCACTAGAACATACACTTTTTCAAAGTTAGTTGAATGTTTCCAGAGCAGGAGACTCCACAAGCCCCCTCTGCAGCCTGATCCAGTGCTCTGTCACCCTCAGTGTAAAGAAGTTCTTCCTCAGGTTGAGGTGAAACTTCTTGTGTTTTAGTTTATGGCCATTGCTCCTTGTCCTGTCACTGGGCACCACTGAAAAGAGTCTGGCACCCTCCTTTGAGATACTCATATGCTTTAATGAGATCCACTATCAGTCTTCTCTAGACTAAACAAGCCCAGCTCCCACAATCCCTCCTCATCTATACAGGTATTTTAATGTTGAGGTAACATACTATATTATACAAACAACAACAAAAAAAACCCACCCCAAAAAAACACCAAAACAGAGTGAAACTTTAACAGATTGCAAAATGTTAACATGACTCTATACAACTACTTAATAGACGAGATCTAGCGATAAGTACACACAGTGTTATCTAGCAGTAACAGCAGTGATGCAAAAATGTCAAACTTTTCCAGGTAACACAGAGATGTGCCCAAGATAACCTCACTAAGTCTAAGCTTTGATAAGATAAGCTTTCAGCAAGCAGCACTGCCTTAATACAGCAGATGCTAGAAACAGCCCCTGCAGTCAGAAAACACCTGACAAGAGCTCTTGAGTGCTTTGCTCTTTGAGAAGATTTGTTATTCCGTGACATATAACAGGCCACAGCAATTCAAAATACAAAAGTATTGTGAGAGTTTTTTTTCTTCATCCAATGAAATTCATTATTCTTCTTACTCAGATACAGGCTGTGAGTACTGTTTCTCACATTTCTCCAAGAAAACATTGGCAGGCACTCTAAAGTGTTAAAGCAAAAACAAACACTGTAAGGCTGGGGCCGTGCCAAAGACACAGCTACATGCCACTGAGAGTATCTTGTAGCTGTCTGAAAATACCATGGCTTTTTCTCCTCTGGCTTTCCTCAACGGCTCCTTTTCAGACATGACACAGCACAAGAAGCTCCTAGCCATTCCTGGAGCACTATGAGACAAGCAACAGGAAAGAAAAAGCCTGTCTTGAACACTCTCCCCAGGCAGTGCTCTGTCACAAAGCAGCAACTTCGGCAGTCTGTTTTCTAACTAAAGAGTAAGTCTTTGCTTGCTGTCAGTTAATGTCAACGCTCCCATTTCTAATACCTATTCCACATTTCTCAAAGTGAAGGGCTCAAAATTATGCCAATGCAAGAACGCTCATTGTTCTTCAATTACTTAAACCAGTTCCTTAAATGGGTGAAACAGCTCAAAGGTTGCACAAGTCCTAGAGTTGTCCAGTCTTCTTAAATTCTGACACCTCACAACTATGCATTATATTAAGTGCATAAAATGTGATTTGAAACATTCACATATCCATTCATCCCCCAGAGAGCCTTTCCTTCTTTCTGTCAGCTGTATTAGACTCACTGTTAGTGGAATTAAATATCCTCTTTTTGCTCTAGAGAAGCAGAAAATGTTCTCCTGAAAACAAGAACAACATGCACATCTTGGAGAATCAGTCTTAAATTTCTTTTAATTATGTTGTTATGACTATCACAGAACAAGCAAACTATAAAAAATTAGCCAGTGAACAGGATATTTAAATTTCAATGTTTCTAAGTGTATTTCCACTGAAGTGAAGATTCAGGACAGCTTCTACATGTATTGTTTACATTAAGCTGTATTTTATCCAACAGTAACACTTCTGTAAAATATGCACAGATAAAAACCTACTGAGTATCCGTTTGTTACAGATATGAATGACAAATAAAACTCACTCCAAAATCACCAGCTACCCTCCCACCAGCTTGCTGCTCAGGGATTGAGGGTCTGGGGAGTGTGAGCATACAGAGACTTGAAGAGAATAAAAGTTCCATCTGTCTCAGTCTCATAACATGATTTCAGAATGCAAAATCTTTGCAAATGGCTTTCTCCTGGAAGCTGATTCATCTATATCCAGCATCTAATCCAAATGCCTGAGATTTCCACTGTCTAGAATGTACAGTCTTTCTGACTACTAATTTAGATCTCAAAGAATACACAAGTTTAAAAGACATCTCCTTTAACTTTTGCTCAAATTGTAAGAGATACTGACCAACAGGAAATCGTAGCTTTCTTGAAGACACTGCTGCTTTTACTAACCCACTCTTCCATTGTGAAGTTTATATGTGATTGTTGGAAAAGGCAAATAATAATCAAGCATGTTGCTACTCCATCCTGCCCAAGTCCTCTCAATTCTGTACCAAAATCATTTTCTTACACAATCCACTTACACTGTACTCAGAAGCAAAATTCATGGAAGGAGTAAATGAGCACAAAACAGTCACAATAGTGTTCAAAACACTACCCAATCACTTTGTTTAGGCAATGATATCTGTTAGTTTTCCAATAGGCAAATTGATAGAAAATATTCTGAAACTCAGCAGACATCTCCATCTCAAAGATAATGCGCCCTGTCTCAAAGAGCAGGAGAGTCAACCATGTGAAGGAGAGGAAGAAAGAGGAAAACTACTACATCATTGAGTGAAACCCACTAAGTGACACACATCCTAATAAGTATTTGGACTTCAAAAAGTAAATAACTTCTGAAACAAGACTCAATACATTCCAAATTTCCAAGGACTCAAAAAAATGAGAGTAGCTTTGGAAAGCCTACACACTCCTCCAAAACTCATTGATTGGGGAGAATCAAAACAAGACATATCAAGAAAAGTAAGGCCACTGAAAAGGTGGGTGTTAAAAAAATAGTCTGTAACAATTTAAAGGACTTTCACCTTTAAGTGTGTTACAAGTAAACTAAGCCTTTTTCCTTCCCTCTTTTCTTTCTGTTGTTGAGTAAAGGGTTCACAGTAGCAACATTTTCATTCTACGTTGCAACAATTCTATAAATAAAGTACAACCAGTACTAGTACTTCAGCTTCCTACCATATTATTCTCAGAAACCAGCAGGGGAAGTCTGTCTCCCCAAAGATCATGCATTCCCCCACCTCTAATCAAGAGAAGAAATCCTTTCTTTGGCAGAACTGCAGTGTGAAGATACTTAATGTAAAAATAAGAATATAAATGGTGCTTTTACTTATGCTGTCTGGGTCTATTTAACACAATGTCCTTCTTTCAAGGTGGCCAGAAGGAGATGATTCAGGCCAACAGTGTAAAACAGCAAATATCTGGAAAGTGTCTGGAATAATACCTAGCCTCCAGCCATTTCAGAGCTGGTAGTCCAACTCAACTATAAAGTTCAGTATTCAGTGCATCCATCCCTACCTGAATTCGCCTAATTGCAGTTTTAACCCACTTATATTATTCTGCTCCACAATATCATGCAACAATTAAGTTTCACAATTTAATTACACATTGCTTGTAAAGCTACTTCAGTTTTCATCAGGTAGCAGGTTTAATTCACCGGGTGGCCTAATTCTTGTGTTAAGAAAAATAGCTACTCTTGCTTTCTATTCATCGTTTCTGTATGATCTACAGATTTTATAGACCTCTATCACCTCTCTTCTTATTGTTCTGTCTTCCAAACTAAAGATCCTCATCTTCCCAACACAGAGAATCTTCCACATCCCTCATTACTTTTTCATTATGAAACCCCCGCTGTGCTGGGGTGATTACATTAAAGCACAATGTTAATGATTTGGACACACCATTGATACACATAATTCCCTAGAAATTATTTTATTCTTTTTGAACATTTGCCAACTTTCTGGCCCCTTCTCCAAGTAAGTAACATTGGCAAATTTAGACCTCATCACTGGGTAGACAGGATAGCATTATTTTCCCCTTCAGGACCATCATTTAACATTCATCAAAACTGAATTACATTTGCACGTGAAAGCACTGGGCAACACTATCATAAGATTTTACTGGAATTACACAATCAGTTTAGATTTTACCCATCCCTGTATCACAGAAGCATAGAAAAGTTTGGGTTGGAAGGGACCTTCAAAGATCATCTGGTCCTACTCCCCTGCAAGGAACAGTGACATCTTCAACTAGATCAACTTACCCAGAGTCACATCCCACCTTGCCTTGAATGTCTCCAGGAATGGTGCATCCACCACCTCTGTGAGCAATCTGTGCCACTGTTTTACAACCCCCATTGTAAGAAACGTCTTCCTCACACCCAGCCTGAATCTCCCCACTTTTAGTTTAAAACCACTACCCCTTATACTATCACAACAGACCCTGCTAAGTCTTTTTCCCCATCTTTCTCACAGGCCTCTTTTAAGTACAGAGAGGCTGTAATAAGGTTTCCCTGGTGTCTTCTCTTCTCCAGGCTGAATAACCCCAACTCTCTCAGCCTTTCCTTATAGAAGAGATGTTCCATCCCTCTGATCATTTTTGTGGCTCCCTTCTGGACTCTCTACAACAGGTCCGTACCAACAAACTGCTATGGTGCCACAACATTATCATTCCTTAAGACTATTATTTAACACAATGAACTCCCGAATCCCAGCAGAAATCTACTGGTAACACTTTTCTATCATGAAACAATCATTTATTTATCTAGTTTTTCATCTTTTAATCAACTGTACCAATCCACAGGATTGCCTTTTGTTCTTGGCAAATAAGCTTTGGGTTTGGTCCTTGGTCAAATATTTCACCCATTTTCAAACCAGTCTGCTACTAGCTTTGGTAAGTGCTGTATAATTTTAGTATTGTAGCATTCAGTGAGCAGTAATCTTGCAGGATTTGGTGAGTAAGAGTTCTGCTTTCATCTTATGTACTGCCCAAAGACTACATAAACCTAAGTTCTCTCTCTTCAGTTTACTGTTCTGCAAATATGTTAGCCCCCTACCTTGTTGCATCACCTTGTTTTAGCTATCCTTCCTTGCACCTTTTTAATTATAAATTGTAGCCCTATATCTATTTATTGTAAAGGCTGAGACAATTCCATCTGATACCACCCATTTTTAACACCTTTCACCTTCTTAAACATAATAAATAAATAAATACATATATACATAAAATGGTGCCTGCATTAGGTTTTTGGAATAGTTTTTCTTAACAAAAGGTAAAATGCTGAAACTTTTCTGCTTCTCCAGAGTGAAAAATGACATAAAGTACTCAGGTTCTAACTACCCACTACTGATGATCCAGCGAGAGTGCAAATCAATCAGAGCAACCAGTAAGGGATACACCTTAATAAACAAGAGATGCAACAATGTGACATTTTGGTTTGTACTGGCACTTTGAGATTTCAGGGTACCAAACGAGCTTCACAAAATGACAACCACCACAAAAGGAGCGTCAAGAACCTCAAAACAGATGCATCTCTCCTGTGAATCACTATGTTTTCCCTGTGTCTAAGGAACATCTTGTATCCAGCCTGGGTTTGCCCCATATGCAGGGACCAATTTCAGCTGAGTTTTCCAAAGACATTTCAGTGGAACAACAAAAGAACATGTAGATCATCTTGCAGGATCCTGGAGCTGACTACTTTGCCAAATGCCTGATTCACCCTTGTAGGCACTTCCTTGTGTTCCCAGGCAAGCACCTGCTCTTGCTTGGATCACATCACATGTTTAGTCCTACAAGAAAGCAAGTCTGAACAGACCTTCAATCTAAAGTTACCCAGTATGCAGCACATTACTTGCTGAAACACCCAAAATTCAGTTTAAAAGTTTGCTATGTACCACCCATCTATTTTTCACTTACAAAGTATATAAACCCAAAATTGTATAGATTTAAGGGTTTTCTCATGGATTACTAGCAGTATTCTTCTGTGTCCAAGCAACACGTCAAATTTCAATTCCTCTTCATCTCTGGGAATAAGTTTTCATAGTTGGAACATTGTTTACAAGATTTGCCAAATACGTGAAGTTTTACAAGACTATATATATTTTTGCTATAGACTGTTTTATGGTATTATACACTGCAGTAAAAAAAATCTGTACTACTTGCAAGAAACTCACATGCACATTTAGTTGTACGAATAGATTTTTTAGTTATCCAATTTGCACATCTTGCTTTCCCACATTCAGAAATCAACCAGACCCAAGATCAGCAGGACCACAGGCTAAACCTGCTGTAGGAAACAGTATGTTGTTAACTTCTGACAATACACAGACATTTCCAGGTAATTCCCAAGTTCAGCAAAGACCTAGAACACTGAAGAGGTCATGCTTGTCATATTCTCTTGTGAAATGCCACTTGACTTCCAAAACACCAAACAAATAATTCTGCTGCAAATAAGCGAGAAGTGTTGTGCCATTCTCACTGTTTACACAAGAAGGACATATTCTGCAGTCCTTCTGGATTTCACTTCTAGTTAGAAAACTCAATTCAACAACTCTATTAAGGTCTATATTTTAATGGGAACAATGGTTCCAAAATTAATGTAAGCAACTGTAACACAAAAAGGTAACTCTCTCTGCGCCTTAGCCTTCCTCCTCATGAGCATCTGGTAATTAAATAAGAAGTTAACAGAGAACTTCTGCTCCAAGACAGAATATCTTTTTCACTGCAGTATAATACAAACACACTTTATCTCAAGTCAATCTCTCATTCCAAAGTACCGTGCAGTGCTTAATAAAAAGAACTAAGCCCAAAAAAGGCACACTTCTAAAGAGAGGTGCAAGGACATCTCTTTGGAAAAACTGCAGTTCTGCACACAAACTACATGAGTCTTTTACCCACATAGAATTATTTGGGTTTGCGTGGACCTTAAAGCTCATCTAGTTCCAGCCCTTCTGCCACGGGCAGGGACACCTTCCACTAGACAATGTTGCCCAAGGTTCTGTCCAGCCTGCCCTTGAACGCTGACAGGGGTGGGGTAACCACAGATTCTCTGGGCAAACTGTTCCAGAGTCTCACCACCTCTATAATAAAGAATTTCTTCTTTATATCATGAAACACCGCTCAGAAAAACCCACACTCTCAGCTCTAGCTACCACTGTTACATTTACTAAGTAGGACCACTTCATCTTTCAAAAGCTGGTAATAATGTAATTAATATACTGAAACAAGCTTAAAAGGCAAACATGATAAACTTCCAAGCAATTTTACAACTGGTGACTCTCTTGCAAAATCTAGCTGGGAAAAAAAAATGCATCTAACTACTATTCTACATTAAGTACACTGTGTTGCTGCTTTACTTGAAAAATAACTTTGTTTTGAATTCAGAACCCTAAAAAAAAAAAAACACATAATTGCAGAAATTCACATGAATGAGTGTATACATTAACACTCTTATAGTTAAAGATTTAAGAAAGCTATAGTAAAATTCACTCAGTACAGGCAGTATCTTACAAGCTTGTAGATTTGTTACTATGGAAGAAAAACAGTTTCTTACTTGGTTTGAAAGACCAAACAGTGCTTCTGCAGTTTAAGTGGGATCGGATTTTAACATACAAACTCAGCTTCATCTTTGTACTGGAAAACTTACCATTTTGACATGAGGTGACAGCAACAGTGACAACCAAGTTGGTACAGAACATGATTTAACCACCAGTGTAGTCAAGTATAGTCAGAAATATACTACACTGAATACCACTGAAGGCTTACTCATACATGTATTAAATGACTTTAAGATCTAATAATAATACGAGAAAAGTCATAAGACCAACAGCAAAAGTTAAAAGCATCGATGTCTGGGTTATTATTCTTTTTAAAGTGAACAAATACTTAAACAAGATTTCTGAAACAAACCTCTTTCCTCTCCACCTCACATTCCTCAAAAGTATATGCATTCATTTCCCTCTCTTTCACACTACCCTTCCCAACACAACGAGGCCAAGGCATAAATTCCAGTGGACCTGATAATCAGCCCATTACTTGGCCGATCATCTTTCAGTCTCTGTCTTCAGCTCACACCCTGCAGTACTGCAAGCATAACAAGTTTATAGCTATTTAAGAGTATATGCCCCCAAGGAGAGACGCAAACACTGCAGAATAACAGATCATTCCAGAGGTGCCTCCTGTTTCTACTACCAAAACCTGAAAGCCATTTATCAATGGCACTAGTTCAACTGACAACGAAGTAAAACAACTAAGAACTGAAAACCATGTGATAAAACTTCGGATATGCAACAGAAGGCAAGAGAAGAAAACTATGAAAATAAAAATCACTTTTATGGAAAGGTTTCTCTTTTTCATAAAGGAGTAAGTATGGAAGAGGAAGGGGATGAATTTCAAGTTACAGGCAAAAGTTCCCTTTAAATAAGCTGATGCTATGAAAATTAGCATAACATTATGATCCATTCAATTCAGCAACAGCCAGAAATCACAGGATGAAGGTAATCAAAAGCGTCCAGAGGACGGCAACAAAAGCTGATGAAAGGGCTGGAAGGCATATCCTATGGAAGAACAGCTAAAGACTTCAGTTTGTCTAGCTTAGAGAAAAGAAGGCTAAGTGGTGATTTCACTGCCCTCTACAACTTTCTGAGGAAGAAAAATGGAGAGGGAAGCGGAGACCTCTTCCTTCTCTCTGGGATCCAGGGACAGGACACATGGGAATGGTTCAGAGCGGCATCAGTGGAGGTTCAGACTGGACTTTAGGAAGTATTTCTTTACCAAGAGGGTGGTCAAACACTGGAACAGGCTTCCTAAAGAGGTGGGTCAATGTGTCATGCCGGTGTTTAAAGAGTCATTTGGAAAATGCCTTTAGTAACATGCTCTAACTGTTTTGGGTGGTTATTTTTTAGCTTTGGTCAGCCCTGGAGTGGTCAGGCAGATGGACTGATGAGGACTGCAGGTCCCTTCCAACTGAACTATCCTGCTCTAAATCATGTGATTTCAGTTCTAATCTTTTCCAACTTAGACATACATCAAATCACAGTCCAAAAGAACCACGAAGTTAAACAGCAGAACAGAAATATCCCCAAAATGCCACTGGAAGCAATGAAGGTTCTCATAACTTGAGAAGTTTTTCCTCAATTACAGCCAAAGTAAGCAATTTTGAGTTTTAATAGTTAGCACTGACCTATTGTTCTGGTGAAAAATTTCTAAGTAGTTAAAGAAATAACACATGACTACCCAAGTGCCAATAACAGGAAAAAGCAGTCAACCTCCAACAGTGCTAAAACACCTCTAGGCTAACAAATGAGAGGTTGCCCCACATACCTGAACAGCACAACTTACTGAAACACATTGTTCCAAAACAGACAGGCTGTGCCCAATGCTTGGCACAGTACCAAAAACACATACACCTGGATTCAAGCCTCACATGTGTCTTTCTCCTACTTTAACTCTACTTTCTCCATGTTATCTCACTTGCTGAAAGGGAGTAAGGTGCAACTAAAAGTAATAACAGTATCAGCACATACCAGGCCTCCAGGCATTTGCTATCACAGCCACTTAGCCGACACAGGCCCCGGGAGAAGGCAGACAGGAGGGGAGGGAAGCAGAAAGAAGGGACAGCAAGCAGGCAGGCCGCAGAGCAGCCTCCGCAGGCCCCTCAGGACCATCGGCCCCGCAGCTCCTGCGGAGGCCGACGGCCCTACGAGTGGACAGCCTGCCCCAGGTGGGGAGCCGGGGTCACGCCCTCCACAGGGCAGTCAGGAGAGGCCGAGAGCTAACTCCAGCGACAAGCACAAGCTGCTCCCGCTTCAAGCGCGCCGGGAGGCGGTACCCCCTTCCCGTAGGCACCGCGACCGGCTGCACACCGGGACTCGGACGGGGATGTTCCCTCACCGCTGCACACTTCAGAAACTAGAGAACCCATAAACCCCGAATCACTACTGAGAGTTGCCCGCAGAGATGCCCTTGCGGCCGACCGTGGCCCGTTCCCCGGGGCCTGGCGGCGCGGTCCCGGAGCAGGGCAGGCCGCGGTGCAGCCGAGGACGCCAGCACTTACCAGCCCGCCTCACAGAGCGCCGCCCTCGCCTTGTCGGCCATGGCGCCTCCCGCCGCCGCTCACCCGCACAGCTCGGGGACGCGGGGTCAGGGGAACGCGGGGCCGCCGGGCGCTGCAGGGAGCTCCGGCGCTCGGAGAAGGGAAGCGGGTCCCGCTGGTTCCCCCGCCTCTCAGGCCCTCTCCGGGCACTCGGGCCGGCTAGCGATCCGGCGGAGGGGGGAGGGAGGGAGGGAAGGGAGGAAGGGGCGGAGGCGGCGCAGGCAGAGACGAACAAAGCCCGCGACCGGCTCTACGGGAACAGGGGAGGCGGTCGGAGAAGTTGGTAGCGCCATGGTGGGAAAGGGAAGGAGTGAGGGCGGAGGAGGTGTAGCACGGACTATGCTCCCTCAGGCTGGGCTGCTCTGTCCGGCTGCGGAGCGCCTCATACCCACCTCGGAAAAGTCTCTGGCGGCCTGCCTCCTTGTAGCAGCGGGAAGAGCTTGTTTTAAAGGCGTTTCATCTATATAGAGTATTGCTGTTGATGATGTCCTGTAGGAAGAGTCTTCTCTGTGCTCTCAAAATGGGCGTTGGGGGGATGTTTATAGTCTTTAGAGTGATGAGATGTGAAAAGCTCTTCCTGTATCTCTTCCATGTCTTTGTTTAACGTTTTGCCCCAAAATGCAAGGTATTTTGTTGTGAATGTGATCTACCTTTTTAATACCTTTTTAATGCGGTTCAGAATAGCACTGTTTAGTTACTGTTTCTTAAAGTGTAGTTATCTCAGGTTCAGGTAGTGGGCAAGGTGAGAGTGCTTTCCTCTCTCTTTTCTCTTTCTTCCTGCGTTTGTGAAAACTGCCAGGAGGTGACTGTGAGTAGGTCAGGAGTTGAGAAAATGCCTTCCTGAGTGTTGGTGTGCAAGGCTCTGCAGGTGAGGGCAGCTGCCTTCCAGAAGGCACCATTTGCATTAGTGAGTCACATCTGGCTATTTTTTTTTTTAACCCACTGATGTTAACTTTTACTGCACTGAGGTTTCAAAACCCAGCTACGTGCTGTGCTTGTCTATTAAAGATGCACTTTTCATGGATCGGTTTCTGTGCAGCATAGTCAAGTCACAGTCTGCAGGTTTGGGGTGCGTTTCTTTTGACCCCTCCTTGAAAAACCGCTCTTTGCTATACCAAGTAGAAATCACTCAGGATTCTTGCACACAACAACCTGTGGTGGTCAACACTATTCTCTTTTGTATCTGTAGACTGTATACTCTAGAAAGAAGGCTTTGTCAGCTTTGTGTAGCTGCTGCTTTTCAAGAAGGTACATATCTTTTTTTAAAAGCACTAATTATAAAAAGCTTAAGAGAGAAGAAGGAAAAAAAAAACATATTGTTCAGGTTAATCTGAGCAGTGTCTGACATTACACATACCCTTGAAGATCTTCTGATACGGAGTCTTAACAGAAAGAGTGTACTCTAGCCCTAAAATAATGAATTTCCACTTAAAGTAGAAGACGGGCACATGTACAATGAGTTGGCACTCAGGGGAATTTAATCCTTGTGCTGGTTATTAAAAAATAAAAAATAGCAGAGGCAGCATTATTAATAGGGAGAGTGCAACAGTGCATTTTTTTATGCAAGCTCATAAAAAGCAATTGCAAGAACTATCTATACAGAGTTCAGTAAACTGAGCTAAACCAGCCAGCCATATAGTTTATGAACTGAATGACCATATTACTTGTTGGATTTTCAGAGGTTGTGGAGTCCCATATCATGACAAGGTTCCCTATGAATGTGAGCTACCAAAGGAATAACATCAAGGAGAGCTAACTAACGTAACAGCCGTGAAATAGACCTACTGAATGTCTTGTACCAAAGAAACTCTTAAATTATTGCTGAGGAATGCCATAAAGTTAAGCAGAAGAGCCACAGGAAATGTTGCCAAGTCCCACCCTTGTTGCACATTTAACAACCATAGCAGCTGCTGACATGGAGAAGAACCAGCAGATAGGTAGAAGTGTTGTGCCAGTTCAGACACTTACTGTGCAAAATAAATGGGAATAAGAGCACCTTGCATTTGAAGTCTGACCTGACTTCACATTAGATGATTGAGAAAAGGTTGTAAACATTGTTGTAAATTGAAAGGGGCTGCCCATAGAACCAATTATCAAGTGGTGGAGTATGACCTAGGAGAATATAATGCAAATGATGGACTTTATGCAGTACATCGTATTAATTTAAGAAATGGAAGCTTTTACTTACTTAAGTCTTCATCAAAATCACCAGGCAATTATACCAGCAATTTACACCAGCATATGGCTAGCTGTTGTACCTCATGGCTCAAAGCACCATCTATAAAGAAAACATAGTACTCAGTGCTGTCCTTTTTAAAGGACTGCAGGCATCTGTTCTAACAAATTCAATATATACAAGCTGATATATATATATTTATACACACACCACATCCTTCTGTACATGAGAAGTTCCCATTAGTATATGTTTCTCTGCTCACAGAGGGCACAGCCCAATCTTTGCTGTTTCTAGCTGCTGTTAGCTGTGCTGCAGTGAGCTAAATAATTAGTTCCACTGTAAACCAGGATGATACAATGCCTACAAGGCAGTCAGAAAACCACAAATTGGATGGATAAGACCCTCTGTACCTCTGTAATGATAAAACATTCTTAGAGTATATCTCCATTGCCTTTAGAATGAACAACATGGCTGACGCTAATGAGCATCAGACAGAGTACCTGAGCCTAGGCAGGGGCTGAGCCTAGACACCAGCATGCTTTGAAGGGGCTCTGTGCCTCCATAGCTTTCTCTGAAAAAATGCATGTTAGTCAGGATAAAACAGTGCATCCCTGTTCAGAAAATTCATGTGGACTAATCATAGTCTAATTTGATATACTTCACTGAAGTTGAAAGGTTCATTCCTATTTCTCTTTCCATGCATCTGTTTCAAAGTGTTAGCTGCAGAAAAGTATGGGGTTAAAAAAAAAGTCTGTGAGGAACTAGCACTTCATATAGCTTCAGGATAACTTGTGATACAAAATCACTTTTTGTAATACCTTCGATAGATGACAATACTGGTCAAAAAAACTTTACAAAAATAAAAAAATTAAAAAAAAAAAAAACATTTTAGTCACTGTTATGGTTTGCACAAAGGCACCTCCATACATGACTTGTTGACAGTCCTGTTTAAAAATGCTACTTATGTGAATAAGCTATGTCAAGTTTTAAGAAATGCCTCACCCAGTTATTCTACATATGGCACAGAGTAGTTTCGTGGAGCAGCGAGGGCCAGCTGCATCTCAGGAGAAGGCAAGCTAGGAGTGGGGCACAGCAACCTGCCAGGCAGGAGCAGTGACCTCACCATAAGGAGCCAGGATATAGGGTGGCATGTCTAGGTCAAGATCAGGGCCAGAGATAGTGGCCAGAGTCAGACACAGCCCAGTGATGACCCAGCACAGCCAGTGGGACAGAACAAGTCCAAGCTCAGACAGAAAGCCATGTCTGAGTCCAGGTGAGGATGGAGAAGGTACAAGCCCAAGCATAGACATAGCTGCGACACGGCTACGTTATAACTCAGGTGAGGGCTAGTGTTACAGCCACTGATTAAATGTGGCTCCCATGGGAAAGGAAAGGCAGGATCTCACTTTTAGCTTCTTCACAATAGGTCTCACTGGCAAGAAAATTGACCATGAACTTGGCCAGCTAAACTCACTGATACAAATAACTAATTCCTAGAAGGAGGATGTGTTCCAGGCCTTGGGAACAAGACAATTCTGCTGCTGTATTAGTGTGTGAGCAACACAATCATTTATCAACTATTTGTCCCTGAAAACAGGTTTCTGAATGTTTTAAGCAGAAAGGGGCTTAATGGTAATCTGAATCATCCAAAACCAGGGCATGAGACTTAACAGCTTACTCTGAAAGATCTTTTAAAAGGATTTCAGCTTTCAAGGAAAACTGGAGAGTTAACTGTATTGATGTTTTTCTTCAAAGAAATAAAATGTATCTTGTACTTTATATCCTCAAAGTGCTGTGCATGGAGCTATTTACATTTTGATAAGATCTTAAATCAATATGATTGCTTAATTAAGTTTTAGATCTATGAAATTTACTGTTTAGATATGATATATATGTTCAATGTATGACATGGCTATTTGAAAAGGTAAGGGGGTAAATGGGAAAAATGCTTAATATGTCATCCTATGCATGCTAAGTGCAAGTATGCGATAGTAATACCCAATAATTTAAGTTCAGACCAAGGTAAGTAGTAAGGACCCTTCTGCTGTGCTCTGCTTCTAAGCTGTATTTAATTATGTAGTACAACTTGTTTTTCTATTACATTCAGATTATTAACCAAAAAAGTTTAAAGTATTGCTAGTTAACCATTTTGCTTGCATATCCTGTATTTTCTGCTTTATTTGTTAGAAACACAAGAGGCTGAGAAATTGAATTTAGGCAACAGCTAGCTCCTGTTGTTTATTTTAGCAAAGAAGAACTAGACTTCTTCACAAAATCCACAACATGTACACCACGCTGCCCAGAGACTAAGGGAGGCAACCCCTCCTCTAGAGTGCCACGTAATACTAGGCATGTAAAGTTGTGCCTAAAGAGCAGTTCCCCTTGATTGTAGCCCGTGCAACCTGGGACAACTCAGTCTATGGCAGAAAGTTTATTTCCACAATGTTCTGTAATTGTTAGTACCTGAAATATTTGGTCTACTTGAGCACCTTTGTTAGGGCACTGGTGAGGCAGTGAACAGACAGAACTAGCTCACAGGGCAAGACAGCAAAAGCCAGTTTTTAGTAGCAGCCCTTACAGGTTCCACCTGTGGCTTGATTCATCCATGTTGCCTTGGTCCCCTGCCAACTCTAGCCTCAGTCATCTTAGTTCAGCAGTGGGCTCACAGAACTGGAGAGCTGAAACTTTATGGCACCTACCAGAATGGGCAAGAGTAGAAATTCCCATTGATTCAATGGGAAGTCTCACAGGGACAAGAATACTATTTGGGTCTCAACTTTTTTTTTTTTTCATTTTGGTAGAATATGCTTTCTTCATTGCAATATCGGAATACAGATATCAGGTCCTCTTACTGAATGCAAAAGCAGATGATCTTTACCCTGGATCTGTAGCAGAAAGAAACTGCACCTTGACTTCTGGTCACTGCATGTGTAGGAGTGTGCTGGGGTTTCAACAGAAGTGGCTATCTCTTGACACCTTGTGATGAACCAGGTTCTGATCTCATCTGGCTGCAGTCAGAAAGATCAGCTTTATTGCATGTATTGTCTCACTTCAACCAAATATTGTGAATGTTTTCTCTGTTTTATCAGAAGGGGAAGGATAGTAGTCAGTACTCTTCTTTCTTATTCTTCTATTACAGACTTCCCTAAATTTTAGACAAAGAGCAAAGATGGCTAGTTATTTCACACTGGAAAGGTGTTTGCTGGGGTGCAGGATGAAGCCTGACCTGTTCTGACTTGATGTAATCAAGTGGCTCTCATCCATTATGGCAACTGGAGAAGGAATTGACTTTTCATAGGGTGAAGAAGTGAAAATTACAGAAGTAGTGATTTTTTGCTTGGGGAGAGGAAGGAAAGAGGCTTGGAAAAGAGCAGGATGAATGGAAGAGACAAAGAGGAGACACATTTTGAAGCTTGGAAATTGTTCAGAATAACAAAGTCTTACACATAATACCACCATATTAGTGCCAGTCTGGCCAAGGCTAACATTTTTGGCAGGCTGCTCTGATTGATTTTTTCCCCTGCCTGTCCACTTCTAGAACCCTTCAATTTGACCACACTCCCCACTTTCTCCTGCAAATAACTAAGTGCATAGCAGGCCATGGTAATCTTGAAGGTATCCATGCTGGCATTATGTCAGTCACAGAGATGGCATCACTGCTGTCAAGACAATTACTGAGGCGCTGTGGTTTTCAGGATGGGGGCATTTATATATGGCATGATGCTATTGCCAGGTGTGTGCATGACAGCTTATCAAAATATGACCATTTCAGCTCTGAAAGCACGAATGAACCACTGCAATGATCACTAAGGTACCAGGGATCACTAAGTACAGCAGAACGTAATGCCTTTTAATTATGATGCTGGAGGGAGCCCCTCCAGGGCCAGCAGAAGGGCTTGTGTTTGTCAGTGATACTGGCACAGCTCAACCTACTGGTCCTCTGGACATTGAATTGGTAAATAGCCAGGGAGCAGAGGATCAAACAGCATATGGCTTTGCAGACTTCCACTGGGCTGCAGTAAACATCCCAGCCCTGAACAGCTGTTCCTTGTCTCTAGCAAGATTACTTTTAAGAGACTGATACCTTCTGGACTGGATGAAAATAGGCATGCTGTTGTCAGGGCTCTGAGTGCACTAAGAGGCTCTGCAGTCTCTTCCTCCCTCTTTGGGGTTTGGCTGCCATGCTCCATTCCAACTCTGATATTGTGCAGCTGCAGTCTTGGATCAGGCTGCTGGGAAAAGAGCTGTATGAGAAGCAGCTGCGGGAAGCCTCATGGAGATTTCCTGTCCTTTGCTTGGGAGCTGTGTCGAAGTTCAGGCCTCCACCCTTGAGACTTGCCTGTGCCTGAATCACTGATGTGACTTGCAGGCTTGACCTTACACCTGCTTCATCCTGCAGATATGTCTAGTAATCTTGAATATTGGCTCACCAGCTTGGTACCTACTCAGGTACTGTGGGATTGTGCCTGCCTGGGTGGGAACATTACCCTACCTGCCTTGCTCTTGCCCTGACCTCCTGGTTTCTTTCCGTTTTAGGGCAGTCAGGGTTTGCTGCTTTCTGACAACTCCTGCCCCAGAGCTATAAGTGTGGTCTGTTACAAGAAATTAGTGTCCCATTGGCAGTCAATTAATGTCTGAAATCAATATACATGATGTAACTGAACAAACTCAGTAATAGTGGAGACATTGCTGAAGGCTATCTGCTATCCATACGGTCACTTAATGTACAGCAACAGTGCCCTCATATAGAAAGGAGAACAGGTAGGGAATGCCTGGTCCTCTCTGCAGACTTCTGCTTCCCTCATTCTTCCCCTGCCTTTCAAGTTGAATTTGTCACTAGTTTGTCTCCATGATACTAATGAACATTGCTGGGCTGAACTGCTCATGAAGGGCTGCATGGTGAAATCATGGCATATGCATAAGAAGATGAGAGATGAATTAGGGAAAGCACTGGTAGGGCCTTCCCAGGTGTGCTAAAGACCTTGTGGAGTAGGTGTTGTGCAAGAGAGTGCCTCACACAGTGTCAAGTAGCTCTGAGGTTGACATAAAGTACCTGCAGTGTGGGCATGGATGGAACACCTCAGAGTTGCCTGTCCAGCCGCACGGATGTCCATGTTAAAGCTAAGCCCTTTCCTCTGGAATAGAGCAGCAACACCCAAAACACTGCAAATGATGGAAGCTTGTAGATCAACTTGTCAGAGCAATACAGCATAGACACCTGCATAATACACAGAAGATGACCTTAACTATAAACATGGATTAGATTGGAGAGCACAGCTGTGCACAAAAACAGTGACTACCTATTATGTAGCAATATGCATGACTGTGTATATTGAGTTTGCTATTATTACTATTAAAAGCCATAAAGTTTTAATTTTGTATATCCACAATACCAGAAGTCATCATCCCCATATGAACAACTTGGGGGATAAATGATCCAGCAATCTGTGTCAGCACTTAATTGCAAGGTGTGAGAAAAATAATTGAATAAATAAATATTGTTTTCTCAAGGAAATCTGAAAAGATTATTTTTGAATTACAGAAGATTCACTCTGTGGTTTTTCTCAAGTGCTGTTGTATGTTAGTGCTTGAGGAAAAGCAAGTTATTGGAAATCTATGCCAGGCTCCAGCTAAGCAGTTTACTTTCTATCCATGATTGAATACACACTAAACAGGCAAGAATGTTTCTGTGTTATTTCCTGGCAGTGAAAATATACTCTGTCATGCATCTTTCCTATTCAGATGTGGCAGCTTTCACCTGCTACTGCTTTTCCCTCATAGTCTGCAAGCCCAAACCAGTGCAGTTGGGAAAAATAAATGAATTCTTTAAGAACTTTCAATAAGCAGCAAAATCAACACTTCTGACAATCAAGTGCAATAACTGGCCATGCTACTTGCTGACCTTCACTTATGAATGATTCAGTTTCTTTTTTGATTCTGCTTTTATTTATATATTTTTTCTGACTGTTGATTTAAGTTATTATTCTGTCCTCAGTGCTCCTTGTTTTCTGCCTGCTAGCAAAACACAAGAAACCAAAAAAATGTGAAAGAATCATCTTGATCTTTATAGTAGGCTTTTAATGTTTCAATAGAGAATTGGGCCCTATATACCAAGTTAACTACAGCATTATGAAGGGAATTACAGAATTAGAGAATCATCCTTAAAGCAGCCTTATGTATTTTAAGTTATTAAAGCAAAATATTCTCTTTCCAATTCTATGTTTCAGCTAACTTTTAATTTAAATTCTGATGTTCTCAAAAATGAGGAATGAAAAGAAGCAGAAATGCTAGAGCCCTGAGCAATTTCTCGTTCACAAGTATACACTTTGAACCTCCTTGGCTTGGATATTTATTCTGAGTGCCTAAAATATTTCAAATGGAATCCATACAGCAGTGGGCCATAAAAGCAAAGGAAAGACCTTCAGAGACCAAAAAAGCTGCACAGCCCTAAATCCTCAAGCAGGCTTCTGTTTCCACAGTTGTTTTAAAAGCTGCAATTCATTTATAGAGCATGGAAGCACAGGTTCACTTTTCCACAGCCAACAGAAAGAAAAACATTCCTGATTCAGTTCAGAAGCAAATATACATGGTAATTCAGCAAGTACTCCATGCAGAATCCAGCAGTTGACTGCCTGGGGGACATGAATATGCTCCAGAAAACACAGTGCAGTCTGGCAAATTAGAGAACCATTGACAAATAACACTCACCATGAAAAAAGAGCAAAAGGGGGAAAAAGAGAGAAATAAGAGATAAGAAGAAAAAGTTCTAGAGGAAAATGGTAAAAAATTGAGAGAATAAAGAAAAGTTTGCAACAACTAGGCCACAGCTCAGAGCAGCAGTTCTGGCTACCTGTGACAACTGGAATTCAGAGCAGCAAAATGAGATGCAATGAATGAAAATCATTTCTTACCATGAAAAAATGATGCATCAGGTAATGCTGGTAGTAAGCAAACCAAAGTAGACACAACATAAAAATGTGCAGAGAGGTCATTAAGGGCTCCCTTTTATCTTCTTACACAAATTGCCTTTTGGCACGGAGGGTGAATGCAGTTTATATAAGTTTATATTTTTCCTTCATCTGGCCATGAAATCAGAGATAATCAGTACTCTGTTCCACCCTCTATAAAATTCACTGAGGCATTCCTTTAATTCTATTTACATATGCTTATGCTGTGGGGCTACCACGTGAACTAGGTGCCCAGCTGAAAAAAAGGGAAGTTGAAGAAAAGAGGTGCTGAGGTTTTTACTTTAAAGTGGATCTCTTTTCAGATCTGATTCACATTACCCTCCTGCACCACTTGTGTTGTGGGTAGAAATTAATTAAGTCAGCACTGATGCTGGAGACAGTATATCATCATATCATTGCCTCCCTGGAAAAAAACAAACCCATTATTTGTGGAGCAGCGTAGCTGCAAATTAGAGGTGTGAGGAGAACACATGACTGAGGGGCATATGAAAGGCAAATGTGAGAGGGACAGGAAATGTGTGTGGCGAAAAAGCATATCCAAAACAGAGGGATGGGGAGGGGAGAAATAAAATGTGGTAGCAAAATCTTGACCAACGCTGACCTAGTTCTGTTGGGTTTGTCTTTTTTCAGGTTTTCTGCAATTACTGCTGTAAGTCTCAGGTTTTCATCAGCAGAACACAAGCATGGGTTAACACACTTTTACTGCTAAAAATGAAATGGTTGTTTCCCATCAAAGCACAGAAAGCAAAGCAGCAGAGCAGAATCTACCAGCAGTTTGTTATCTGTTTCAGTGCTCACAACCACATTTGCGTAGCCCTGTAAACAGGGTGGCCTGCTGTTAACAAATATTGCTCGAAGCAAAACACTGAACACTCTGAAAGAACCTTTTATACCTAGTTTACATATTTATTTCCAAACATTTCCTGACAGCTCCAGTTAATGCATTAAGGTGCCGAATCCTCACTGGCTGCACAAATATTTCTTTCACTGACGCCAGCGGTATTACCATGGTTACATTATTAGGGTGGCTTAACCTGGCAGGTGGCTTAGCAAAATGCCTAGTGCTGAAACAATTCTAGCATGCAATCTATACTTTTCCATCAAATAAATTACTATATAGGATGCTCTGTTGTCCAGATTGTGGTAGGACAGGTTTGGGGTTTTTTTTTTGATTGTTAGTTTTTCTTCCTGGAGAAAAAAAAAAAAAGAAAATATATTATTGTAATTTTGCCACCCATCAACTACAAAATTGCTAACAAAATACCTCTACTCACATTTTTCTCGATCTAAAAATCTTATTAAAGTCAACAACTGGGGGGGAGGGGGGAGAAAAGCCTTCCATAAACCACAAAAGGCCAATGTAATACTTATATTTTCAACTGCATTTAAGATTGGACTTTAAATCTGGAAAGATCCCATACCAGCTGCAGGCTGGACAGCTTTTAGTTGTTTGAGATGATCTTTTGGAAGTTGAATTATGTATCATCATTTTTTAACTGATAGTTTCAAAGCTAAAATCCTGAAGCTTTGCAGATAGGTTCCGCTGTAACCAGTTGTGATTGACAATACTAGAATCACTCTATCATGGTATGACAATACTACTAGGTATCCACACCAGGTCATTCACATACAAATTGCAACAGGTTCTATAGGACTCAAAGCAAAGTGATTTTGTGAAATGACAAAGTGGAAGAATATGGAAATAAAAGTGAAAACATAATGGGCATATCAAACTTTTGCATTTAAGCAAGGTACTGCTAGCAGGTTTTTGGAGGGAAGCTACCAGTCATTGTAAATCACAACTAACACAAAACTAGTACAAAACCTTAATACTTTGGTTGGTATTATTTTGGCTTTAATTCTAAAGATATTATAGTTGTTACATTTGCTACATGCAAAACCCTTGTTCCTTCATATTCAGTGGATACAATGCTAAAGAGCAAAGAATGAATTTTCATTCTTAACACTTTCACACTGCTATGATTTGTTTTCTGATGTGCAATTACAACAATGTAGTAGCTTAATTATAAATACTTAAGGTATAAAACCACCCTGAACTGTGTAGATATTTCCTAAATATTTCATAGATTCATTTATACTGTTGCCCAGCACATTTTTTCTTTCACCTATGAAAACACTGATGTGTTTCTCAGATTGTGTGCATCTCTCCTTCTTCATACTGATTTCACCACTGCATTGATGAAGTTCCAGTCCTTTGGTCTTTATAGCATAGAACTCAAGTTTAGAGTCTCTGAAGCCTTCCTTAGAAATAACTCAAATAAATTTTTGCCATGGAGGGTAAAGCTGAAAAGCCTTCAATATTTAAATGCAAACATAAGTTTCAAGTATAGTATAAAGGCTTCAGATCTCTTAACCTTATTTATCAGTTAACATATCTGCAACAGCTGGGGTTTAATCCAAACTTTCAGAGAACAGCAATGCTGCTGATACAGCATTTCCAGCCCAGTCACAGGAATACGGAAGCAATTTTCAGAAGATAATTTAAAAAATACTCAGTTGACAGGATGTTTCTTCAGGGAACCATTGACTGCATTGTCAAACTGCAACAGAACCAGAGATAGCCTTCACTTTAATTTCAATACCAAGAATGCCTTAAGTGACAATCACAGCTAACCCATTTTAATGACAACTCTGAACATTTAGAAACTCTGTCTGTTCCATATACTTCTGTGCAGAGAAACAAGAACAGATGGATACTTCCTTAACACCTGCTGCTGTGGGAGTCTTTTGAAACACTTGCAAGTTAGAAATTATTGCTGCTATAAAATGTCTCTGGTTTATTTGTTTAGAGGATTTCTACAGAACACGCATACAATTTATTTTAGGTTTTTCAAGTTAGGTTGTGCTTTTGGAAAGCTGAGGATGTAGCACTTACTGAAAGAAAGCTTATTCCTATGCCTCATAAAAAAAAGGTTTTAGGGTATTAAATTGAAGATTTACTACAATCTGTTGAGTAAGGAGGCTGAGGGATGTACATAGTGTGCTACTACAGAAGTGATGGAATAGCTCCGAGGATAAAGAGCCCAGTCATGAAAAGCAGGAGGAGTCCCAGGGATGAAGAGAGGGCTTTCTAGAGGAAATCACAGAAAATTGAAGCCTAATGCCTTTCTGACTGGGAACGTCACAGAAAGATAACATGCAGAGATTTTAGCTCATAGAGCTAAAGAGAAGAGATTCAGAGCAACCCTGTGGAGAAGGACTTGGGGGTGTTGGTCGATGAGAAAATGAACATGAGTCGGCTTCAGTGTGTGCTCACAGCCCAGAAAGCCAACCGTATCCTGGGCTGCATCAAAAGGAGCGTGACCAGCAGGTCAAAGGAAGTGATCCTGCCCGTCTAGTCTGATCTCGTGAGACCTCACTTGGAGTATTGTGTGCAGTTCTGGTGTCCTCAACATAAAAAGGACGTGGAACTGTTGGAACAAGTCCAGAGGAGGGCCACGAGGATGATCAGGGGACTGGAGCACCTCCTGTATGAAGACAGTCTGAGAAAGTTGGGGCTGTTCAGCCTGGAGAAGAGAAGGCTTCGTGGAGACCTCATAGCAGCCTTCCAGTATCTGAAGGGGGCCTACAAGGATGCAGGGGAGGGACTATTCATTAGGGACTGTAGTGACAGGACAAGGGGTAACGGGTTAAAACTTAACCAGGGGAAGTTTAGATTGGATATAAGGAAGAAATTCTTTCCTGTTAGGGTGGTGAGGCACTGGAATGGGTTGCCCAGGGAAGCTGTGAATGCTCCATTCCTGGCGGCTTTCAAGGCCAGGTTGGACAGAGCCTTGGGTGACATGGTTTAGTGTGAGGTGTCCCTGCCCATGGCAAGGGGGTTGGAACTAGATGATGTTAAGGTGTCTTCCAACCCTATCAATTCTATGATTCTATACCTGTTTTAATAGCTTTCCATGGGTGATTTAAATGTTCCTCTGCTTCCACATGTAGCCAAAAGGAGAAACTTTATTTCTTAGTGTTGGAATGCTCTTCTCTGTTCTATTCTGAAGTTACATGCATTAGTTTCATTTGTTTTATAGAATTTCATATACAGCAGATTCAAGATATAAAATGTATGTTCAAAAGATCCAAATGTGAAATGTTATTAGGCATATTAATCCACCTAGATTTTTTAATGGGTTTCATTTCCTCTATGCTTAGAGGTCAGAAATTGCCCCCGAAAAATTAAGTTATTTGCAATAGGAGATACAACCCAAGAAACCTTAAATATCAGAAGAAGATAATCTAACTTATGGTAGCACATCACTCTGGTTCTACTTTATAGATCCACAGATTTGAATACTGAAATAAGTATGCAGTCAGTGAGCTTTTACATAATAGAGGTCACAATACCTCACCCAGTAATTCCTGACCTATAATTTCTGACTGTGCTGGGGGACATCTCTTAAAAAGACAAAAAATCTTAATTTAAAGGCTTCTGATAGTGATACATTAATTCATTCCCAAAGTGAGTTGTTTTGATTGTAAATTGCCATGATGCAAAAATTATGTACATTATTTTAGCTTAAACTGATATGTTTGTCTTGCAGCTACAGAACTTGTATATGTTGTCTTACTGATTCCACAGTTCTCTGTTATGTCTTATCCCAGTGTACATACTGATAGACAATGATCAAATAACCACTGACTTTCCTGTTGGCTAAACTTACGAAATGAAACTCATTAACCTATTTTCTGGCTTTAAGATATGATTTCCAGACTTCACCAAATTAAAAAGATTCAGAAGAAAGCTTCAACTACTTGCTTTATGTTTTTAAAAAATAGACAGAAAAAAATAATGTCATCTCTTACTCATCTCTGTATTAATCCCATATATAAGCACACAAATATACCCTTCAGCTTGCTTGTTAATTTATCTAAGAATCACAGCAATTAATTCAGACACTTTAGATATTAGGTTATCCTGACAATTTAAATGTATCTAGGATAAATCTTGTAATTTGTTTTGGCTCCTCTGTCTCCTGAACACAAAGATAAGTATGTCTAGGACTTGAGTTTCAAGAGCTGAACATACGGTGTTTAATGTACAAGTTTAGATAAACTGTTTATCTACTCTGGGTGATTAGGACCTGAAGTACATGACTCGTGAGGAGAAGATTAAAAAGACAGTGTTTGTTTAGCCTTGCAATGGCTTGGGGGGAAGATGTTGAATACAAATGCCTATTGAGGGGTACAGGGAAGATGAAGCTGGACTCTCCTTGATGGTGCACAGTAAAGCTTGAGATGGAGTGAGTGCAAACTGCTACAAAGAAAGTTCAGATAAAATATAAAGAGAAAAAAAGCCCTGCTCTCCTATTGAGGGTAGGCACCCACAGCTTCCCAGGGAGACCAAGGAACCTCTACCCTTAGAAATACTAAGTCACTGGATGATCTCAGCGACCGGCCAGACCAACTGTGAATGGTGGATTGGACCAGGGTCCATCCAGAGAGGTATTCTTTTCAGCCTAAAGGGTTCCAGCTCTGTGATTAATTAATTAGCTCTGCTGATGTTATTCAGTGGTGGAACTGAAATGATGCTGCAAGCTTGAAATACAGACCTTTCTCTGCAGGCCTTACATGATAGGAACAGGGATTTTTTTCAGGGTGCTGATTTGTACAAACAAAAGGCTGTTCTGGCGACAGAAGCTGAATAGCTGTGTCATCTATCCACTGTACTTCTCTTGGACCTCCTTGTTTCTCCTGTATGAAGTAAACCACTTTACACCCTAAGCTGTTATGGTAAGCTAGCATCAATTTCAGTTCTTCACAATAGACCATACAAGACGATGCTGTAATTTCTAGCAATGTAGTAGTAGCTGCTGCATAAAACACTGACTTCTCCCCATGGCAAGTGGAGGGCAGATGGATGAGAGGAAAAGGAAGCACAGGCAAAACCAATTCCTCAATCAGGAGCCTTCTTTTTTGCTTTCATTGAAACTAAAAATTGGTACAAAAAGTTATGTACTTGACAAAACTACAAGATGTGTGAAAGCTAAATGTTACTGAGCTTGCTTATCAGACATGATAAGCAATGGAATGTGTATAATACAGTTAATAACATATTTTGTACCTGTTGTGTTTAAATGAATCATCCTATTATCTTAACATTCTTTTACACCTAGTTAAACTAATCCGGTGAAATCCACGTATATAAGAATTATGTTTTTGATATGATCAGTAAATTAAATTAATTTGACTGTGGGAAGAAAAAGATAAGAAAACGCCTGTCCCTACAAGAAAGGTCACAAAGAAAGAATGGGAAGAATGCACATTTAAAAATTCAAAAATATAAAGAAATAATGGCCACAGGGATAAGGGACCTGCATTTTCTGTAAGTTTATATCTTTCTGATGAAAATCATTTTACTTGGCACTTTACTGTATTTCAGGTTAAGGTCACTTTTTGGTTGTATGTTATGACTTGATATACCTAAAATGCTGCACTTTCATTGCAGAAACCAAGCATACTGTATTGCAGCAAAACATCAGAAATAAACATGTTAATGGATTAAACTACAGTTACATTGGCCAGTGTGTTGCAAGTGTACACATCTTCCTCCCCATTTTCCTCTCTAGTCTGAGGTTCATGTCAGTCATGTCCCTGTATTGACAGAAGACTTCAGAAGTCAACACTCAAAACATGGGGGAAACAGAAGATGAAGCCAGGCATGTATGAGTACTGTGGGTTGCTCATCTAAGACTGTGGATATAGAAGAAGTGTCTTGCACTGGGGTGACAGCCTGAGAAGCAATTGTTTTCTGTCACTTTTTGCATTAAATATGTCTCCTTCTGCTAATTACTCCAAGATCAAATATAATTCAGGAAATGGATGTGCAAAACTCAGAGCTTTTTACACCTTCTTTTTCCAAAAGCAAGCGCTTTAGCTTAGCTTTCAAAAAGTTGAGACTGTAATAACATGTTCTGCTCACACAATCAGGATGTTTTAAGTGGTTCAGCAATGTCCTGGGAAGTGTATGGTTAAGTCAAAGTCAGGCAATTCAACTGGAAAAACAAGTATTTTATTCAGAGAAAGAAATATCTACTAACCTTAAAGATTATCAGCAGTGACTACAGTGAGGTTTGTCAAGATAATTCCTTTGAAATATATTGGTTTCAAAAATAAACCAAACAAAAAAAGTCTTTCTTCCACTTTTTGAATGGAAGTGTGATTCACCTGCCAGTATCTGGCTTGAGCAGAAGACATAAACTTACTTGAAACTTTGTCTTTTTGAGTGTTTCTGCAGACTGTCTCAGGTGTTTCAGGTTGCAAGTAGGTTTTTCTTTAACTGTGTAGAGCAGTTTGCTTTTCAGGCTTGGCAGATGATAAAGCGATCACACCCAAACAGCATTGCTAGGAACCTTCCTTTGCTACCACACCTCATCCACACCTTCCGCATCTTGTACAGTGACTCACCCTACTGCAACACAATTCCTCCCTTTCTGCTGAGATCAGGGAGCGGCAGTGGTTTCATCTCTGGTTAGTCATCCTAAAGCCCCCTGCGAGTCTATCACTACTTGTCTGGTTCACCTCCATTTTCTTAATCAAAAACTGAGTTTTGTTCATACAATGCATGATAGTGTATGGGCTTGCCTTTCCACTGTATCGGTCTGACAAAAAAACGTATGTGCAAATAGTTGAATCAAAAAGCCATAGCAAGATTTGTAACCACAGTACCACTGAAGCTGTGAAATGTATGTATGTGTGTGTGCATATACTTGTCCTTGTCTTCTCAAACAATAATTTAATGTAAAACTTTGAGTTTTATTTATGTATCTACTCAAAGCTCTGGAGTAATTACTGTAGAGTAAAAGGAAGAAAAAAAAAGATGCAAATATAAAACTTGCTTTATGTTGGGGGCTGTACTAAGCATAATTTGCCTGAAAGCTGCATCTTGTGTTTGCATAGTGTTTATCAGCCTTCACTATTTATAACAGATGGAACTAGGGCTTTGTGAATGTTTCTATTATAGAGTAAATGACACTGCAATATAAACACAATATTGCGGAAGTTTGGTCTTGCAAATTAAGTTCTACAACCTGGCAGATAGCTTACAAATTCTAAATCATCTTCTGTTCTATAGAATATAACCATAGTAGACACCTGTTGCCAGTACCTCAGTGACGGCAATGTTGTTGTTGCAAACTCTGAAATACAGGACAGGGAGGATAACACTGATAATTCCACAAGGGCTGTTACATGGATTTCATGGGCACCATCACTTATGAAAAGAAAAGAATGGTCAAGCAACAGAGACAAATCTCTACCAGCAGGTGAAGAAACCTCAGTCTGATTCTGACTCTTTGGCACTTATGCACCACCACATTTCTGGTTAAAATAATTTTCTAAACTGATTTTAAAATAGACAAAGTGACAGCATAATCACAGCCATCCCACACTGAACAAGTGGCCATTGCTGATCTAGCAGAAACATCTTTACATGAACAGTGTACACTTCCAAACCTCTGACTAGCCATCTTTGAAGGCCATAAATAATTACTTACTCATTTATGCAAGTCCTCCAGCTGATATAATTTCCTTATCCAATTTCCAACATAGTTTGTTTTCTCACAGACTGAAATCTCTTTCCTTCTGGGTCTCCAGTTAGCCATGGCTGACCCACTACATCAGTGTATCATCTCTTTATCATCCCTAATTTTATCTCTATCAAAGAATCAGTTCAGAAAGTCACAATTATAAAAAATATGTGCATGCAACTTTGGATTGTCCTATGAAATATTTCACTGACATTTTGTGGGTAAAACTGGAGACTCTAGCAAAATACACATCTATAAGCCTTATGATTTTTTAATTTCTCAAAAGTTATCCTCAATAGTTTCCCTTATTTCTCATATTTCATTACAAGTCTGGGGTGGAAACGAATGCCATTACTCTGAATAACTTTTGAATTACAGTTCTTGTTCAGTTTATAAAATATATGCATAAGGTAGTATTTATCAAGATGTGAATATGTAACCACAATTACATTAATATCTTGTCCTTTTGTCTCTGAAATATTGCTGGAGCATCACTTGCCAAGCAGAACTAAGGCAGTCTTCTGTAGCTTCCTGCAGCTCAGGCTGTCTGCCATTATTTCCTCCAATTGAGCATGATTACATACATGGCTCCACCTGGAATTCTGACAGTTCAAGACATGAGATAGTGATAAATTTAAACAGAGCTCTTAGATTCAAGAATCAATATATTAAAGGCAGAGTGGCTTAAACTTTGTAGCCAATACAAGCTGTATCACTATAAGATAATGCAAGGAATGCTGCAAGTGGTATTAGACATTTTGGCAACATCTAACCTAAGTATCTTAAAACCTTCCAGAAATATTTACAGTATCTGGAAGTGCTTCTAATGAATCTGCAACACATGTGGTGTTCAGTCAAGTGGAATGACCATGTAGCTGTTACGAGCGCATCTGACCCATAAAAACTCAAGTGCCTAACTGACCTTATATGTGACCTGTGTTTTCCCTAGTGACATCTAATTACTTCAGCTACCAGATCTACAGAGCAGTTTAATAGATTTTAACTTTATCTTGAGTGAAGTGTCAGCTCCATTAAACTTCTATCCAGTCTCAGAATAGCATTAAACAAATCTGGCACCTGAAAACCTGCCAAGATGTGTTTATTAAAACAGTTCAGGTTTATAGTTTTGAAACTGCCTGTGGCTGTTCCTGAGATTTTTTTGAAAAGCAGTTATGTGTTTATGGTAGTGGCTCATCTACTGACACCAACCACATCCAAAAAGTTAGAAAGTTCAACACGATGCTAAAAATGAAGTTAACATTTGTAGCCGAGTTCCTCAAAAAAAAGGCTCTGGTTTCTAGATTAGAGCACTCCCCATGTCTTTGTACTTCAGGTTTAAAAATCCATTTTTGCCTGTGATTGTTTTTTCTTTCTGAAACTCAGCATGAAAACTATGATATTATTAATAATCTCTACACACTCAAGATTCTATCTTTTCCATTGCCCCAAGTGCCATAAAACCATAGGAGGTAAATACCTCAGTTGAAAAGCTTAAATTAAATATTTTGTTCACAATTCAGCTATTATTCAGGAAGATGAAGGGATTATAACTGTTTAGTCTTTACCTGAAATAGGGTCACAGATTTTCAGAAGCTGATGTGGTTTGCAAGGCCAACCTTTTCCATCAAGCCAAACAAGGAAACAGTTAAATTTCTGATTGTTTTACTAATGGCAGACAGCAATGGAGACTTAGAATAGAGCATTTCAGTTGGAAGAGACCTACAATGATCATCTAGTCCAACTGCCTGAACATTTCAGGCTGACCAAACATTAAAGCATGTCACTATGGCTATTGTAGAAACACCTCTTGAACACTGATAGGCTTGGGAATCAACCATCTCTCTAGGAAGCCTGTTCCAGTGTTTGATAGCCCTCTTGGTAAAGAAATGCTTCCTCCTCTGGTGTGGCACTGAACAATTCCCATATGCTCTGTAAGTGGATAGCAGGGAGAAGAGATCAGCACCTCCCTCTCTACTTCCCTTCCTCAGGAAGCTGTAGAGAGAGCAATGAGCTAGACAAACCCAAAGTCCTTGCTGTTCCTTGTAGGAATTGCATTCAAAATGTTCCAAGATTAAGTGGTAAAACATGAGTTGAAATTGCTGTGTATGCATGTGTATCCAACAGAAGAAAACCACAAAAACAGCGAGAGAATTAGTTGTTGTGTAAGTCAGAGAGCAATCCAAACCAGAGAACTTGGAGTTAAATGTTATCCAGTGAAAGTTATGTCTTCTTTTTCTTATTTTCAACCATACTCAGGAAAACAGGATTTCATGGACATCTTTTCAAGACAAACAAGATCATGGCAAAGATGTACCTGATTGCAAAATCAATTTCAGGGTTAAAATAAACAATCTGAAAAGTCTCAAATTGCGTAACTTCTCAAGCTATGCCTATACAGAGTTGTGTCTTGCTATTCTTCTTATTATAAACCACAAAGAGAAAACAAAGTGTAATTTCCAAAATGTTATAGTTTGTGTCTTACAAACTAAACAAAAAAATATATAGATGTCCGTGGGACAGTAAGGGGCTATTGCACATTCATTTAAAGCCAAAACATGCAGTTTGTAACTGAAAAGTAAATTGTTCTATACTTAAGTGTTATATTTTTCTTTTGATTTCCCCCAAGCAAAACAGCAAAGCTGATTTGTCATAAGGAAGCCATTTTGCTGTGCAGAAATGGAATATTTTTCACTTAGTGTTATCTTGATTATTCTATGATACAGCTATTCCTTCTTACATGATTATTTTTCAATTGTTAAAACTAATCCTGTCAGAGATAAAGGAACAGAATAACTTCAAAGTTTACGTTTCCCTTCGTATCAAATGAACATGTTAAAAAGAAAAACCACAAACCACCCAAGCTCCTGAAGACAGAGTATGAAGTGTGCAGGGCAGCCTGCTAGAATATGGTGGGGGGGAAGCCTTGCTCCTTGCTCTCAAGGTTGCTAGTACTTTTAATCAAAGATGGTCTAATGTAAAACATACACGTTTGAGAAGCCTGGTCTGGAAATCAGAGTTCTCTTCCCTCTTGGGGGACTGCCTTAACTACAAACCTTTATTTAGGCTTTGCTTCTCTGTTCTTCCACATGATCCTTGTATTCCTACCTATAAAATGGTGCATTAGTCATGACGTCACCATGTCTGAAAATCAGGGTTTATTTAGGGGATTTGGGTTGAGTCAAGTGAATGTTTGCCTACGTGGGGATTGCAGTGGAGAATGAAGTGACAGGCCCACCACCAACAAATTTAACTGCCTCTAGAGGATTAGACAAGGTGAAATGGATTGCTGTGGGTGCTGAAGCTGAGTTTCAGCCTGATTTAAAAAGGATTTGGCAGGAAGAAGTTCTTAACTGTTAGGGTGGTAAGGCCCTGGAATGGATTGCCCAAGGAAGTTGTGAATGCTCCATCCCTGGCAGTGTTCAAGGCCAGGTTGGACAGAGCATTGGGTGGCATGGTTTATTGTGAGGTGCCCCTGCCCATGGCAGGGGGGTTGAAACTTGATCATCTTAAGGTCCTTTCTGACAGTAATTATTCTATGATGCTATGGAACTGTCCTTCAGATACACTGGTTGATGTAGGCGATCACTGCCCTTTTTGCATGCAGAAGCCACAGTAAACTGTTATAATACAGAAAAATAATACTGAGAGTTCATTGTTTCAAATGTCACCAAGGCAAATGTCACCTGGTTTGGCATCAGGAGACCACAGAGTTCTGGATATGCTGTAGCAATACTTCTGTGCTGCTTCTGGTGGCAGGGAACAGCTCTTACCTTTCCCTCAGGGAAAAATTCACCACTGCAACTCCCAAGGAAACAGCTCCCAAGCAAGCTGAGACTGAGAAAATCCATGTCACTTTATTTCTGCTTTATGATCTTTGCCCGTCAGAGGTTTTCTTTCGCATCAGTGCTGAAAGGTAGGAACCACATTTAGGCCTATTTGAAGCCACTCGCTTCCTCCCTGTATTAGCAGCACAGACATCTCGCCTGCCTCAGCTCTCTGCAGTAAGTAAAGGCTGGACCTCTGCTTTTCAAACACCATGAAGATGCAAAAGAAACAGTTTAAATCTGGCTCTAAGTTTCCCAGTCAGTGTGATGGAGAATTCTGAATCAGAGTATGGCACCCAGGCTCGATTGCTATGCACTTTTGAAGGTACTTCAACCCAAAATTAGCTGTGTCCAGCAACTGAAAATGTGGTTTCTCTCATATTTTACACTAGATGCCTACAAGCTTTTTTTCAGTGTCCAAAAATATAAAATACATTTTTGTTTCAGATGAAATATTGTAATGAAAATAAAACCCAGAGATACTGTTTCTGAAGCCAGATAAATCTCAAAGAAAGCAAAGTGCAAATATTCCAAACATGCAAATACATAAACTATTTCATTTTGCAGTAAAACTCAGTAAAATATTAAATTTTTAATGCTCCTTTACCACAGAATATGCAAATTAGTATTTCAGGAATACATTTTTCAACAATAGATGGCACTAGTAATTCCTGCATTCACCACAACATTAAATAATGTTATAGTGTTGTAACATATGCAGAACTAATCACAACTGCCTAAGAAATATATGATGATCAACTCTGCTCTAAAACATTGATATAGATTTTTTCTCATAGCAAAACAGACAGTTATGATAGCAGGAGCAACATCTCAAAAAGATTTTACTACTTGCAATGATTTATCTGAATTAGGAAGAAGGAAAATATTCCACTCTTAATTACATTGGTGTAAATCACAATATTCAATGCCAAAGAATAAGAAGAGGATTCTGTTTATTAGCACCCATAAAGACTGTTGTGTACTTACATAGCAGTAGGATTATTTTTACCTTTCATTTAAAAATTAGCAAAGTCATTGTAAACATAAGTCTCCCTTAGGACAGTGCAAAAGTCACTTTCAGGTGGACACAAAGCCTGCTGATAGGTTGGTTTTTGTGTGGAAGGAACATTCCTGATCCTTCAGGAGGGGAACTGCTTGGTATTTTCTTTACATAATCCAGCCTCAAGAGCTAGTTAGCATGAGGAATACTGCAAACACACCACCCTGTCTAAGAATGCTGCTGCAGCACATGGGGGATCTGGACTACAACTTAACACAGCCCTAGGTTAGACAACCAGGCCATTATTCAGCAACCACAGGAGGCTATTAATCTCTGTTTAAGGTGATATATACACTACATTCCCTATGTTCTTCAGCAAGGTGAAGGCAGGATTGAAATCAGCTGACTAGGAGCCGGTGAGAGAAGACTAGGCACAAGATTTATAGGTCTGAAGTAGTGAACAGAGCACAGAGGACAATTTACTTACAGCATATAAGGATTCATGTATTAGCAAATCAGTCTTCCAGTGTCTGTGGTTTCCACAATAGAACAATTCTTTATTAGCATGTGGGTTGTTGAAGTGTCTTCAGCAGACCAAAAGAGAAGGGGGGGGGGGGGGGAGGAATGTGGACTTCATATCAAAGTGGGTATTCATGCTGATATAATGGAGGTGTAAGAAGAACATGGGGATGACTGACTTCTGTCTAAACTAGAATAGCCCATTCCACAATATACTTGCTATGAAATGCTTTCCTTAGTACAGAACACCAAGGTTAGATCTTCACAGTTGTTCTGGGGCATTATAAAGAGATCTGTTATTTAAGTCTTTAGGCAATAAAAAACATGACTTCAGAAATGGGAAATGGTGTGAGGTATCAATGTCTTTGGCATTTGTGGTAACTACAGTTTCATGTTACTTTTGCTGTTATCCCTCCAGTCACCCATTATCAAAACATGCCGTTGTGCATCACTGCTTCATAACTGTTGAATCTCAGTGGTTTCCTGGGAAAGAAGTGCCATCAGATGAGTCAGGGAGTCCTGTGCATGCTCTGGAATACAGTTCTTCTCCAGGTAAAATAGAGTGTTCCTTCCATGTACTGTGGCAAATATCCAAGCTTCATGCAGGGCTGAACTTTAGATGAAGCTGGCATGTTCATAACAGCCAGGCTTAATCAGCCCCATTGTTAGGAAAAATCAGCTCTAAACAGGCCTTAGAAATAACCATTCAATTTCTCATTTAATATCTCCATTTTAATTGGCTTGTTGCATTCTTTATGTGCACTGAAACCCTAGTACACTAGCTCCTGTGGGAAAATAGTACTTGGCAATTTGAAGTTGTTAGCTGCTCTGAACATAGGGGATCTACTTCTCATTTATGTTACAGTTGCTTTATATTGCCCAGGCAGTAAATTACATTTACACCCAGTAAATGAGGAACCGAAGTAGTGTAAAGCAACTTTAGCATGAATGAGAATTAGGCCCAAAGCCTTCCTGAGTTTTTATAGCAACTCTGTTATTCATCTCAATTGGTGAGATAGAGATTGATTGACACGCAAATAGCAACATGGTATTACCTAGTTTGGAAGGAGAATTGAGCTAGGGATTAGAAAACCCCAATTCAGTGAAGGGAATCAGACTGGCTATTAAAAGTCTGAAGTCCAACAAAACACTAAGGCCAGATGGTTTCAGCATACATTTTTACAATCAGCTAAGTATAAAAGATGAAATAGCTCCCCTGCTAGTTAAAGTATTTCAAAATTATTTACAGATGGGAATTAACGTTAATGAGTCGTGTAGCTAACTCCCTAGTTACCATACTGAAAATTTACCGCCCTCAAGTTTAGTCCCAGCCAATGCACCAGAAAGTGTCATCTTTTGAAAATGGAAATAGGGTTTCCTTGTTTTACCATGTACAACTAACCATTTCAATTTCACATCCAAGGGGATGAGCAGAAGTAGGATAATAAGGGACAGAGCTAATATCAGAAATGTCCTCAATGTGAAGGTTATTTTAATTGTAAATTCCCATGGCTGGAAGATTTACTTATAAAACATAACATACAGTACAAGCATATTATGGAGAGGGATGGTATTAAAGATATATGCAAGAGTGGTTCAGGAGAATACAGAGCTCTGTCTCTAGGTGAGCGGCTCAAAGCCATGTTAAGTCAAAATGCATATTTCAACATTTGATGTTCCTGTAAGGCAACCACTCACATGATAAAAGTACCAACTGCCCACCTAGCTGCACATGCAGGTGGAAGACTGAGAATATTCTGCTCTTTTTATTGGAACATACTTACTGATCATTTGCTCAGACATAATTGGGTAAATATGACCCAATCAGGAATTCATAATAAACAATTGAGAAAACAGAAAACTCCCCCACTATGCACTTCTAATTAGCTTAGCCAGCTCAGCTAGTAGAACTTTTTTTCTTGCCTATGTCTCCTAAAGGTATATTGTTATAGACTTTTATAGACTACTAATTGAAAACTGGGTAATATTCATGACCCTTCAGAAAACCATAGGTTTGGGGTGGGGCATAGCAGAAAATTAGCTTTTTTATCAGAAGATCAATGAAAACAAGAAGCTTGACTAACAAATTAGTGATTTGGGTGTTCTACCACACAAAGAAAGGGTAAGATAATGAATTTTTAAATCACATTTAGAATGGGCTTGATACCTGATGAGTCAAATGAACAACCGTAGGTGAGATGCATATTGACACAGATCCTAGCTCAGATCGAGGCAATAAGCAAGTGGTGGTATTTCAAGACTCTTCTTTCCATTTGCTTTCATGGTAAGGAAGGATATTCACTCATGGGCTGCTCAAATAGTGCAATGACCTAACTCAACACAAGGGGGTTTTGAGGTAAAATAGTTTCACTGTAACTGCCTTAGCTTGTAGAACAGATGGGTTTGGAGAATAAAAGATTTGGCAACAGAATTTGGATATAAGGTAAACTGAATATGTCACATCCTGTCACTCACGACACTTGGATCTAATGACTTAATCCCTTTCCTTCACCCTGGGAAGCTGAGTAAGTAAAATGCAGTTTCCCATTTCACTGTTCCAGCCACATTTTAGCTACTGTTGATTATCTGGTTCAATTAACAAAGGCTTAGAAACCCAAATTTTTACTTAAGTTTAAGTTACAGATACCCAAATAAGTAAGACTGTTTGGAACACGCTGTTTGACATGTGAGGCCACACTGACTCAATTAATTTTCTTCAAATTTAACAATGAACTTACCACTGATCTCAGAGCCTGTGTGAGAGTTTGGGAGTTTGGTTAGTTCTTTGTTTTTTATTGTGATAAAAACCTTCATTTCAGATTTGGAGTACTAAAAGTAGAGCTCCTAATGGGGCCCATTTTTCAACAGCCACTCTACAGCTGTACTATCTACTACTGCTTCTAAATTGCTACAGTGCCTTTATTGGAAAAAAATCAACTACAGCTATCAGAGTGAATTCTAGCAGGTAGCAAAGGTTATGTACAAAACCAATTGTGTTGAAATGTCAGGAGGTGGAAGAGGAGAATGCAGGAATGTGACATATTTATTCTTGTAATCACAGAAGTGTTTAAATGTAAATTGAAAGTGTGTGTGCCTATAAACTTATACCTTTATATATATTTCTATATAAATGTATTGAAAAACTTTTCACCAACTTTGCCTCCAAGCTGGCTTTGTTCAGAAGTATATCTTGAATAAGTCTTAAAGACAGGATAAGCAGCAAGGCTGTAGTATGCATTTAGGGCTTTTTTCTGCTGTCACTTGCAAGGGGGTTATTACTTCTGTGAATGTATCAGCCCTGCCATTCCCAAGTCTCCAACTAAAGACTGATGTGAACATGCCCAACAGAGAGCCTTGAGTTTGCATCTGGAAATGTGGCCCATGCTAAATGAATGCAGATTTTCTCCTGTATACAAATTTAAAATGAAGCTAAGTGGAACAGGTAAAGTGGACTGTAATCTGAATGAGCAGGTTTAGATTTCTCTGCTCTCCAGAGATAAAAATCTCACTAATCATTGCTCTCCCTTAACTGCTTCATTTCTCTTAGGTACAACTTATCTCTTGATCTCTGTTCTCTCTTCCATTAAACAGTGAGCAATTTAAATATACTCCTTGATCAAGGTCCTTTCAATTGCTTATCTTACATGGAGGGATAATCCAAAATGAATGAGACCTAGAATAAATTTCTGCTATTAGTCATATATCATTACAGCCAGACAAATGCTTTTTTTTCTTTTTAAAATTGCATTCTGGATCTGGGCTAGTGAGGCAAGTTAATGTAGCACCCAACTTCCTGCTTTTCCTTTGTTTCAATTTTACTTCAATTACAATTCTTCGGTATATAATAGCAACTGACCTGGTCATTTCTATATACAAAGAAACTACTATCAGACACATCGTTTTAATAGTCTGGATTTAGAGGAAAGTGAAGGCAGACAAAGCTTCTGCAGAGATCATTAAATGATTGACCTTTAGCCTAGAGCAGAGAAAACAAACAGAAAACCCCTCAGCTTTACTCAGAGAATCAGGTTATAAAACACACCTTCAGAAAAGGAGAGAGGTTTCCTTATGGCTGTCTCTCAAACAACATTCTCCTGCCTCTCCTTTCATTCAGTTACTCTCCTTGGCTTTTCAAACCCTTCTTCATCCCACTCAAATCTCCTATTTTTTAATAAGTCTGATCCTCTCCAATACTGGACGCTGTGGATTTGAAGAAAACTTGCGAGGGAAGTCCTCCTTATGAGGACTGAAGGCAGCTATGCTCAGTAATAGGTTTCTACCATTTCCATGTCTTATGCAAGGGCTCTAAATGACCAAGAGCAGAAAGCAGGAGGTGCCAGTAAGTACTGAGCAGTGAGCAGCACTGTGGTACCAATTATAGGTCCACATTAGCAAAGCTTGGCTAACAGCTGATTCACTTGTGTCAGTAATAAGGAGAGTCACTGAAAAGCCTGGGGGCAATTCTCTGAAACCCGGTTGATAATCCAAAACATGAGATGTAATTTCTGACAGCAGCAGCAGGCACAGAGCCACAATCAACTAGCACTAGCTGCAAGGAATCGCACATGGATAACCCTTTGCAAACAATAAATAAAAGTGCATTCCTGAGAGCTATCTGCCAATTTATAGCTGTCATCAATACTGCCTAAGTTAATGATAACAAACTCATGCTAACTACAAGGAAAAGTCCTTTTCTACTTCTCTGTTTTCAGTGTACCTCATCTTAAATACCGTAACTGCTCACAGCACTCACACCCAACAGATCCTGGTACATCTTTTAGAGACCTGGTTAGTCAGAATCTTCCTTTGTATAAAACCAAAGTAACTGGAAAGTAGCTGTTCAGGAAAAGGAAAGATTCAGTATATGTTGCTTCCTGAATCATGGGGAGGAGGAAGAGGGGAGTTCAAGGCATTGACAGTCTTGACTACTGGAGAGCAATTAGGGGCTGTTCACAACAACATTTCAGGGTCCACAGAAGTAGAAGAATGAAGCCATGAGGGCAGTAAGTTTTCAAAACTAAGACAAGAGAGTTGTAGGGTGAATTCAATCTTCATTCTGCATGGTGGCAAATCAAGTACTGTCATCTCACCGGCCCCAAATATATTGTCTGTTTTCCATAAGAGGGAATTTCCCCCAAAGGCATCACTATTAACTATTGTTGTCTAATGATCTCTTCATGTTTTCACTGGAAACTTCTCAACAGACAGATGTTTTCTTCCTGGCAGTTCCTTTCTTTCTGAACATTTCCTTTAGAAGCATGAGAAATAACTGGTACACAAACACTACAGCTGATATTACTTTCACTCTTGACATGCTGAAACAGATATAGTTTGAAAGAACAAATTAGTCTGTACAGTTTTCCTTATTGCACATTATAAGAAATTTAGATGGCAAATATAAGGACTTAACAAAGGAGTTAAGACTGAAAGACCATAACCTATTAAACTAAATCTCTGATATTACAACAACCAAATTAAAAATACTGTTGTGAATAAAATCAGCAAGTACATGGTGGTTTGATTTAGATTATCAAATTAATCCAAGTAGGAGTCAGGCTCAGTTATGAGGCCAAGAGAAGAAAAACCTGTTTTTTTATAGTCCTGTATTGTGAAAGAAATTGTTGTTGTATCTCAGTTTAATACAACTATTTTGTTCCTTTTTTTTCCCCACAGCAATACAGATTTTCTGACAGCGATTCAACTGTCATGACTGCTTTCACAGTTATGCATAGACTGGATACTCTCAAGGCAGTACAGACACCAAATAGGCTTTCTTAGCTACAGTTTCACTGCTGTTTTCCATTTTCTTTACATGCCACAGTTATTCTAGTAGCTATTCTTTTGCTGCTCTTATTACCTTCCCTATTGCACATAACAACTTCAAAACTAGGCAACAGAAATAAAACAGAAGAGTGTTTACTGCAACAGGTTTCTACACACAACAGTTGCTCCAGAAAGCACTTTTGTAACTTTGGCAGCACTTACTAGCATAAAAGACCAATTTGGGAACTGATCTTAGGGTTTCAGAAAGCATTATCAGAAGTGTGTTTTCAGAAGCGCATGAATCCACTGTTTGCGCTTTCATGCACTGGCAGAATAGCTGACACAGGAGCTTGCTTAAATTTTTTGACACCTGCGTGCATCTTTATTAAGCACAGGTAGGGGAGACAAGGAAGGGGTGTCACCTTCTCTGTCAGTGACCAGCTGGAGGGCATGCAGCTCTGCCTGGGAATGGATGAGGAGCTGCCTGGTTATAGCCGGGGTCGGCTACAGGCCAGGAAGACTGAGTGGACGACGCCCTCTACGGACAGATAGGGGCCACCTCATGTTCACAAGCCCTGGTCTTCATGGAGGATTCAACTACCCAATATCTGTTGGAGGGACAACATAGCAGGACATAGCAGCATCCAGGAGATTCTCAGAATGCAATGATGATGTAAATGCCTTCTCCAAGTGACAGAGGAGCCAGCGAGGAGAGTGGCTATGCTGGACCTTGTTCTCACCAACAAGGTGAACAGATAATAAAAAGCAGCAGATTTGTCTAGCTGCCATAGCCAGGTCAGCCAGTTCTCACCTCCTCTTGCAGAGGGTACAGTATCCAAGAGGAGGGAGTGACATTTCTTTTATCTGTTTTAGTTAACAAGCTACATATCCATGTTATGTGTGCCTTTGATCACCTTTGGAAGTGATTCACTTGTATTCAGTCTGAAAGAAGCGCTAGGCTTCTTAAATATCGGATTAAATATCTCAACCTTAATACTGGGTTGCATGTCCTACATACAGTTAACATAATCCAGTCCTTTCCCGGTTGATAGACTTTAGGGCTGAGATCACTGTGGGGTCACTAAGCCACACAGGAACCACCCTTGGGAAAATTCCCTCTTCCATCTGCCAGTGATGTAAGCTCCAAAAATGTTACAGGTAAATTCTCCATTATCTGTGGTATAAAAAGCCAAACTAATGTCAATCCCCCAAAGCATGTTTAGTAGGGAATACAACGTAGAGGCACTGAAGAAGCACCACAGGGGTCACCCAGCGTTCAGCATGAGATGAAGCTGAGAACAGATTTAGTCTCCTTGCTGTGCTCTCTAGCACCCTCTGATCAACAGTTTCTGGCACGCAGCCCCAGATCCGAGCTGGCTCTGACTGCTTCCAGAGTGCTGCTGAGGAAGTTAATAAACCTCACGGAATTCACAGCCCTGCGAGGAATAATGTGAAGTTGTGAGTGCAGCTCTGCGGTGCTCAGCGGGGTGCTGGGACCAAGCCAGAGCAAATGAGCCCAGTGGATTCAGCTGAGGGACAGTTAATTGCCTCTGAAACATGCACCCCAGGACTCACGGTTCACTGTAAGGAGCAGGCTGAGGCTTATAGGAGTCATTAATAGATCAGTTGGCCGTGGAGAAGTAGCTAAAACTGCTTTTGACTTACTAGTGCTGACCCTGGAAGCAGTGCAGTCGTGCTCATGCAAAGATGTGCCTGAACCATCCAATCCAGACCCGCACAAAACCAGCTACCGTGCCCCTCTCTCCCTGTCTAGTTAACCCACTGGCTGGATACTCACCCACAATTATCAGGGGTTAAATGTATTGGCTGCACGCAAATCCCAGGCCAAAGAGGTGGCAAAAGTCTTTCTACCTTTTCTTAACAAATAAGCCATATTTGAATCATTCTGTAAAAATGATTAATGTCCTCGTGAACACCCTACACTTACACTCGTTTGTTTTTTTTACCAGCAGATGCCAGGTCATATAGCCTTGCATGATGGAAAATTAGGGAAATATGTTGTAAGATCTTATCAAGGGGTATTCCCATGATCTGCTTGGTAGTTTTTAATCTAAGTAGAAATTGCTTCTACGCTTTCTTACACTAAATTCTGTTTAACATCAAATAATTCCACTTAAATGTAAGGTATTTCTGTAACAGACAACTTTCTCCCCATTCGTCATGGTCTCTCCAGCACTTGCATTTACTGCAGCTGCTGGTAGCAAGTTTAATAGAAATGCTGGCAGCACTTTTCAACAGAAAGATACTTGCTTGCAAGATGCCTCTTCCCCATTTCCTTTCTGTTTTTTTCTCATTTAAAAGGATGGGAATTTAGTAGCTTCCTCCATGCCCTGCAGTTCCTTCTCTAGACCACCTGCTGGAGGTTATTACGACTCCACCATTACATTTATGACATTTATTTCTGCTGAATCTTCCTTAAAAACTGTGACTATGGTTCTGTTAGATGGGAGTCATTTCATGTTTTCAGTCTCACTGACATGCAGTTATATTAATTTTGTAGTAAGATCAGAAACATGGAATAGATTTGATTTTGCAGAAAAAGACATTTCAGCTGACAGAAGTGTCTGTTTTACTGATTTATCTGATTAGGGCATATTACTGTGAAATGTGTTTCCATTACAGTACTCATCTGCAGGAGAGCGATTCCTTATTTATGTATGTGCAGAAGGAAAGTGCTTTGACCTAAGAATGAAGAAACTTGATTGTCCCCTCTTCACATGGCTATATTGTATGTCTGTGTATCTGAGGAAGCTTGTTGTATGGCAAGACCTCAGAATTTTCCTTAGACAGCTGGCAACTGTCACCCTTCATCATCAAGTGGCACCGCATGCTGTCTCTCAGCTAACACTTTGACAGAGCTGGGCAAAATCCCTTCCTCTTTTATGGCAAACTGGAGCTTCACCGGCTCAGGCAGAGTCCTCCTGGGGTGAACATGGCAAACAGGAATTTGGATACTCACTAGGACAGCTGACAAGAATTCAAACTCTGCTGATAGCCTGTGAAGATGAGCCCTGTCATCATGTAATAGTGTGTGTCATGTCCTCCCCCCCAGTTTTCTTTTAGAAAATACGTTGTTTAATTTATGTATCTCTTGGCATGTGACTTGTAATTTAGAAAGTACAATCCATCAGTGATGGCATCACATGCTAAGCATTGACATTTTTTGGTCACTGGGAGACTTATTTTTGGATTTAATTTATACAATCTCTCACTTTTCTCACTTTACTATCATGTCATACTTTATTGAGAAGTATTTTCATGTAGTGGCAATGTTGGAAATTGAGGAGTATATATATTGTGCATTAGTGTTTGAATAAAAAGCTGACATTGTGAATCTCTGTCTGCCTCTTTTGCCACCTTCTATTCAAAGATTATTTTATTTTATAACAACTCTTGTATAAGTTTCCATGGGATTACATGAGCATCGCAGAAAATGTGGTCTTTCATTATTTTCCATTTTGCTATGGTCAGTTTGGTCAGTTGGGACCAGGGGTCCCAGCTGTGTCCCCTCCCAACCTGTTGCCCACCCTAAACCTACTGGCCTTTGGGGGAATGGGGAAGAGGTGAGAGACAAGAGACAGGCTTGGTTCTGTGGGTGCACTGCTCAGCAATAGCCAATACACTCGTGTGTTATCAGCACAGTTTAAACCACAGATGCAAAGCACAGGGCCATAAGGGCTGCTATGAAGAAAGGTAACTTGATTCCAGACAGACCCATTACAGTGGGTTCCCTCCACATTTAACTAAAGCTGGCAAACATCAAATGTCTGCATCCCAATTTTCTTATTCACTATGCCATGAGGCGTAAATTACTTCAGTTTTAAAAGAATGGCACATATTTTAAGCAATTTAATCTGAAGGCAAAGATTTACATTTTTTCCCCAAGCCAGAACTGTTTGCAAAGATTAAAAAAATATTTTGGATCTAGAGCTCTTCATGCGTTTTGGGAATCCAGTTTTTACAGTCACCTGTCAAAGATAACCATTAAAAATAGAACATATTAAAAAAAGAAAACTTTGGAGACAAATTTCTTTGATATGGCAAATAGTTCTTGGCAGTGAAAGAAAGAAGCTGTGATGTGAGCAGTTCTCTTCGTTTGCTTGTTATAATAAATGCCACCCTGCAGATGGAATTCAAGCAGTAATTCCAAAAATATTAAGTGGTCTGCTTTAAAAATGGAGTCAAGTGAGTCTCCTTCTGTAATGGCTGTGAAAAAGAAATTGTCCTTTTTCAGATTTGCCAGTAAAGAAGGGGATAAGCAGGATCTCATCTAAAATCTTACAGTCAAGAACATTTATTACAGCATAAGGCAGAAAGTGAGAGATGCTTATAAATGAGATCCAACTGTCTCTCCAGATGCATTTTGCTGAAACACTAGTCAGAGTGAAACTTTAAAACCTGAATTTGGAAAGCATAAGCTATGCTAAAATAAATCTAAGCTGATATATTCAATTGTAACAAAATGAATGTGACATATCATGGCTATGACGATATGTAATTTCACCCTGAGAATTCTGTTTTCAGAGGTGATTTAATTTTCCTTAAAATATTATTGAAAACTACATAACCAGTTTAGAATAAATATCCTTTTCTTATATGGATATTAATTTTGGCAATGTTCACCCTAGCACTGAAATACAACAGGCAAACCCACTATTTGCTAAGTCATCTATGATGGAAAGGGTTGATACATAATTACTTAAATGCTCAGTAGGATTATCACTCTAATGTTTAAAGACTCTGATCATGAGCTGGGATAAAGGGTAAGAAAATTAGATGGTTTACACATGCTTCATTCAATATTTTTTCAGGCATTAACATAATCCAGAAGAAGGACGCTAACTCAACCTCCTGCTCTCTGTCAAATTTGTACATAAGGTATAAGACATGGTAAAGTTAAACTGCAATAAGAAATGTGTCCATGGCATGGAGCTGTTTGATAAACGCTGTTGCAGTATCTGTCTTAGACAGTCCCCATACTGTGCTATTACAGTCAATGGGAATTTCTTATTGCATCTATAGGCAATGAATAAGTTCTGGATTTTTTACATTTGCTTTTACTATCTGCTTGATATTCTCAAATATGGTGCTGTCCTCCCTGCAATTGTGTATGTGTATGCAAATGCACACAGACACATGAGCTATTAAGACCTAGATGTGGGATTGAATTCTCTGTCTTCACACTCGACTGTCTACCAGAATGAGTTACTGTGTACCTTTCATGTCATGGGGATGTATAGTCTTCATTAATCAAGCTGCATTAAAATCACAGCTCCAATATTTTGATTTAGCAAAGTGTTTAATCCTGTGCCAACTTTAAAGCATGTAAGTAGTCCTGTTGAGTTAACGATGCTCCTCACATGACTGAACTGAAGCATGTACTTAATTGCTTGATCTGGGGCCAGCGTGCTGAGAATGCTGCGGAAGGGAGCCGCAGGTGGAGGAAGGCATTCTGCTAAGCAGACACTGCTCATGTTGTAATGGCTTAGTTCAAAACTCTTCCTTTTCAACAGGACCAAACTTTGAAGAAGACCAAAGTTTTTTGGATGTAAAGAAACATCATAGCTCAAAATTCGAGACAATTTTGTGGAGTGAGGTGGCAGTACAGACTGGATATAAACCAGAAAAGATAGGATCAGAAAGAACAAGGAGATTATGAGATACAGCAAAATGTCAAAATTAATAAGAGGAGATCCCAGCTACCCAAACACACAGGAACAGGGACACAATGAGAGAAATAAATCAAGCAACAGTCATGTAGTATATCTTCAATGTATTAAAAGGTGGCAAGGAAGACAAAAGTTCTGACTTTCAACAGTGCAGCTGTAAGGAGGCAGAGGTAGAGGAGTCCTTAATGACCACAATCCAGTTGGATTCATTACTGCAGACTGTACCTGCAAGAGAAACAAAAAACACTCAAGGACTTTGAACACAGAAAAATGGGGAAGTGCTGGAGCAGTGGGTTAAGTGTCTCGTGGGAGAAGTAGGAGGAGGGAAGGACACAGAGGAAATAAGAACTGTTCAGAAAGCAATTACTGTATATCCAAGGGTGATGAATATTATCCAACAATATGTACACTAGAAGGAGAAAAAGAGCACAGCAAATAAACACAGAATTGAAAAAGATATTGAGAGATAAATATAAAAGATACATAAGCAGCATAAAATTTCAGGTGTGGAGGGAGAACAGAAAATGTATACAGTTAATTCAAAGTAAAAGAAAGCAAAGATACAAAAACTGAAAGCAGATAATGAATGAAGATAGAAACAGATTAATATCATAGTATACCCCTAGTGTGTGTAAGAAAAACTCTGCAAAGAAAGCAGCAGGTTTTCAGGGTGAAACCAAGCCAGCATGATATGAGCTGGTTCAAACCCCATTTGTCATGGCTGATTTTACTATTACTGAAAGATTTCAAACAATGGAGCAATTTTCATCACTTGGCTTTAGACAGAGTTTTCTCCATTTACAGTATGCTGGGAAAAAGACAATCCTTCTATTTCTATCCCACAGCCCTCAGCTGCCGTCAAGACAGGTGAGCTCACAGAGTTCTCCCACAACCTTCCACCTATTCCCCACAACCTTCCATCTTTCCTAGAGTGACCCACATGAATGAAAAGTAGCTATGTATCATCCTTAGAAGTAACTATCATCCTTAGCAGATACTGCAAGATGCTGCGGGGAGGGGGGGTGTTGGTTTTGAAATCTTTAAGGTCCCATCCAATTCTAACCAGTCTATGGTTCTATGCTCAGGCAGTTGCCTCTTTCACTGCCATTCCACCTCTGTTTTGCTCAAGCTGGATGTTGGAATATAGAGGAAGTGCTGAGTTTGAAGAGATTTACAGTTCTAGACAGGATACACTTGCACTCTCAGGCATTACAGTCATCAATAAGATGGGAAATGTACTTTGGGTATAATTATGCTTAGTTTGTTGTGGATCTCAAGTCATGGTATTTATATTTCCACTGGGGTTGTTTCTTCACTATGGCTGACATATTAGTGCCTTGCTACCATTGGTGAATCTGTTCTATTGACTTACACCCGTCATCACTCCTAAAATTCTAAGCTTCTACTCAGGAGCTCTCATACAGCTTGACATGAAGATGACTCTAGAGATTTGTTCTTGCCCTGTGCTGCCATCACCATAGCTAAGCAGTATTTAATGCTTAGTGATTTAACACTTCTGTTTTTCAGATGCCTTTTATTTAGTCCAGGAGGCAGCTTAGGCTACATCTATGTGAACATATAATTTATTCTGCAAGCATTTTTTGACACTGAGACCTAGTGCAAAATGGCCCACCTTCATGCCCTAAAATTCTTTGACCCTCAAAAATGGGATAGCTGCATGCTAACTCTCTATTGAAAATGGTCCCATAGCTTTTGAACAGTGCCTGGGAATTTTTGGAGAGACTGTTAGCTTGTTTGGGCCAGAAACATTCCAAGAAACATCCTGGAAAATTATAAATATCTACAGCTAAGCTTCCATGCCAGGGAGTGTTCCTCAGTATTGCTTGAGACTGAGACTGTTGTCATGGGCCCTTGTGAAGGGCCTTCTAAAGACACTTCTCTTTCTGTCTTTCCACTAACAGCTGAGGAAATCTATAGAGACCTTCCTCCCCAAGCCACCCTTTGGCCTCTTTCCTTCTTCCCCCACCCCCAGCTAACATCAAAGCTCATACTACCAAAAGAAGGCAAGGCAGGATGTTTCAGGTCAGAGGACTTGTAATTTCGTAGAAGTATCACTGACAGCATCAGGATCTACAGTCTTTCACATCTACTTGGTAGAGTTTTATAGGACTTTATTAAATCATTTCCTAGGAACAGAGCAATTGGCTTTTGAGCTGCTTAAAGTGATGCTCCTAGAGCTAGCACTTCCTATGTAAATGTGTTTTCTCTGTGGCAACATATTTCTGCCCCAAAACTTCAGCTGTAATTTAAAAGCAAATAGAAGAAGCATAAACCAATAGGCAAACAGGCAGCAAAATCACACTACCCCTGTATTAATCAGTGAAGCCAACAACAGAAAATCTTTGCTAAGAGCACAAAACTACATCTCCTAATTACTCCTACATTTGAATCAAAGTAATAAACTGTGGAGGACAGTGTTGTTACTTTAATCCCTCCCGTTCAGATGTCTCATTTTTTTGAGCAGATTTTCTCTGAGCTTTTTCGTTCAAGATTCTGTACTGTTTTGGAAAGCAAAATACAACATAGCCCAAAGCCAGCAACAACAACGTTAAAAGACAGGTGGCACTAGGAGCAAGATTATATAATTTGAGAAACTGTTCCACTCAATCCAGTGTTGCATTTGGAAACAACAGATAGAAGGGCATGTACTTGCTTATCACTGTTCATAGCAGAAGAACAACTGCAGCTCCAGTTCTGTTTGAGATGGTGCAGCACACAGTGGGATACAGAAAAATAATAGTCAGAGATGCCGCTTAAAGCCACAAGAGAAATCATGGTTTGGTTTAACAAAGACACAAAGAGCCCTTGATATTCATGAGATTCAGTACGCTCTGATAAAAAACTTCTTCTGATGCTTAACCCTTTATAACTTAGGGTTGTTTTTATTCTCCCTCTAGTCAGTGTATGGGCACACTCTGATGTGGAATAGAGCTCGTGGAAACATCCACTGGGGAAAAGATGAGAACCGTATGAACCAGATACTACAATGTACCACTTCCTCTGTACTCTATAGTGCAATTAATTCCCTCATGACAGCTTCTGAAATGAGGAAATATATAAATATGGATAAAATATTTGTATGTGTTTTATTAGCTTTGTTTATTATTTGTGACACTGCTCAAAGTTGCAGCAACAGATTTCCTGTCTCAGACATCTCCAAGTTCACCCTGTTCTTTTGGAAAAATAAGCATTTGTCTCAGACTGGAGTTTTCTTAAAGACAAGACAAAACCTGAAAACAACACAAAGTTCTTCATTTTCATAGAATCATGGAATGGTTTGTATTGGAAGAGACCTTAAAGATCACCTAGCTCCAACCTCCCTGCCTTTGCCTAACTTCTACTAGACCAGGTATTACAATGACTTTAAATTGTAATGTTAAGGAAAAGTTAAAATGTGTACTTTAATGATGGGTATACTAAATGATTCTGTTCATTTGCTTACACATAAAACATAATCACTGCAGTTTAACACACGGGAGCTAACTAATGTGCAGAGAAGTTGCTGCTCTTTATACTACTTTAACATGAAAAAATATAGATTTAATAGTATAACTTATTTCTATTGCTTGCACTTAATCAGCACAAAATACACTTGACTAAAGATATCTCTGTCCCTTCTGATGTGAGGCTATGGCTATAAACCAATGTATGTATGTACAGCCCTTTATAATTCCAGCTGGTAGCACACATACTGTATATAAATGTGACTTGAATTTATTTGCTGTTCTTTCAGGTTCTGCATCAGTGAGAATCTACAATAACAGAAATAAAGCACTTAAAGCCTTCTGCTTCCTTCTGCACCTTTCAGCAATAAATAAATAAGACCCCAATCCTGAAGGTAAGGCTAAACCCTTGCTCTTGCAAGGAGACCTTCTGATTTCAGCAGTATTTCACACAGATCAAGGTAAAGGGTAAAGGCTTAAATCACTAATTGCAATAACTTGTCCATTTTATTTCTGTAATTCTCTTTTTTCTACAAATCATGTTAAGTTTCAGGATGTGGAAAACGAGGACATTTGGAATAAACTTTTAATCTGAGCTCTTTTTCAACAGCTGAACATATATTTTATTTATTCAGAACAAAGTTAAAGGCATTTAAAAATATACTTTGCTAAATCTGTAATTAAAAAAAAAAAAAGAAGCTTTTTTCCTGAAAGCTTTTTTAGGTCAACTAAATTATACTGGCCATATATAAATAAAAAAGAAAAGAGCAAAGAAGAACATGAACATATATTACTAGTGTAATTCATCAAAAGCAGTTGACACTTCAATCTAATCCAGAAATGAAAACACAGAACTTTATAGAGTTAGAGGAAGTAAGCAATTTAAACGTACCATGGCACAAGGTCATCTAACAATGAAGCCAGGAAGATGTTCTCTTTTTATTCGCTCTCCTTCACTCCTTTAATCCTTCTAAATCTATCAAGTACAGATTAATATAAATCTTTTAAACAGCCAGAGGTGATCTTCAAATCAGATAATTAATAGTAGTGATCCAAGTGTTCTATAACAGGTCCATCTTTCCATTTTAGTATACAATGAGAAGGCACTTTATGTAACTAAGCTGTCACTCCTGGAAAGGTTTCTTTTTACATAGTAAAGTATTATATATCTTAACTAATTAGTTCATTATTTTAAAATGCAATTTTGGGTAAAACTCACTGAGATAGTTCATCTTACTTAAAAGGGTGCTGATGTGGAAAAAAACAATTCTCAGAATACACTCACTGCTGCTCATTCAAAACACTCACTTGCCAAATCATTCCCCAAGTAGTCGGAGCTAAATGTATGAGGCAGAGGAAATACACTCAATTTGTTTTGAAAGTAAACCCCCAAGGCCATTTATAAGCAAAAATCCTATTCATGTCATAGAGATACTGTGGTTAAGTTTATGATTCCAATTAGGCCTGGAGAGCTTTCAATAGTCTAGAAAAAATTACTTCACTAATCTATATGTAAATACTTCAGTAAAACCACTGAACAGTGATCAAGTTCAGTATTAGTATCACAAATTAAAGATGGCATCTGAAAATGTACTGTCTAAAAGAATGATCAGAGTTCATGTAGGAAGAATAATATGTGATTTCAGCAGCCTATAAACACCCTGGATACATTAAACCTCAGTGCTTTATGTATGAAAAACACTAAATACTGAAATACAGCTAGTGGTCTGGTGGCAGCAGGGTGGCTACTAGAACATCATCTGGAAATGACAGCCCGAAGAAACTCATGGTAACACTAGCAAACCTATGTTGTACAGTTCAAACTGGAAAATAAAGACAATATATGTGCCTGCATTGCCATTGCACACTATTAAACAAGAAAAAAAGAAAAAAATAACCCAACTTAAATATCCCCTCTTCCTAATTATTTTGTTGTCTTACTACAATTGTGTTTATTTAAGTAAATGCAACAGCACATTTGCTTGCCCCAGTGGACAGTGGGAAGAATTAGCCATATATACCATTGAACTCGTATCAAGGGGCAAAAATTAGTTGTATTGGAGGAAGGCACAGCCATCCCCACACTTCCCAATGTGTTTAGGGGTTTTGTAGCTCCAGGACACATGCATGGTCAATTATCTGCACCACTGCCTGACTCCACACAGACCAGCATTGCTCTGCCTTTGGAGTCAGCTTTCACACAGCAGCATCGAGGTGGGCAAGTCCATTCATGGTAAGAGTGCATGACTGTTCTTGCTCCTGCTTCTCTCCCTTGGCTTTGCTGTCTTATATTGAGCCTTTTGGATGTGCAAACACAGATTTAGACAGCATAATTTTTAAAGGCAATATTTCAATTGACATGTAAGTTATCTAAAAGACATATGGGGCAGGATTCAGGTCCAGACCATAGATACCTAAATACAGGGGACTACCTATGCACTACACAAGATACACAAGGTCTCCCTGCAGTCAACAAAGATTAATTTGGTGCCCACACATGGCTGCTCAGTTTCATTTCAGATGGATAGCCTAAGGTCCCAAAGACATCAGCCAGATGTTAACAGACGTATACAGAACTTACAGGAGATTGCCAATTGCAGCCGATATTAGGAACGATAACTGGTATTAGGGTAGTACTGTACAGTTTCTCAAAGGACACTGCATGCCTACATATAAGCAAATGGATCAATCAATCAATCCTGTCAATGGTGACTGGTCTATTTAACTCATCCTGTGACAGGCACCTAAGCTTGACAACTTCCTGTCTACCTGCTCCTACTGCAAAATAATTAGGATATATTTCTGATGCTGTCTTATATGCAGGTAACATGGGAATATTATCCTCTTTTCCACTCTCTGCATACCAGTAGATGAACAAAGTCTCATCAGCATTAATTCTGTTAAAAAATCATGTTAATTCTGGTAAAGGGTTTGTAATAATGTCACATTTCCCCGATGCTCATAAACCTTGTCACTATACAACCTATTACCTATACTCTACTGTAAAATAGCAGAAACACACAAAGAAAGGGCTCATCCATTCACAGTTCACGATTGTTGGACCTTGTTACACTATGCACAGCATAAGTGCAGGAAGCACCCAAGTTCAACAAGTGTACTGCCCAATGAGGGAATCTTTAAGTAAGGTCCTAGAAGGGAAAAGAGGATGCTCCAATGTCCAGTAGCAGCTAATTCCAAAATAGTTTTAAATTGCAAGGTATCAAGTGCCAGGGACACTATTCTCAAAGGCCAAGTTGCCACATCTCTCACTGCTGTATCAGCATGGAGGTAGGCATACAGGGAAGCACAATGGCACAATGGCAGCTCTGTTATTTGGATGATCACAAGAGACCTCAACATGCAGTAGGCATTAAACAGAGGACAAGACAGATCTCTGCAGCAAGGATTAACAGACAAAAGTGAGTGGTGGAAAAAACTATTTCCTGTCACTTCTTTTAAATTAATGAATAAGATAGTTCTACAACTGCTATTGTGTCTAGGCATTAGATATCTGCTAATTTTTGTTATGACCCGTGAGAGAACTGAGCATAGAATCATAGAATCATAGAATAGTTAGGACTGGAAAGGACCTGAAGATTATCTAGTTCCAACCCCCCTGCCATGGGCAGGGACACCTCATACTAAACCATATCACCCAAGGCTCTGTCCAACCTGGCCTTGAACACTGCCAGGGATGGAGCATTCACAACCTCCCCGAGAAACCCATTCCAGTACCTCACCACCCTAACAGGAAAGAATTTCTTCCTTATATCCAGTCTAAACCTCTGCTGTTTAAGTGTCAACCCGTTACCCCTTGTCCTATCACTACAGTCCCTAATGAATAGTCCCTCCCCAGCAACCCTGTAGGCCCCCTTCAGATACTGGAAGGCTGCTATGAGGTCTCCACGCAGCCTTCTCCAGGCTGAACAGCCCCAACTTTCTCAGCCTGCCTTCATATGGGAGGTGCTCCAGCCCCCTGATCATCCTCGTGGCCCTCCTCTGGACTTGTTCTAACTGTACCATGTCCTTTCTATGTTGAGGACACCAGAACTGCACACAGTACTCCAAGTGAGGTCTGATGAGAGCAGAGGAGAGAGGCAGGATCACTTCCTTTGACCTGCTGGTCACACTCCTTTTGATGCAGCCCAGGATACGGTTGGCTTTCTGGGCTGCAAGAGCACTCTGCTGGCTCATGTTCATTTTCTCATTGACTAACACCCCCAAGTCCTTCTCCACAGGACTACCATGAATTTCCTTTTTGCCCAACCTGTAGCTGTGCCTGGGATTGCTCCCACCCAGGTGTAGGACCTTGCACTTGGCATGGTTAAACTTCATGAGGTTGGCATCAGCCCACCTCACAAGTGTGTCAAGGTCCCTCTGGATGGCATTCCTGTCCTCCAGCGTATCAACAGAACCACACAGCTTGGTGTCATCGGCAAACTTGCTGAGGGCACACTCAATTCCATTGTCCATGTCAGCGACAAAAATGTTAAACAAGACTGGTGCCAACACCAATCCCTGAGGGACACCACTTGTTACTGGTCTCCAGCTGGACATTGAACCATTGACCACAACTCTTTCAGTGCGACCATCCAGCCAGTTCTTTATCCACTGAGTGGTCCACCTATCAAATTGATGACACTCCAATTTAGAGACAAGGATGTCATGTGGGACAGTGTCGAACGCTTTGCACAAGTCCAGGTAGATGACGTCAAGGAGGAAGAGAAGATCATCAGAGCCTTTTGACCCATTTCAAAAAAGGTTATTCTGTATGCTGTGAATGACATGGGGTTTGGCATAAAGTTAGGCTGAGAGGGAAGTGGGAATATAGATACTGCAAATAGCAAAGCCACAGAGAAGAAAGTAACATAAGAGCCAATAAATATAAGTATAGAAAGATATGAAGGTTCCTTAATATGTAGAAAGGAAATCTAAACTTGATACCAAAGTCTAGTGCAGTCAGGTGTTAGGTATCATGATAATCAAGTAAACCCTAAGAGACTGCAGATCAGCAGGAACCAATTTACCTTACCTAAATGCTAACACTATAGACAATCCCATTTGGAGAAGGACCAATTGTCTGTAATCTCTTCTCTGTTCCCTCCCCTCACCCCCCCCACCCCCCCCCCCCCCCCCCCCCCGTTTTCCATGTGGCAAAGGAAAGCTACCAAAACACAGCTGAGACAGTTTTCACCCACCAATACAAGGAGCCAGGAAGACCCATGTAGTTACCCTGTGATGTGTGAGAAGAGGTCTCTATCCTCACATAATCTGCATCTGATAAGCAGAAGCAGGAGAGATAGCAGCCAGAAAGCACACAAAAAATATTTACCACAAAGTACAAAGTCTATTTGCAATTATATTGTAACTGCTTTCAGCTGAATTCAATCTTTTCCAACTGGAATTCACCCAAACAATGCATCACAATACAAGTATTTTATAGGTGTCATCTAGAACTGAAAATTGTGGCACCTGCCCATGGCCAGTGCGCAAGGCATGTGTGATGGGGACGACCATTTGTCTTCATGAAAACCATTTGACTTCAGTATGTTACAACAGGCTATGAGACTGCAAGATTTTAATACTTTACATAATTGCCCAGATTTGCCTATAATTCGAGATCTTAATTTTGAACTCACCATTTTATAACAGCACAAAGGAAATTTTACTTGTCAAGTAGCTGGTAAAGCTGGAAATGAAATATCATAAGAAAATATGTCTGCAGTAGACCTCTGTGACCCAAACTTCTCTTTTGCCAGCAGGACAATTTGTCTCACCAGTCACTGTATGGGCATCATCAATTGTACAGCTGGTGTTTTTACTAGACTTGCATCAAACAACCTCAGCACATCGATCAGGACGTTCTTAAATCTCTGTCCTTTGATGCTAAATCCCAAAGTTCCCTTTTCATGTGCACTCAAGAAATAGACAGTGATAACCTCAGAACATAGCAATATGATGGATTTTATCTTGAAGGGCCTAGAATAATTAAATGCTACCAACCTGTTTCTGAGAGGTTTCCTTCAGCTTGCCTCAAGGATGTGACATAGTTGCTGGTTTTTCTCAGTTTTGATTTCTTTTGCTTTGTCAGGGAAAGCAATGCTGTTATATATCACACAAAATAGTGATACAGTGAGGGGTGATGAGTAACAAAATCCAGCAGACAAAAAGAGTTCAAATAAAACTGTTTCATATCTTAAGCCATACATATTTTGGCAATAATATAAAAACTTTAAGACCCAATAGGTACCATTAACAAGGATTTGCCTTCCTAAAATACTGGAAAGAAATTTTTTTTCCTCAGAAAAACAGGAGCAGTCAACAGAAAGCATCATTAGGAATACAGATACAGGGTAAATTTATCCAATTACCTTACTGAATAAAAATTGTGAAAGTTAAAGTCTGTGAAAGACCCAAAATTCATACTGTTGTCCCTTGTTCATTTTTTACATTAACTTCATTTTGCCTTCTGCGTCTGTGTGATTATGTGGCTTCTGCCATCATTTTATCCAACAACCTCCTAAACACTGAAATTTGTTTAGTTTTTTTCCCCCCTTGTCCCTGTGTTATGCACCTATCTGTATGAAAGATTATGACAGAAAAATTATGTATAGGAATTATTTTTTCAAATGTTCTGCTCTAAATGCAATAGTCTCCATTGTTAGTCTCAGTCTAGGTGTGAATCTTATTAATTATACCATGCTCATGTTTCACCTGCTCATCTACATTCAAGTTTCGTTGCAGTGGACACAAGTTGTTGTACAAAGCATTGTTCCAAGGCAATAAATTATTTCTTAGGTTGATAAAGGGACTTTGGGGCCTTGTGGGGAGAGAAGCAGCTCAGGGCATGGCTGTGGGAAAGGCAGGACTGAGCAGTGGTGCTGGGTATAGCTGAAGGCCAGAGCTGAAGGGCTGAGGGGTGGAGAGAACAGGCAGGGGAGCAGCTCTCAAAGCAAGGTAAGGTTGGCTGAGAGCAGCTGGTAAGGAAAAAGTGGCAAGTACAGGGTGCTAGCAGCTAGCCTTGGCAGCATCAGGCAAGCAGGGCTAGCAAGGGTGTGGCAGCATGAGGTACAGCTAGCAAAGAGGTTAGCAAACACAAACGTGTGCCACTGTATTGGCTCATTCTGAACCAGCACTGCCTGTAATCCCCAATGATTTCAAACTGTGAATGCAAATATTGCAAGAGGAGGAACATTTTGCACACATCCTCCCCAGGCAAAAAGACTACAGATTGTTAATGTTGTTCTTTAGGAATTGTAGCTATTCTGGCTTTCTTACCTCCCTCAAATAGGGATATTATTTCTTATGTCACTTGATTCATGTTTGTGCTTGTCAAGTCCAGGCAGATGCCAAAAGCTAGTTAAAAGTCTCAATTGCATATAGAATATAGGCAATATCACTTTCTAAAAGCTAGATCCCCTTCCTTCCCAGTTTCTCTACTTTTGATACGCTAAAATATCCGAATAAACTAAAGTAGCTATATTAAAATTTGATTGTGCAGAAACCACTAGATCATGAGTATTTTCTTATGTGAAGAAAGGATTATTTTAAGGAAAAATATGATGACTTATCAGCTACAAAACCCTAATGACTATATTAAATAAATACTATCTGTAAATACAAAGTACCTACTTCTGAAAAACAGCGAAGATCTGTTTAATCATTGCTATATAGGTGCCTCTGTAAAACCTGGGTAAGTTAAGATAATAAAATCCATTAAATTAGATTACTACTAATCTCCAGATTGCCATAGTTATTTCTGATATTCTAATTTCTAACTGTCAGGCACATTGAAATTCAAAGGATGTATAGATGTCACCCACACTTCATTCTTATCATTGAATAGTGGCATTTGAAGCCAGGGTTTTTTTATCACTGGAAGATGGAAAAGCCTATGGAGACCAAAGATAAAGAAATACTGCTAAGAAGATGGAGTCTCCAGATAACTGAATGAGGGGACAAAAACAGTGTTAGGATTATGCTGACAATATATCTCAGCCAGATGTTCACTGACTTTTTCTGCCTTTTAAAAGCAATGAAGCTTGCCCAAGTGAGATGCTTTCAATAGTGCTACTGTACCTTGGGGACTGAGTAAAACTGCTGCTTGCAAATGTGTTGAACTTGTTGTTTGGTGTGGCTTTTTTTTTTTCCTAAGAATGACAAACTTAGCAGTCACTCATTTTTATTACTAGCCTGCGTTTCATATGGGGTTAGGTTTCTTGTAACTGCTTTCCATCTACTACAGCACTCCACACGTGCAACAAGCTCTGCCTGGGCAGGAGGTGAATGATGTATATCCTACCCCAGTTTTCTGCTTTTCTGGAATTCAAAGACACCGTCATGATTCAAATCATATAGTGATGGAAAATATTGAGCTCAAAATTAAAAAGAACAACCGTATTGGGGTTCACAGAAAAAAGGTTTAGTTAGGGTGTAGTGTTCACAGAGCTCTGTGTGGGGAACTGAGCAGAAATGGTTCTATTGAAAGAACAGTCATCTTATACACCATGTCTGTGCTTACCTTTTGATATATGCTGCAACACATCACATGTCCTGTTTTTACTGATCATCTAGACTGGTAAAATGTCATTCTTTGTGTGGAAGCTGGGGCTTCATGGGAGAAGGGAACCCTCCACAGAAGCTTTGTTTGCCACCTATTTCCTTCACTTGTATGGTCGTGTTCATCCTATTTTGTTCCACCAGTGTTTTGATTTGTCCTGCTTCTATCCCTTCAAAGCAGTACATTTCTTCTCTCAAAGCAGCAGTTAGATTTCCTCCCAGATCCGGAATACTGTTGCCAGTTATCTGCAACCACTTGGAATTCATCCTATGAATCTCCGAAAGAATTTTTTGTGCCTGCTACTCAATATTGGTGAGGCCACATCTGGAGTATTGAGTCCTGTTCTGGGATCCCCAATGCAAGATACAGATTTCCTGGAATGAGTCCAGCAAAAGGCCACAAATATGATTAAGGGACTAGAGCATCTTTCATATGAGGAGATGCTGGGAGAGGTGGGACTGTTCAGCTTGAAGAAGAGATGGATCAGAGGGGTCTTATCAATGTATATAAATACCTGATGGAGGAAATGAAGAAGACACAGATTCTTAATAGTGATCGGGACAAGAGGAACTGGGCATAAGATGAAACATATGAAATTCCATCTGAACACAAGGCTTCTTTTTTTTTGCTGTGAGGCTGATAAAAAACTGGCACAGATGGCCCATAGAGGTTGTGAGGTCTCCATCTGTGGAGATACTTACACTGTGACTGGACATGGACCTAGGCTACCTGCTGTAGCTGCCCCTGCCCTCATCCAGGGTCCAAACTAGATAATCTCCATGGGTCTCTTCCTACCCAAATGATTCTGTAACTCTGTGAATAAGAAAAGATCCTTGTATTACAGACTGACATACGGGAGAACTGACACTGAGTTCAATTAAAAGTTTTGCAAACATAGGAAGAAGTTTATCTGAAATTCTATATTGTGTAACTTCTTATATACAGGAAATTGACATAAAGAGAAATGTAACTTTTGTGGGTAGAAGTCTATGACAAATGAAAATAACTAAAGTTATGGTGAGAACACTTTTCCTACATAGGTATCAACTGTTGGCCAGATAGCCTAAATCGTTTTTTTCTTAATTTGCTATTATCAAATAGAAGCAATTTATCTCTTTTGTGAGGTTAAGCAAATAATCCATTCAGAATTAACACGCAGCTTCTATCCCCAATAATATTTTGTAGGAAATGATTTTAAAATAAGATTCAAATCTTTATAATTAAGAAGGGCAAATATATTAATAAGGATAAAGGGATACATTTCTAATCTCCAAGTTATGCAAATTACTCTAAGATTTTTGTCATTTACTTCAGAAAGAGCAGAACAATGGATTTTTTTCACATGCATGACAATTCTTCTCATTTATGTTCTTGACACATTGCAACTAGGTATTTATTTTTACAATGTAAACTTTAGTGACATTGAGACTGCATGTGCATATCTTTCATTTAAATACGTTCACACTTTTAAATCCACACTGTTTATAAACATTTTTCATTGCAAATAACCTTTACACAGCTCTCAATTCCCAGCCTATTATTGTTTGAAATATTTGCTAGGTACATAATCACAAGTGATTAAGGGAACGACTTTGTTTCAGACAAAATTTCATGTTTCCTTTTTGCCTTCGCTTTTTTTGTGCATATGCCAAATACTGAACTAGCAAACATCAAATAGGTTTGAACCCTGTTGCTAACAGACATGTCAAACACTTTTTATGCCTAGAAGAGAGCTATACAAATTCAAATAGTCTGTTGATACCTTTCTTCCTTTCTGCTCAGCTAATATAACAAGGAAGACCCACTTTATAATAGCAGGATTGAGCGAATCATGGCTATTGCACAGTGTGTACACAGCACACTGAGACTCTCCCTGTGCTCAGTTGAGGGATTAGGCAAAGTATGCCCAGATAATACAGTGCAGCAGCACAGGGGGATTCCTAAACTAGCTCAAAACACAATGAGGGCAAATAACTTGCTTAATACAGCTTCACTGCTTTAAATAAACAGTTCCTCTCTAGTGGATAGGGGAGCTCTACATATTCCCTATTTCCCTGTTTTTCCAGTTTGAATATGTTCCAGCACCTCTTATACCACTTACCTGGTGGATCTCACATGGAGAGGCACATCCTGGAAAATGCTTCACAGGTTAAAAGATCGGGAACAAGAGCTTTGCCAGGGACATGCGAGTGGCAGAGAAGGGATTTCTGTAGACTGAGGCCAGGGGAATGCAATGGCAGTGGGGACGGCTAAGTTGTGCAAGCAGATGATACAGAAGAAATGTATGGGTTCTAGGAATCCTTTTCTCATCCTTTTCATGATATTTAGATGTGTGAACATGGGCTTCTTTTCATACTATCTCTGTACCTTCACCCATCACCTCCTCAGCACAACACTATTCCCTTGTCATTTGCCTTTTGGGTGTCTTCACTGTGCTGCTTTTACAGGCTTCCTGGTAATATGTCCTCCTCAGATGTGCTCTCTGGTACTTCCTATACTTCAGCTTCAGATGTGGTTACATCCATTTTTGCAGCTGATGCCCAAAATTCCTTTTACTTTAATAATTCCCTATTTTAGATACCCAAAACTGTACCTATGTACTGGAGCAGATTACTAATTTACACTATAAGAGGGAAACATGACAGCTCTTCAAATGTAACTGATCCTGTATAAAGATAGATAAAAATATTGGAAAGCTTGATCCTGGGAGTGGTCTTAGATTTGTAGAGTGAATTCTGCCAATGACATCACTTTCCAATAGTCAGAGTCAGAAACCTCCATTACAGTCATGGGTAATAGGCATTATTTCTTAGAATCATAGAATAACTGGGGTTGGAAAGGATCCTAAGATCATCTTCCAACCCCCCTGCCATGGGCAGGGACACCTCACACTAAAGCATGCCACCCAAGGCTTTGTCCAACTTGGCCTTGAACACTGCCAGGAATGGAGCATCCACCACTTCTTTGGGCAACCCATTCCAGTGCCTCACCACCCTCACAGTAGAGAACTTCTTCCTTATATCTAACCTGAATTTCTTCATACTGAAAGAGTATGCAGCTCTGTTTCTTAAGGTATAGGGTGCAAGGGATAGTGGAAAGACAGAAGGAATCCCAAGTAAAGAAATGTTTTGTATTCTTTTTCACAGGACATTGGAGAAACTAAAGACAGATATTGAAAAAACGGTCTCACACAAGAAAGAACTTGCTCTCAATCATTCATTGCCTTTGTTTTAAGTCTCAGATAGCAAATGAGGTAATTCTCAGGTATTTGTGCAGAAAAATTAAGGCAGGTTTGAAACAAAGACGCTCTTAATGATACTTCTGTTAATGCTGCTGGTATTGGTGCCAGTGTCCCAAGTTTCAGGATAGACTAGCAAACCCAGCAGGTCATCAAGGCATGTACTTCTATGTATGGCCACACTAAAACTGTATCATTCAACTGATGACAAGGGTAGCTACTCTGTTGTGAAAGAGAATTGCAGCATGTTGCATAAAACGCATATGATTGTCCTAAAGGAAGACATTTTCCTTTGTCATGGACTCATTCACCTCAAAGCCAGTTACGGTGGAACCTGTGATTATTCTGCACATGGATATAGATGAGATTAGAAGGTCCCAGTTCTATAAAAGTTCACATAAATAATTGTAATGATGTGAATAGGTCCATGGAATATATGGAATATATGGGCATTTTTCATGTACAAGTCCCTTTGCTTCTATAAGTAAATAAATATTTGATCTACAAATAATATGACTATACACTTATATCAAATGATGAGGAGCATTTGACAAACAGGTCTGAAATCTCTGCTTTCCTTTTTTTCTACAGGTTTTCTGGAGAACAGAGGAGTTATTTACTTAAATTGCTCTAATCAGCAATTTCCAGTAAAATAATGAAAACCGCACTTACTCTCAGGCACAACCACCTCCCTAGATTGTCATATTCATCAGACCTTGGCTAACTAGCTGACAGGATTTCCAAAAGCCACCAGGATTTCTGGTTGGCTTACTTCTCAATGCCCCTTTGCAGATCTGTTCAGGTCAATGCAGTTAACAAATTTCAAAATGGAAGCAGAGCTGCTGAATAATTTGCTGTCATTTGAAACCAAAAACTTTCCTACGTATCTGAGAGAAGAGAATGATTCTCAGTTGCTGAACCAGAATTTACAGGAGATGCAGAAACTACAGCACCACTTGCAGAACCGTAAAACTACCTGTAATATCCTATCACAGAGCTACATGTAATATCCTCTGCAAACACACCAAACATGTAAATCCAAAAGGCAGTAAATGAAAAAAAAAACAAGTTTTGTTTTTTTTTTTTTTTTAAATTAAATAAGGAAGGCAGAACTCATTGTACCTGAGAAAATATTCCAAATTATTTTTTGTACCAAATATTCCAAATTATTTTGAGATATTTTGAGGTAGATGATTTCAGAAAAGCATATTAAAAATTAAGTAAATTAAAAAATATACCACTTACATTTCTAATATACTTTTTTATTTTCAGAACTCTAACTTGGAGGAAATTTACAGGTGAGCAAGACTCAGATGAAAAAAGAAAGGAAAAAGACATCTATCAATCAACTGTGCAGATGCGCTGGGTCTATGGAGTGTATCATACACATCAGTGACTACGGAAGAAATCACCCCTATGAAAGAGTGGCTTTTACTTTGGGGAGAAGGATCCATTTCCAGAACATTAAAACCTTCCATAAAACCTTTGATGCTTATTTCCTTGCTGCACAAAATACAGACAGCACATATGCCACAGTCAAGGCCCACATCAGAACAGGACACACCATATATACCAAGACCAGAAATCCACACTGGAAGAGGAAATACATTGCCCTGGCATAGCAGCCCTCATCTGCCTATACTTTTCCCAGTTGCATGAGTAAAAAGGACTAAAGCGGCTACTGCCTCCATTATTTTCAGAAAGTGCCCATGAAAACGGCTAACCTGCTACTAATCAGTTAGTGAGTTAGTACTGCATTCAAAGCAGACTGAGCTCTCCCCTTTTCATTTCACAAAGGCTAATTAGAAAACACTGACCAGCAGCTGCTTTTGTCTAATTCTGACTGCATAAAGCAAAGAAGCAAAGGTGGAGATATTTATGTCCCTCAAGACATCAGTGTTTGTGGACTTACTTTACTCATCTCCTCCAAATCCCCATTGATCTCATGTCATCATCTCAAAAAGTCAATAGGCCATTACTACCCAGAACAAATAGCAACTGCACCTAAATACAATTAATCTTGTGGGTGTCTAAAAATGCCACGAAAATAATGGCTAAGCTGATCATTAAAAAGGAAGAGAGTTTATCAGAATTGTAACGGCATCATTAATTAATATCAATATCTGGTATTAATTCTTTTTAGTAAGATAGTCGTACTGCTTTTAGGTGGCTAATAATTTTGTCAATATTCAAATAAAAGACATTAACTGAGGGGCACATCATGGCACTTGAAATATTTTCTTTCTGAAGTCTGTATTTGTATTATTGTTGATTGTTTAACAAAATGCATTCTATTCACTATTACCCTTGCTATGTACTATCTACTCACTGCATAATAATGAAGAGTAACAAGGACACATCACTTTATAGGCAGTAGAACTACTTACTGCCTGTGGTACCCCTGCAAGAGAAGTATCCTTGAATCTCTTTCACTCAGAGGAAAAACTTACAGATAGTCAGTCAACGAGAGAACTAGACAACATGTATAAGTCTGTGTTGCAGGTGTGCTGGATTATCCATGGCTAACAAACTCCCACTCAGTTGCTCAGTTACCCCCTTCCTCAGTGGGATGGGGGAGAAAACAGGATGAAAGTGATTCTTCATCAAAGGACTGTAGCAATAGCACAAGGGGTGATGGGTTCAAACTTAAACAGGGGATGTTTAGATTGGATATAAGGAAGAAATTCTTTACTGTAAGGATGGTGAGGTGCTGGAATGGGCTGCTCAAGGAGGTTGCGAATGCCCCATCCCTGACAGTGCTCAAAGCCAGGCTGGACAGAGCCTTGGGTGGCATGGTTTTGTGTGAGGTGTCCCTGCCTATGGCAGATGATATTAAGGTCATTTCCAACCCTACCTATTCTATGATTCTATAAAAAAGTTCTTCGGTTGAGGTGAGGACAGGGAGGTCACTTACCAATTACTCACTTAGCAATTACTATCACAGGCAGAACAGACTCAACTTAGGAAAAATTAATTTTATTTATTGACAGTTAAAATCTGCCATTCCTTCCTCCACACACCCTCGCTATGTAGTATTAACTCACTGCATAATTGTGAAGGGTAACAAGGATGCATCCCTTTATAGGCAGCAGATCTCTGAAGTAAAGATCTCTGAAGTAGGGATCTTTGCAGTAGATCTCTGAAGGAAAGAAAGTCTGCTGCAGGGACTGCTCTCTTCCTTGGAGGACTTTGAGCACTTTGCTCTCCTTCACTCACTTTGATTTCTGCAGAACAGTTCCTCACATCTTCCCCTCAATCCTCACTGCATACAGGGTTTTGACCTTTCCTATGTTTTCTCTGAGGTGACAGCTCTTGTCTGCTGGGCCCAGCTGTGCCCTGCAGTGGGTTGGTTGAAGCAGGCTGGAACTGTCTGTGCTCTGCATGGGGCAGCCCTGTCCTCTCCTCACAGAGGTCACCCTGCAGCTTCTGCTGCCAGCAGCTCACTGTGGACACCCAGTACAGAATGACACCAGCATACATGGTGAGCATCTCTGCTCAACTGGAGAGAACTAGTCTCTCAACTCCCATTCCTTGGTATGATCCATGGTATCTAATTGTATAGGCAGGAGAAAAATAGACAAAAGACTCAAAATGCAAAGCCTGTCCTGACTAGATTCAGAGCCTTATAGGTACCCTTATCAGAGGGTCATCTTAGTTCCACCTCTTTTTCTTAAGCACCAAAACTTTAGGGAGGGTTGAATGTATCCTCCTGTTTCAAAACTTCTAGCTGAACTGAGAAAGAAACACAGCTTTGGTTCATGTAAATCAAGGAGCAGCTGCTCCAAGCTGATTGCAGAGGTCCACATGTGGCAGAAGTCAGTTTGGAACCACAAAGCCCACCTTGTCATGTTCTCCTGCTCAAACTGGAATGCTTATACCTGGGACTACAGGAAATGTTCTTTAAATCTGTGTGGCTCAGGTCCTTCTCCAGGTTCTCCTTCTTCAAGTAATTCTCCACATTTAGAATTTCCCCATCTCCATTCTGCCCCTCACCCCACCCTGGTGCTCATCAACTATTCTACTAGTGAACTACATTAATTAATTTTGCAGAAAGAAAACCTGCAGAAAACAGTTCAGAATTAGGAGACTTGCAACAACTGACTGTGCTTATTACCTATGGAAATATAAATGCCAAAAGAAGATAAAATTCTCATCATAATAATGAGAAAATGTAAGAGAACACCAATTTAAAACTCCAGTACTTATTAACTAAACAATGCAAGTAGGGAATTGAAATTTATATTAAATAATTAGAGAAACAAAGTATTCTTGAAACTCTTTAAATACATTTTTAGAGTGAAAATTCATGCTTCCCAATACAATATTATTATGAAAAATTGATTTCAATATTAAAATCCTATCAGTGCAATGCATATGTCATTCTTTGTTGCTGTAATATAGCTTTTTACAATGATCAATTCCCAATTATTAGGCTGAAAAGCATCTCAACAGACAGAAATAGAGATGAATACCTCATTGCTATACAGCCAACATCAAGTAGTTTCATCATTTTTTCGTTTTTCTGTCAAAGGAGGAAATTAAACCTCTGCTTATAAGATATAGTGGTCCTTCAAAAAACAAAGCCATTAGAATGAGTGGCACATGATCAGAAAAAGTGTATTCTGAGTCTCTGAGCAGTTAATAAGCTGTTGGACTTTGAGATATTAAAACAATAAATTTGAGATACAAATTCATGAACAAGAAAAGTTGTAAAGTGTGTAGGCAAGTGCTTTATAGGATTCCATTTATTTGCTTCATGACATTGAGTCCCTGTATATTATAGTTCAAATCAAAATCCATAATGGAGACAAGAAGGTGGGGGAGCAGGACACTGCTTTAGAGGACAGGCTGTAAGACAAACCAGATAGAGTAACAGGAAAGAAAAAAAGGAATTAAGATGTCAGGCTTCACCTTTGTTATTTTGCTTGTATGTCTCCTGTCATCCTATTGACTTGCATTTTAGCTGTTGGGAAAAGGATTAATCTTTGAACTATATATAAAATCTGCCAATTATTTTTATTACTTCTTCTTGCTTGTAAAAAGTGAGTACACAGAGCAAGATTAGTCAATCATGTTGCTGACATTATAAAAATTGGCTACCTGAATTTGTGTTTTTCTAATTGACTATTATTACAGAGTCACAGTTTATCACAGTATGACACTGGAAAAGACACTATAGAAAAGTATTAAACAAAAAAAGAAAAAAAAGTCCCTGAAAAAAATGTCATCAAAGGCTTTAAGAAAAGGGACATGGGTGGATAAGGAGTTTGTTGCATTAAAACTTTGAAACTAATCAAACAGTGTTTTGTCAACCAGAGCAGTGGGGTTCTAAAAGACAAGCTTTCCAACAATACCCACAACTGTGTAGACTTCACAGTAAAAAATATTAGCCTGTGGAGAAATTAAGGAATGATAAAGAGCTAAATTTCCAAGTGTTACTCCCAAGATATCCTGAGATGAGACCTGAAAGAAAACACAAAGGTGCTTGCTTGAAAACTTTTAAAGTAAATAATGAATACAGGTACTGTTAAAGATTAGAAGTAAACTCTGATGGAGCACAACCAAGGTTATAGAAAAGAAGATTCAGTAACAAGTTACATTTTCTGCAAAAAATCCCACTAGTCAATTCCAGACTCTGTATGCAGCTACATCCTTAATGCCAGAAATCCTTCCAGCAACACAGTAAAGGGAAGAAGGCTGTAAGATATTGACCATGTGCAGCTATCACTGCTTTAAAACTTGTGAAGAAGATTAATTAATTGGTGACAAACATGCCACGGCAATGAAGATCACGGTACTCAAATGCCTAATGCTATCTCAGAAATCTCTTAAATTTTCTTCATCTATGGGAATACAATTGCACACCATATACAGTCTTTACTATCTAATAAATTAGGCATCAAACAGAACACAATGAAAAATAAATGGGTCAATTGCTGTGTAAGGTCAGAAAGTCTGCTTTACCCCTTGACTTTAATAGTATTGCGCTGGGTGCAAATTAGGATTAGTATTTGAATAATTCTGCACCAGATAGTCAATTTGTATGATGAAAATAGAACTTGCCTACTCAATACTCTATTTACAATTGCAAATGAAGGACAAGATTGATAAATCATCCAATTTTTGCAAACTTCTACACAAATAAGTTACCTACAGGCTAGAATTAATTTGTTGCAATGACATTGTAAGGTCAGGTGTTCTAAGAAAGCGTTGTGCTAGCCCCTCCACAACGGGAGGATGGCAGAGTCATCTATTTGTCTATTTGGGTTTAGAACTGATGTCTTTAGCAACTTTTTTTGTCATGAAAAGGTGATAGCAGGCCAGAGGAGGAGCTTCTGAACCAGCAGTTTTACAGTGACCTGCACAGAAGAGCAATAGTTGCATTATTGCTGGTTCAAAGACTGTAAAAATGGAATTTAGTGAACAAATCTGCATCCCCACATAATCTCACATGCCAGGCTTTTGTGGGGAATAGGTGAATATGAATTTCCTATCTGCATTCCTCATATGCAATTTTAACATGCACTTTTCACCTGTGAAGTCCAGCTCAATGAATCACTTGCTTTATCTATACACTTCTGCCTTAAAGATTCGATTTAGAAGTGTGAAAAGCTACAAAATCTCTTTGCACAAAGAGGAAAAACAAAAATGAAATGAAAAGTTAGAGAAGAAAAGTTTTTCCTTAGCTACTGCCAAGTATCAAATTAGTTTCTGTTCATTTGAAGACTCACTTTGTATTAACTTTTCTTCTGGCATTAGAGGCAACAGAACTTGCCTGAGGCTTCATCCTTTAAAAACTATTTTTGAAATGTTTTGCCTGTAATTGTTAGTTGTCATGAGGTTGCCTTGCTCTTGGATCACAGTTTGTGATGAGAGAAAACTAAACAAGCATTATTTTTAAAACCACGACGATACACGATACCAAAATGTCATTCATGTTCCATTTCTGCACAGTGATCTTTTCTCTGCATACATGAGATATATACATAATGGCATGCTTGAAAAGAAAAATATGTATTTGAAAGAAAAACAAAAATATTCAACAGTTTAAAATGCAAAGCAAAGCTTATTTACCCCCAAAAGAAATCCATATCAATCCCTGTGATCCTCCTCACCCCTAGATTGTGATGGAAAAATGAAGCAATTAAAACCAGGAAGTTTTTTTTTTTAAGTCTGCTTGCAGCATTGAGACTGAAGGGCACTAGAGCAGTAAGACTTACTGATTAATCCTGATTCTGTTCCTTACTGGGCAAATTGGCAAGCCAGTGACAATCTGTACACACAGCTCTTAAATGAATTTATGACAAGGCAATGAAATTGTTGACCCCGAACGCAGTTTCTTCTAAATACCACTGAGGAGTAACTGTTAGTAACCGTGGATAGTGATTTTAGAAAACAATATTTCACACAGTGAAAAAAAGAAAACCTAAGTATGATATTTGCATCAGTCACAACCTTAAAGTTATAATGAAGCAACACTAAAGCATGTTACTTCTATATTCAAGGGAGAAAAGTATGGGCTTCAAAACACTTCAAAAGGGAAGTGTCTAAACCTGAGTGCTTAGGAATATTTCATCACTATGTGTGGATTATATTATTATTAAAGGTAAAAATACCCTAATAGGTCCTAATAATAGGTAGGACCTTGCAACTCATTTTCCATAGTTTGCGAGATGCAAGAAGAGGAAAGCTGGCTTGCTTTCTTTCCTTTTTCCACAGGAGGACATCCCAAGCTAAACTTACTCATATGCAACTTACCATCATTCTGGAAACATTTTCTCCGGGAACATTTTCTTCAGGAACACAACCAAACAGTTGTAGTTGCAAATACAGTCTTGAATGAAGTTATCTTCTTCCCACTGCAACAACCAACTAACCAATTGTGCAGGTACCAGATGAGCAGCATCAGTCTCTGGGCTTCAAACCACAGCAAGCTCACGGCTGTGTGGTTGACTGCTTCTTTAGGCAGTTAGGGAACAACATTCATTAGTTTCTGAGTAGTGCCACAAATTCCTCATCTAGAAGTTGGGTGTAATATTATGCTGTGTTATCTGACATAACTGATGAAATATTTAGCTATGGCTTTAGCTATTCTGGACAATTAAGACCAATAGTTGATAGTATTCCTTTATGAGAGCTTTTAGGCCAGTGAAGATTATTGAATATATGATTTGTTTCTGTGACAACCAGACTTCAATGAGTGGAAAAAACAGCTCGAAGTCTGGTATTTTTTTATCTTAAATAAGGTATCCTGGAAAGCACATTTGAGAGTGCTAGGGCTTGTGCAATATCATGTCACTTTTCAAATTACAAGTTATGAATTTATACTGCAAGGTTAAACATTTTTTGTAGCTTTTCAGTCTGACAGTACAAAGTGCTAGTTATACATGACATAATGAAGTCATACAAGAAGGAAATAAATTATTCATAAAGCTGGCCATACTTATTCTGAAAAGTTTTGCATGTATTATTTTTCACATATTATTCTATGTAAATGGAAAAAAAAAAAAGGGAGCAAAATGTATGGGAGATCTTCACAGACAAATAACCCAAACCACCAGAACTTTTCTAACTGTCACCATTTCTCAAATTGGTGTGGCTTAATCTTACCCTGTCAAACACAAGTCTAATAATCTGCTGTTGTTTGGGGTGGATATAATGACAAAATAGTTTCTTAGCATGTTTGAAATTAATAGAATAGCAAAACAAGCAGCATACTGCAAGAACTTGAAAAAAGGGACACATTCGATTTTTTTTCTCAGAGCTACTGTATTATAGAATATAGAGCAGATTCTACTGAATCTAACCTTCACTTGAACCTTACGACACTTTTCTTCCCCCATAAAATGACACCTTAATTAGGTGTATCTCTATCTTTAAATTATTGTGGAGGAACAATAGTATTAAATAAATTATTCCCAAACTACTTTGCTTGGTGACACTTGGTATTTTTAAGGTGAGCAAACAATAAAGGTATCTTTGTCATATATTGTCATAATTTATTACATTTAGTTATAACACTATTGAAAGTAAGAGGGTATTTTCCAATGGAGGTGACTCTTCAGTGATTTCTGTGCACACATTCTTATTCTGTTCCTGAAGAAGGTTCCACTTGTGAGACAAAAAAATAGAGAACTGTTTTATGAATTCAATGTTAACAATGGAGGAAAGAGTGAGCAAAGCAGAATGTTAGAATAGAAAAATTTCCTTGCAAGGGCAAGGCGCTACAAATACACCTAGTGTACTTGAAAGTATGGGTTTTGTTCTCTGTGATGAGCAAAAATGCATGAGGCAATTCAGTCCTTTAGAGGTCTGAATTTTGTCTGCTTTGATATGAATACTGAGACAACTGTTTGGAGTGCTGTTCCTGATAAGACATAAAGTGAAGTAGGAGAAGGCATTTGAACACAGTTAGGGATAGTCACACTTGTAACGATTAAACACAGTTTCATGCAGTATAATTTCAAAAGAAAAATCATTACAAAGGGAACAAAATGTACTTTTACAAGAGCTTTATCTGACATGGCAACACTATTGTAAAGTTAGTAACATAGGCTAGTTTCATAGTCTCTGTTTTGATTGTTCATACAATCTATATCTCTGCCACAGTCCTAATAATTGCAAAACTAAATACCACATGTTTCTGCATTCTTATCATTTTCCTTTATCATCTATATTCTGAATTTTTAAATGCTTTGCTGGATGTTTTTGATGGATGGGTAGAAAGCAAGAGTGGGAAGGTGAACCTCAGTAAACTGAGGGAGAAGTATGGAAAGAACAAACTGCAGATTTCTGAGGACCCAAAAAGGGTAAGACACCACTTAGGAAATGGTTTTCAACATGGGCTTTTTCCAGAGTTTTCTGAATCACTTTGCTATTTCACCTCACACAATCACATGCTAGTGATCTGCAAGGTAAGAGGAAAAACTCCATGCAACAGTACAGGCAGGGCTAGAAAACAGTGTTTCTAAAAACAAGCAGCAAGGAAGCTGTCTTGATGGCCCTTAAGTTCAACATGAGTCAGCAATGTACCCTGTTGTGACAAAGGTTAACCACATACCGAGCTGCATTAGCAAAAGCTTAGCTAGCAGGTCAAGAGAGTTGATTATTTCCCTTTATTCAGCATTATGGAAGCTGCATTTGAAATACAGTGATCGGGTCAGGGCTCACCAAGACAAGAGATGTTGTCAAAATTAACACCAATTGGACATAAGGAACAAAAGTATTTCCAAAGAGGGGTTAAGAAATGGAACAGGCTATACAAAGGGTTTGTGTCATTTCCACCATGGAAACATTCAAACCCAAATGAGGAAGGCCTTGATCAATTTCAACTACTGCTGAAGCAAGCTCTGCTCTTACCAGAACTTGGGACTAGGCAACATTCAGAGGTCTTTTCCAACCTGAATTATGCTAAGAACTATAAGGGAATCCAATTTCCCACTTATCCATAGAGCAATTACAATGCCATAATTCTGCAGTCATTTTTATGCAGCACAGACCAGCTGAATAAAGAGAGACATTCCTATTCCCTTGCTCTGTGATTCGATTCCCATCCTTATATGAACTCTTCACTTGTGCCAACACAAAAGCTTGTGCTTCCAGGTGGTAAACTAGGCAGAGAAACTGGTCCAAGTTAAAAATGGAATATTTATTTTGTTTGCCCCTCTGCCATCACCTCCCTTTGTCCAGCACAACTGCTTGTGTGAGCACCGCAGCAGGAAAACTCCTCTGGGAAGGCTGAAATGCCTCTTTTGGCAGCTTCAGGAGTTTAAAGTGATGGTTAAACTACTGCATAAATTTCTCTAGCTTATTCACAGACAGTGCCCTTCAGCTTGCTTGTAATAAACTGTTTCTGTGAGTATAATCTCTCCTTGTGGTTTCTGCTCAGTTAGCTCACCTCAGGCAGTGAGCTGTGGCCTCTGTGGCACGGTACATCTGCTCTGTGATATTAACCATGTCAGAAGCCAAATTTTCAAAAATGTCAAACAATTTCTCATCCCTCATTTTTTAAAATTTAAGCTGGACTTTATGAGTGGAGGAGCTAAAAAGGACTGCTCACTGAAAATATTGCTCTTAATCTCTTTGGTCTGTGTCTCCATAGGCATAATGCTTTCATTACTTTGAAAGACAGCATAAGAAACCAAATTTTTCAGTTTTGGGAAGTACCCAGGTAACACAGTGATACAAAAGCAAAATGTTAAGAACTGTTCTAAGCCACCACCACCTCCAGCAACTCCAGACTTGTGGATTCCTCCTGCCTGGCAGCTGAAGCCCAAGCCAGTGCCCAGGGCCTCTGTCCAGGCTAAGAGATGTGGCTGATGCTTTCCTGTTGGCAGGTTCAATCAGCAGCAAAGCTGAGTACGTATCACAGAGACACAGAAACACACACATGGCTAGACACACAGAGGACACTGACATGGCTGGTCACACAGATGGCCACAGACAAGGTGCTGCCTCCAGCAGAGCCCCCAGAGGGCTCCATATGTCAACCTGACCAGACACACAGGGGAGTCTGCTGCCTCCCTGGGGCAACGGTAAGGGACTTCCCCAGGAAACTAGCTCATCTGGTATGGCCGGTGACTACTGTCCTTTATTAGCCTTCCAGGTGGGCAAGGAGGAAATCTCTTCAAGCCTGAAGGGACTCAGGAAGATTCTATGATTCTAAGAACTTCAGGGCCTTGGGACAACTGGTTCAGGGCTCAGGAGCCCAGGTAGTGCTCTTGTCCCTCCTGCCAGTCACAATCAGCGTCAATAGTCACATCAGAAAAATCTCAGTAATTAATTCCTGGCTCCCTGACTGGTGTTGGTGTCAGAGTTTTGGGGTTTTTGACCATGGGTCAGTCTATGCGGCACCAGGCTTGCTGGTGGCAGATGGGGTACGCCTGTCCCAAAGTGGGAAAAGGAGTCTAGCCGAGGAGCTCACAGGGCTCATAGACAGGTCTTTAAACTAGGTTTGAAGGAGGAAGGGGACAGCACGAGGCTCGCTAGAAATGAGCCATGGGGTAGTGTTCTGCCTTTGGAGCCCAAATCTACAGGGCAACTTCAGTGCATTGATGACAATGACCGCAGCATGGGCAACAAGCAGGAGGAGGCGGGAGCCATTGTGCAGCAGGGAAATCATGACATAATCACCATCACAGAAATGTGGTGGAATGACAATGACTGGAGTGCTGCAATGGATGGCTACAGGATCTTCTGAAGGGACAGGCAGGGAAAAAGAGGTGGTGGGGTTGTGTTGCATGTCAGGGAGTGCATTGACTGCCTTGAACTCAATGTTATGAGTGAGAAGGCTGAATGTTTGTGGGTGAAGATTAGGGGGAAAGCCAACCAAGCATATATTCTGCTAGGAGTCTGTTACAGACCACCCAGCCAGGGTGAAGCTGCAGATGAAGTGATCTTCAAACAACTGGGAGAAGTTTCATATTGTTTGCCCTTGTTCTCATGGGGGACTTCAACCTACCAGATGTCTGGTGGAAGTATAACACAGCAGAGAGGAAACAACCAGGAAGCCCTTGGAGAGTGTGTAAGATAACTTCCTAACCCACCTGGTTAGTGAGCCAACCAGGGAGATGCCTGGCTAGATCTGCTGTTCACAAACAGAGAAGGACGTGTGGGTTAGAGGCCAGCTTGGGCAAAGCAATCAAGAAATGACTGAATTTTCAGTCCTTGGAGAAGTCAGGAAGAAGGTCAGCAAAAACTCCACCTTAGACTTCTGGAAGGCTGACTTTGGCTTGTTAGGATGCTGGCTGGCAGAATTCCTCGGGAAACATTACTGAAGGATAAAGGGGTCTAGGAAGGCTGGACACTCTTGAATTAAATCTTTCAGATGCAGGAGCAGGTGGTCCCTATGTGCTCAAATCAAACTTGGCTGAACATAAAGATATTGCTTGAACTCAGGAAAAAAAAAAAAGAAAGAGCATTTATCACCCGTGGAAGAAGGGACAGTCGTCCCATGAAAAGTAAAAGATGTTGCTAGGGTATGGAGGGAGCAAGTTAGAAAGGCACAGATGGAACTAAACCTGACCACTAGCATAAAAATAATATAAAGTGCTTTTACAAATATATTAGCAATAAAAGGAGGGACAAGGAGAACTCCATCCTCTGCTGGATAGCAGGGAAAACCTAGTGACTGAGGATGAGGAAAAGGCTGAGATACTTAATGCTGCCTTTGTCTCCGTTTTGAACAGCCACACCAGCCATCATCAGGGTATTCAGTTCCCTGAGTTGGATGGCAGAGATGGGGAGCTGGTTGAAGTCCCCATAATTCAGGAAGAATTGGTTAGAGACCTCCTGCTCCACTTAAACGTATAGAAGTCTATGGGGCCAAATGGGTTACATGCAAGAGTGTTGAAGCTGCTGGCAGAGGAGCTTGCCAAGCCACTCTCCATCATCTATCAGCAGTCCTGGTCTACTGGGCAGGTCCCAGAGGATTAGAAGTTGGCCAATATGACACCTTTCTACAAAAAGTTGGCCCACAGCACCCCACACTTGTGGATCCCCCCTAATACCAGCACAGACCCTCCACCTGCCTGACACCCCTGCCCAGATCCATTGCCTCTGGCTCCCCAGTTGGTCCAGCTTGGAGTATGCCACAGCATCTAGGACCAGAGTTTTTGCTCAATCACATACTGAGTGTGTGGCTGCTGAGAAGTCATTTGAACTACTTTAGTCCTCAGTTCCTTTTTCTCTGAGATGATGGTGAACCTGCCCACCTCACAGGGCAGTTCTAAAGATCAGCACACTCAGGTTTTGAGGTGGTCATTCAAGTCAAAAGGCCTAAAAAAACCCCTCAGCATACCTTGATGAAGATACTGAATGAAAGCTGCCTTAGGGAAGACTGAAAAATGTATCTTACCTAAGAGGTTCAAAGCACAAAAGGGAAGGAGGGAATTGCTTTTACCCAGCCTGAGTCAGGTGCCCACATTAGCAGGCTGTCACAAAGATAAAAGAGAACTAACCTACATAATGTTCAGAAAGAAATTCATGTTATGTGTTGTTAATTGTTAAAGGCACTTCTTTGGCCACATCAGCAGTAGAGAAGCGTTCTCTGGTCCAGGCATAGGTTGGCTCTCTATCAGGGCTAGACTTACTGCACATACCAAACTCTTAGCTATCACTGGGCATTCACAGAAAAGGAATGCACATTTGGGGAAGACAGCCACAGTGCATTTTAGTTGTTCCCTTATCTAGAAGGCTGGCAATGATATTAAAATGAACCACACTAGAGAAGTGTAAACACAGCTTGAATGACCGGTTTTCCCAGCCTCCACTTATTTTTTCATAGTCACCATGAATCTGTATCTGAGCAAAAACTGAACTTGGGTCCTAAATCACATTCCAATAATGTATTTTTATCATTCACACCAGAATAACTAAGAAAACAAAAACTCTTTTCTAAGAACTGTTGCCTTGGTCTGTACACATAGCTAAGTCTAAGTTAGGATCACTGAAAAAGGCACACAGAATAATTGCCTCTAAAGAACAGGAGATACAGTGTCATCCATGGCTCTTAACCCTTCTGTGGTTCTCTTCTCATATGGTTGCTGCTGACTGGCTGTTCAGTCTGGTCTTTGTTTTTCAGTTTGTGAATTGTCTAGGATTTCTCTATCCCTTGAAAGAGATCTAAAGACTGTCTCATGAGAACACAGGGGGCTTTGGTGATCAGCCTCCCAGATTAGGCATTATGAATCTCCAAGAGGAAAGACAATTGACAAATAAGATGTATAACACTATTGGACTTCCTTCTGAGTCTGCTACGTAATGACTACCTGTCATAAACAGCTTCTTGAAGCTTTTAGGAAACTCAGAAAGTGCTCTGCAGTGTCTGGTGCCCTGGAAGGCACAGCAGTTTTATAAAGAATTTTTGCAGACTTTGGAAACCTTGATCTTCATACAACACTCAGATACGTTCTTATATTGATTTAGGCTAATTTCTATTAAATCTAGCCCTTTATCAAGAAAAAATAGAAAAGTGCAAGGTCCTACACCTGGGTGGGAGCAATCCCAGGCACAGCTACAGGTTGGGCAAAAAGGAAATTCATGGTAGTCCTGCGGAGAAGGACTTGGGGGTGTTAGTCAATGAGAAAATGAACATGAGCCAGCAGTGTGCACTCACAGACCACAAAGCCAACCGTATCCTGGGCTGCATCAAGAGGAGTGTGATCAGCAGGTTGAAGGAGGTGATCCTGCCCCTCTGCTCTGCTCTCGTGAGACCTCACTTGGAGTACTGTGTGCAGTTCTGGTGTCCTCAACATAGAAAGGACATGGAACTGTTAGAACAAGTCCAGAGGAGGGCCATGAGGATGATCAGGGGACTGGAGCACCTCCCATATGAAGACAGGCTGAGAAAGTTGGAGCTGTTCAGCCTGGAGAAGAGAAGGCTGCGTGGAGACCTCATAGCAGCCTTCCAGTATCTGAAGGGGGCCTACAGGGATGCTGGTGAAGGATTCATTAGGGACTGTAGTGATAGGACAAGGGGTAACAGGTTGAAACTTAAACAGCAGGGGTTTAGACTGGATATAAGGAAGAAATTCTTTCCTGTTAGGGTGGTGAGGTACTGGAATGGGTTGCCCAGGGAGGTAGTGAATGCTCTATCCCTGGCAGTGTTCAAGGCCAGATTGGATGAAGCCTTGGGTGATATGGTTTAGTGTGAGGTGTCCCTGCCCATGGGAGGGGGGTTGGAACTAGATGATCTTGAGGTCCTTTCCAATGCTAACTCTTCTATGATTCTATGATTCTATGATTCTATGATTTGAGGTATAAAATACACACAAACTTTAAATTCCCTCACCATATATGATAATCAGATACTCTTTGCTTCTTTATTAAGATTGTTAAGGTTGGAAATTTCCTTCCATTAGGTATCTCTATTAAGATAACTTGCCTACACCCAACACTTAATTAGCTCCATGGACCTTTAAAATGTGTCATTGGCACTGAAGGCTTTAAAAATGCTAACTCAACAGAAAATCTTTTTCTCAAACACTAGGTAATGCAGAGGTGTAAAGACAGATTTAAAATTTAAAAGATTTTTTTAGACTTTCAAAAATGCATTGCTAGTATTCACTTCCTCTTTTACTGGTTTCAGCTAATTTTCTGCTGAACACTGAGATTAAGCAGGTGTAATGAGAAGAAACAGGACTCATAAAATATATGGATTACATATTTCAAAATTAGGCATAATTTAGTGTGTGTTTCTAAATTATGCCTAAGGAAGCTGACAGTAGGTAACTAACTGTGTGGAAGACCAATGCCTGACTTGTACTGCACAGCAGGTATTAGATCCATGAATTGACTGCATATTTCAAGTTGTGAGTCTCTATTACTACCAGAAGTCACTGCAACTAGTAAATAATTTTCACTCTCATTGTCTGTTTAAATGGTACTTACACAAAGACAGTAGACACACTTCTAAATGCCTGGTTTAGCTCCTTTCATCTCCATCTATAGATATGTATTCCAGAAATGCAGGAACAGAGGCTACAAAAAATAATTAACATCCTGGGGTATGGAATGCTTTCTGTAGGAAAAGGGGAAAAAAAAGGAAACTCACAGACAGCTTGTTTATGACTAGAAGAGTGTAAACATGCATCTATTTTATTTAACTCAGTAATCCTCTGACAAAACTTGTGATGTATTTGATCAGCAGGCTTCTTGTTCATCTTACATCACAGAAATATCTCTGTTTGCCTCAGGGGTATTGACAGCTGGCAGCAATCAAAGCCATCTAACTGTCAGAGTCTCATTTAAAGGGAATGACATTCAGCTACAAAACTCAAAAATGCCTTTAATTCACTGTACTGTACTGTGCATCCCAATGTAAAAAACACATCCTTGCTTAAAAGGAGACCTTTAGACCCCTTGCTCTAGGAAGGGTTTTGTTCATTCATCAGTACTTCAGAGTTGTGTAGCACCTGGCATCACTTGTGCTTGAGCAGACCTCAGACATAAGGCAGCCTTGTCTATCATAATACACTTTCGGTCTTTGTGTTAAGCAGTATGAAGTCAACTTCTCCAGAGTTAGTGTAATTGGTTTATCTGTGGCTTTTCTAACAGAAGAAACATATTTCAGCAAATCACACTTTAAAAACAAATCACTCCACCTATCTGACCTTTCAGTCTGTTCATGGCAAGTCAAAAAAAGGACAAAGGGTAATGGGTTAAAATTTAAACAGGAGAGGTTTAGATTGGATATAAGGAAGAAGTTCTTTACTGTTAGGTTGGTGAGGTACTGGAATGAGTTGCCCAGGGAGGTTGTTAATGCTCCATTCCTGGCAGTGTTCAAGGCCAGGTTGGACAAAGCCTTGCGTGGCATGCTTTAGTGTGAGATGTCCCTGCCTGTGGAGACAGAGTTCTCACAGGAGAATGAATATTTGGTACAAGAGCTCTGAATAACTCTGAAAGATACAGCAAGGCCGTGAGAGGCCCAAGGAAGCTTAAGCAAGCAAGATAAGAAGAAGCTGGAATTCACTGAATTATGAGAACTGTGGACTGTTGGCAAGCGTTCGAGGTCAAGTTCTCACACCTGTGCTTAACCAATTATATGTTAGTCACTAAGGGTCTTCAAGACAAGTATCCAATCATGATATGCCAAACTGCTGTAGGTGTGTGTAAGCAATAGTATATAAGGAGTTAATGCTTTGCAATAAATGGCTTTTTGTCTGATCACATTGATCTCTGAGTCCATTCTGCGGCACCTGCCCATGGCAGGGGGGTTGGAACTAGATGATCTTAGGGTCCTTTCCTAACTATTCTATGATTCTATGATACTATCCCATAACATGCTACAGTAGAGTCCTGTGCAACTTCTTAACTCTATCTCAATTTCTAGGATTCTTAATGAATAAAAATCAAACCAACAAGGTTTGTAATGACAGAGGTAGAAGGTGGAAGGACTTTTTCTGGAAACTGCAAAGAGTATCAAGCTCTGTCAGCATCTCGTCCCAACTTCAGAGATTACCCTCCTAACTTGGTGTACATGAAAGAGACTGGAGCTACACGACAGCCATCCAGCAATTTTCTGCCTATCCCAGTGTCAGATTTTGGTATAGCATGACTCTCTGGAAAAGCAAAAAGGCCAGCCTGAATGCCTCATTACTCTAGAGAATTTTACATATTAATGTACTGATGGACTAACTGGGATCAGTGATGGAACAGTGTCATGGTTTAAGCCCAGCTGGTAACTCACAACCATGCAGCCACTCGCTCATCCCATTGCCTCTCACCCCCTGCCCTGGGCAGGATGGGAGGAGAATGAAAAGAATGCAGAGATAAGAACAGTTGAATAACCAAAGTATAATCCAAAACCATTACTACTGCTACTAATAAGCAAAACAGCAATGAGAGAGAATGTAAAAAGGGAAGGGAAAAAACCCCAACAAAATAGCAGTGATGCACAATGTAATTGCTCCCCACCCACAGACCAATACCCAGCCCAACACAAGCAACGATCTGGGCCTTCCAGGTAACTCACCCCAGTTTCTATACCAGGCATGACATGCTGTGGTATGGAATACCTCTCTGCTAGTTTGGGTCAAGTGTCCTGTCTCTGCTTCCTCTCCGCTTCCCATGCCCTTCCTCATTGGCAGAGCATGAGACTGAGAAAGTTCTTGATCAGGGTAAGCATTGCTTAACAGCAACTAAAACATTGGTGTTATCAGTATTGTTCTCAGACACCAACTTCTAGGAAGGAGAAAAAAATAACTGTTACAGCTGAAACCAGGACAGACCGGCACAATTGTTTTCTGATGTATGCAGATTGAAATCACTTCTAAGTTCTGCAAAGTAGTGGGGTCAATTTTGTATTTTAGTTAGCATGCCAGTAATTGTCCTGCTTACCAGAGCATGAACAGATCTCTATCCAAATTTGAGCTCTTGTGTCTCTAAACATATGCCTATCATCTTCTTTGTCCTTCATGCCTGTAATGATGCACCATTGACACTCCTTAAGTCTATTTATGGCCCTCCCTGAATAGAGTATCCAGGCAAATGTTGGCTGTGTGATGCTTTTCTGTGTTAATTTTGTATCTTCAGTTGTGTATTCCACACATTCCGTTCTAATTTCAATCTGGACTTTCATCAGATGTCTGTTCTTTCCTGGCATTATACGTGTGGCTCCTGTATCACTCACAGTCTCTTACATATCTCCATGTTTTTTTTTCTAATGCATCCTTCATGCATTTTATCCTTGTGTGGAAGGCCCCATTCTCAGTCAGGTTTCATAGTTTATTATCACAATGAAGTTATTTAACAATTAGCTTGAGTTAATTAAAAACTATGAAGCATAGTAAGTGACAGAGAACCAGACACAGTCAGAAATTAGGGACCTTCTGGTTGTCTTTCTCCTCACTCAGTGCTTAGATTTCAAATGTAAGCATTCCTTACCTTTTTTGTTTTCCCTTCACAATCCAGGTGAAAGTTCTAATGATCTTTTACCTGTCCTATTTTTCAACTCAGACTATTTCCTTTACCATTTACTAATTGCACTTGTGTTGAGCAGCCACAGTAGGGCAAAGTACTTCAATTAGATCTTTTTTTATTCAGTGACCAGTTCTAAATGTCTTGGCGTGATAGAAGAAAAGTTATTGTAGTTCCTTCTTTGGTTCCCTAATTCAAAGCCAGATGTTCACCATGACAGCTCCTAATTCCTCATATTTTTCTCTTTCTTTTAGCATGACAGATTTGCTATAGTCTGAAGCAATTGATTTAAAAAAAACCAAACAAACAACAAACAAAACCAAAACCAACAGCAGATCAAAACGTTGAATATATCCTGTATTTTATATTAATTGCATAACCTACTGGTCAGACTCACCCAACTAGTGAACTGTAAATTATGAGTCTTTTTTTGTCCTGAAAGTCCCCACTGAAATAGATAGATACTCATCACCATGAAGCACCTAAATCCAAGAGTTGTCCAGTATCAAAATGGACAAAAGACCAATTCTGGGCACTGCGATCAAGGTCTACAGAATTCACATTGACTCAGGTTGTTTTCCATGGAATATTCTATGAAAGAATTTATCCAGCAAAACCTTGAAGTAGGGGAGTGCTGGCACTGTTATCTATTCACTCCCAGAATAAATAAGTCCATTGATCCAGAAAACTGACTTCATTTCTCAAAGCTATAAAAATGAATCAAAATCTTAGCTGTATGCTTTCACAATGCACATTTTTAAACTGTGATTACTCTGCCATTTTTTTCTTATATCTGTACGCTTTTCCAAACCTATTTTTGCAACAACAGTTAAATTTTGCACAGAGGATTAGAAGGCGGGCGCAGAACAGTTGAATAATACTTTCTTTTTTTTTTTTTTACACATTCCATTTCTGATCCTTTTATGCATTTTTATAAATATGTTTGTGTTGTAGAAGGTTTGTGCCTTTCTACAGTTGTCTTAAGCTGACTATTGCACCAATCAAAGACCAGGTAAATCAAGAGTACAGAGATTAAAAAATGCCATTAGTCCATCTGCTTATTATTTTTCCCTTGAGGTGACATCAGATATCAAACACTTGCAGCTTAAAACTGAGCCAAGGTATATACAGCAGCAGACTGTGCATCTGGTGTGACTTCAAAATATTAAAATCTCCTGCTGGCTATCAGCACAAGGACCAGTCAAAATCTTTGCAATCATCCAGACATCTTATTTCACACTACACAGAGTTGTATGATCTCTAATTAAGTTGTTCAAAATCATTGTTATTAGCTTGTAATGAATGTTGATCATATCACCCAACCACAACAATTCTGAGTTTCATCTGTCACTGTCCAGCTAATATGTAGTTACTGAAAACCAGTTCTGTCTGTGATCCAAAATATTACAGGGAATCAAGAATCGTCAGTTACAAAGTGTAAAATCAAACAACTTTCTAGACTCTGCTGAACATTGTCAATGTAGATTAATATGATACAATTCCTAAGTGATTGTAAAGCCATGATTTACATAAGGCTGAATCTGAAAGGATATATCCTGTATCATCTTTCAGTTTAAAAGAAATGGTTGTACAACGACAGACTTCAGTTCTAGATAAACAAGCCAAGTTTTCCTGTTTCCACCTAAAACATAAATGGATAATTACATCCACACCCAAATCCTTTCACAAGTTATAGTAACAGACACAGGGATAAAACAGTCAGTTCTGAGACTGTGCACATATATTGTTCAAAGCTATAAAATATCACAAGTCTGAAAGCTTTATTTAACAACACCAACAATAAAATGTGGGTTATTTTGTAAATATGGTGAACACTGACAAATGACAACAGGCACTTAATGACTTTTTTGTCCTGTTTTAAGAGTGGAACATTAAGTTTGGAAAGAAAGTATATTTTATTCTGATACATCTGTTCTGGTGAATTTTACTCTGTAAATGCAGGCAGAAACTCAGAAAGTCTAGAAATCAAACTGAATTTAGGTGTTCTGGTTCTTGCATGTAATACAAGTATTGAGCTCTGTGTATTAATCAAGATGTTTATTATTGTAAAATGCCAAGGTCCTGGAGCTGTGTTTTGAATAAAAACAAGGTAATGTCCCAAAAGGCTGAGTCTTTTTGTTGAAGAGAGACAGGAGATACAGACCAAATCAGAAGCAACATGTACCAGTGAGGGAGGTTGTAATTAAAATCTACATTTCCATGGGCATACTGGCAAAGGAGGAATCTAAAGAAAGATTAAAAAAGGAATAATTAGGGTGCTCATCGATGCTTACAGATTAGTTCTTCATAAAATAATGCCATCTGGGGAGAATGGCACACAAGTACCTGTTTAAAAACCTAACAAATTAATGATGGGACTGCTGTCATGTACTGATTAGAGAAGAGACTTCATTTCTTCATATTGCAAGTTTCCAATGTTGAAGAGGAAGTTTTACAAATGAGAAAGAAAAATATATTGTAACAGGAAAGGGGAAAAATAATTAAGAAGAAAATATTAAACAGAAAAATCGAATAGATTTTGCCAATAAGATGTGCTAGAACATTTAGCTTGGTAGGAGCATTAATCCTTTTAATCACCATTCAAGTAAGACCATACAACAGGAAAAGTATATTGGCAGCTTAAGACTTCCACGGTTTTGGAAGTAGTTTAATATCTGTAATGATAAAAGGCTGAGCCCTTGGCACTGCAGAACCTCCTATGCAAGATCCCCTCCAAGCTCCTTGACAACCACCTGTATAAGGAGTGGATGAGCACCCTACAGACAACCAGCAAGCAGGAGAGGCTGGCAGCGCTGAAAGAGTAAGTGTGGCAACAGCCTGCTCATTCCACAGGGACTGGCACAGGCTGGGAATCACCTGCAAAGCAGTGGCCTGCCTGAAATAGCCATGGTTTCTGCAAGACACCACCTGCTGCTGTGGGGTTTATGTCTGGGGGGAAAGGGGCACAGAAAAGAGTTTCTCTCCGGGGTGCAGCTCCTGCAGGCACTGGGGCTTGCTCCAGTAAGGGCCTCTTTGAGAAGGGCAGGGAGGAAGGGAGATGGCCATATCTCAGTAAAGGCAGTCTCTCTGCTGTAGATCAGGTGGTGGCCTTGAGTGAGATCAGCCTGGGAGACATGTGTTGTTAACACTGACTTCCTCAGTTTTGTGCTCCTGTTCCCCCAGGGTGGCCAGCAAGTTACCTGAGCCCAACCTGCCCCTGCTCTGGCACTTCATATCCCTGCTCAGTGACATCAGCAGGAATGTGGCTGCCAGCAAAATGACTGCTGTCAACCTGGCCATCTGTTTGGCATCGAACCTGCTCAGCCGCCCCCCAGGAGCTGCCCCTGGACATCCTGGCACAGGAGACAGGGAAGGCATCCTGTGCTCACCCGGTTACAGCATCCCCAGTCCAGCCCAGCTTTGCTGCTCAGAGGACCCTGGCTGCTTCCTCCTGTCAGCAAAGCCATGGGGCAGTAGCTGGGAAGTACAGCCCCACGGCTGCACCATCCTGCACAGAAGCGTGGGTCAGGCTGGGAAAGGCTGTTTGAGCCCTTATCAACCACCCCAGTGAAACCAGTGGTTTGCTGTATGCAGGTGACACAGACCATGGAGTTCCTCATTGATCAGCATCAGGAACTCCTTGGGGAGGAGGTGGCCAGGCTGGCCAGTGAGGGGGACAAGGAGCCACCAGCACCGCCATCAGAGATAGAAACAGCAGAGGTATGTGACATGCACAAGCAGTGTGAAAACAAAAGCCTCCCCCCTCAGAAGGTGAGGCTGCTGCTGCTGGGACAAGCATGGTCATCCACCAGCCTGAAGCTCTGGCAAAGTGCAGAGCAAGGCTGATGCAGGTTGGCCATCCCGCTTTGTGCAGTGATCCCACCACAGCTGGTCCAGCTGAGCTGAGCAAACCCATCCAAGGGATGTGCCTTTCAGAGCTAAGGTAGCAATGGGGGAGGGAGGTCCTTGACCCCTGCTAACTTATATATTTCCATTGTGGGTGCATTCTGTCGCTCCTGAGAGTGAACACTGGAGAAGCTTTTCTGGGGAGCAAAGGTAAAACTGCCTAGCTTTGCTTGGTTCGAGGTAATCATGGCATCACCTATCTAACAATATTACTGAATGGAAAGGTTCCCAGGCTCTGCACGACAGAGCAGAAAGTGACAAGCAAGCAGTGAAGATGGCAGTGATGGGCCATCCTGCAGGAAAAGGAGCAGGTTGTCAAGCCAGCTCTCAGGGATGGGCAATCACAGAATTGCAAGCAGGGGAAGAAGGAGGAGCCAGTGTATGTAGCAGACCGTTTTCCATCTTTTCAATCTCTGAGTACAGGAAATATTCCTGAGGTGCACAGGATGGTCCTGGACAGGAGACATGTACCTGCCCTTGGGGGAACATGTATGTCAGGAGAAACATACCACTGCAGTGCTGCTTGTGTAAGTTTGAGCAGACACCCTGGCATGGTCAGCAGATTCACAGTTTGAGTTCTCGCTGTCCTGCTCATACCAGGGGACAATCCAAGTGCTTGCTGGTGTTGTCTGAATCCCAGAGACATGCAAGGAGTTGTGCAAACAAATAAAAAAATCCCCAAATAATAATGAAAAAAAAAGGCATGCCTTGCCTCTCAACCCGTGATTTTAGTACTGCAGAGGAAGGGATGCTGCTGCTTGGGTGTTGGAAAGAACCATATCCCAGCTTCCCAGGGCCCCCTGCCAAACCTCCTGCCTGGCAAGCTGGCACTACACATCTCTGTCAACTTGCGGTGCTCCGAGGTTATCACTTGCATTGAAAAGGACCAAAGCAATACTGTAGATGTCAGTAAGGAGCCTCTCTCCTGTGCTAGGAATGACCCCTGTTAAAGCACACTTCCAAAAAAGTCAAGTCCTGTCTGCTCCTGCCCTCATGGTTTCATCAGTGTTCTCTGACTCTGCCCCTGTAGTTGCCCATTTCCTTGTGCTGCTTGGATCCCCTGGATGAAATCTGCTGCCTGGGCTTCCAGTTAAACCCTGTGGTCCCAGCACCACCTCAGTGGCAGTGAGGACAGTGTCACTGTGTCCTTCACCCCTGGCCAGAAGGTTCCACCAGATTGTCCTGGAGCCAGAGCAGCACCCTCAGACCCATCCCAGCCCTCAGGGGGCCTTGCTGGCTCCCTCCTCAGCTCCGCCAGCAAATGCCCACCCACTGGCACCTCCCCAAGTGAGGAGCTGGCCTCTGGACTTCACCTTACATGGCCCTGAAGAGCCTCTGAGGGGGACAGCGGAGATGACACGCTGGGCTGCATGCTTATTACTGCACTTATTGCTATGTTTGTTACTCTGCCTGTTACTGTGTTTATTACTATGCATATTTATTAAGATATTTTTTAGAAAACGTGTTATAGGATAAGTTGCAAAAGCAGTGTCTTAGCTCCCTTTCCTCCCCTTAAGCCAATATAGATAAAATGGTAGGAGTTCTGGTTTAGTGGTTTTACAATTTAGACAGTAGTTATTTCATAGAATCATAGGATAGTTAGGGTTGGAAAGGACATGTAGTAACTTGATGTGATTTCACAAGACTAGTCTTAGAGTGACTTTTCAGCTCTATTAGTAAAAGAGCAGAAGAATTACAAAAGCCATATCTCTCTACCTTGCCGTCTGCATCTTGCAGCATGCAAAATGGAAAAGAAAGTACACTGAGTCTATTGTTAAGAAATAAATGACAAAAAGATGGTTTTATTTACAGCTACTCATTCTATGCAGAGAGATGCTGAAAAAAACACAAAATCCGAACCAACCCAACAAAAAATGCCAAACCAAAATGAATTAAAAAACCCCAAACCAAACCAAAGCAAAACAAACAAACAAACAAACAAAAGCCAAACACGAGACAAAAAAAAGAAAAAAAAAACCCACAAAAACTTTTACCTAAATTATTTTCTGGAAAAAAAAATCCCTCATTTCTGTATGTATTCAAGAGGGAAAACATCGTATCTCAAGCTCTTAGTGTGACCTATCATAGATATCCAGTGTATATTGTGATACTTTCTGAACAGAAGACTATTTAAATGCCATTGGGAAATGGCAGGCATCCTAGCCATCTGCAAACAAAGCTGTCTCAAAACCAAGTACCAACAGACTGATATGTTTGTAATGGGGCTGAATGACTGATACATGTGTACTGCCCTTGTGTTCACTGGAACACAATCATAGAATCATAGAACAGCTAGGGTTGGAAAGGACCTTAAGATCATCTAGTTCCAACCCCCTGCTATGGGCAGAGACACCTCCCAGTACACTGTACGGACTGCCTGCAGTTCTCAGCACTTCTTCATATGCATGCCTTCCTAAATATTCTTACCATTTACACACAGAAATAAAGTGTCAAATGCCTATCTGGCCAGTCTCTATACTTGGATGAGTCTCTTCCCTTTTTATTCCTCTCTTCATCTCTGGGTTTTATTTCTCTCTCTCTCTGATACTTACTTGTCCAAGAAGACAAAAAAAGGTCATGCAATGGTTGCACATTTATGAACCTTTGCTTTCTCCCAAGAACTTTGTTTTTTCTCCTAAGAAACCTGAGGAGACACTTGCATCCAAGATAAGGTCTTGACAATGAAAGAACAGAATATGTCATTACTTCTTCTAATCCGAGAAACAAAAGCCAGTGTTCTGTCAGACAACAACAAAAGGCTTTTTGAAGTATGCTTACAAGAAGAGGAGGTCTAAGGAAAGTATTGGACTGATACTTCATGAAGGTGGTCTCTAAAAATTGGGCATGAAGAAAAGACAGAGGCTTTTAATGCTTTTGCTTTGCCCCAGTCTTCGATCTACATGGTAAACCTGGGGCTCCCTGGGCTTGTGAGTTGGAAGACCATGGCTGCAGGGGTTGTGACTTTCACTGCACCAGCTATTAAGGAGAAAAATAACTGTTACAGCCGAACCCAGGACAATATGTTTAAATGACAGGAAGCATTTTTTCTTTATGTACCTGTACAGTACTTAGTGTAGCTGAACATCAAGTTGCAGTAACCATGATATGATTATATCTGTTATTCTTTCAAGAGGGAAAACGAGTGAAAAACTTAAAGATGGATTAGGATAAGAAAAACAGAGACAAATAAAAGCTACATAAATTACAGTCAATTTTCAGACTTCCTCAATATATAACTAAGTCATAAAAAGCATTATATATGCACATACATAGATGTGTTTATATATATATCAAAATGATACATCTGTCAAAAAGAAAATGGGATTTTTGAAAGCAGACAGTATCATGCCCTAGTAGAAAGTAATATAAATTATCAGAAGTAAAATGAAAGAATCTTAGAAGGAAATTTGGAAAGTGAGTCATAAAAAAAGACAGAAGTATATTAAAAAAGGAAAGCTATAAGGAATTCAGAGAATGATCAAGAAGTAATGGAAGATAATCACATCCCAGAATTCTGACATAAGCCTGAAAAACTTTATAGTAAATGCCCTGACAAATGTCTGTGCTTGATCAACACCACTACAGACCCTTATATTCATAGGAAACTTCATCACAATTTTCTCCTCTGGGAACATACTCATTTTCTTTTGGAAAAAGTTAACTGTTTGCAACAATTTCCCTAGGAACATTTAATAGCACAATGGCAGAGCAGGCAAGGTTTGAACGGCTCATTTAATTCTTTAGGCGGCTCTGAAAGTCCCACACAAAGTATAAAATTATGTAACACAGCCTTTATTGCAGCCCATGACACTCAGACCACTTACAATTTGTAATTTATACCAGCTGTCAGGCTTAGCCTAGTCACTTTGACTAAACTTAGAACTGAAGATAATTTGGACCATAATTAAATTACAAACCTGAACTTTATAATAATGTAGTATGCAATGTATCATAAATAGTGCCACAAATCACATCTCCAATATCCTCATAAAGATCCATTTGATGAACTGTATAATGGACTTCTTTACGGATTTTTTTCCCCATCTAGGCAGTATCTTGAAAGAGGTATATTAAATTTCCTCAGCTGAATGAGAGGCCAGCCTAAAATATTTTGTGAGAAATTATTAGCAACATGTAATCCACAATAAATTGAGGAAGCAAACTACTTTCCCATTTCTTATATCCTCATCTTTAACAGGGTGACTTTGAAAGCTTCCAAAAGGACAATGGTGCTATTCAGAGTACAACTACTTCTGAAAGCCCTTAATTTATTTTCTAGTTAGAAAAGAGAGAAAATAAATCCCCTGCATGAAAAATTTTGACATTTCAAAAAGCTATGACTGATACAAAAGCAATAACAGGATTGTGACATATGCTGTCATCAGGGATGCCTTTCTCATCTGTACATTCTTGAGTAAAGGCAGCTATTCAGCTATATGTTCAGAATCCACTAAAACCATTTGCTTTGCTGTTTTCTTCAGTAACAACTCCCATGTAATAATTAAAAATGTATGAAAGTATTTTAAAGACAAATCTCAGTGAAAGCTTCATTTCAGCTTGAGTCCTTTAATTACATTTTTTAAGCGCCTAGAATTTACTGCCATGCAGAACAGAAATAGGGCCCTGGTGTTCTTTGTGTTTCTCAAAAACCTGAGCATTTTTTATAACTGGTGCAAGATACATATTGCATTGATACTTAATACTGATACTTAGCACTGTGCAGGTGTGACTGATCACGACACGTAGCAATAGAGAATTGGGATCAAAGTCAGCAAGATTCTGGTTTCCAAAACTACTCCTGTTGGTAGCAGAAATTAATTACAAGCAACACAACAATATTACTATTTTTTTTTAAGAAAGTGAAGAAAACAACTGGGTTTAGAAGATACTGGTTCAGAGACTTTTAAGAAACAAGAAGTGCATGTGCCAAGAGGTGTGACCTAGTTCAGCTTTACCAAGTCCATGATCCAAATGGCTCAAAGCTGCTTGTTTGTCTCTATAGACAATTCAGCATACCAGGCAAGACAGCATTTTCTTTAGTTATCTGTCCCATTATAGGGCCTTAATTTCACCTGAAATATTCAAAAGTATTGATGGCTTGGCTTAACGAGTGAAGATTTTGGGAAGGGCTTTAACCACGTTTACTTCAAGCACAATGACCAAGGGCGAGTGGGATATGCAAATCTGGTTGGAAAAGGGTGCTTAGACAATCAGGGAGTGTCCAACCAGGACTGACATCTCCTGAGTAATCTCAAACTACCTGTGCGCTAATCCGCCCGCATGCAAGGGTGGATCTGCAACTTCCTGTGCACCTTGCCACCTACCAATTCAACCCTCACCTGTCCATACCAACAAGTGAGAGCAAGCCCCTCCAGCCTGTGCAGTGGATTTTTTTAGGTGAGGCACAGCTTGCACAGAACTGGCTCCACCCTTTACACCTGAGGTTTAACTGCCAGGCCTAGTGAGCTAGGATGGTGACAGCAAAGTCCGCAGGTTGTAAGTTTTGTAAGAGTGTCCTTCTCTTAGATGGAAGACCATACAAGGCTAGATGAGCTCCATTAGCCCGGGTTTCAAGAGAGGAGTTTTGCTTCTCCTACGTTCTGAGCAAGACTTGTCATCTCCTGGGTCAATCTCCAGCAACTGCTATTGCAAGCCCACCGAGGCGCTAGTTGGCACTACGGTATCGCTATGTCTAGGTGGGATTCTGACTTAAAGGCCTTCAGTCATAAGCCCGCAGATGGTGGCCTCGTGCCAGTGGCTCCTCAGCCAAGTGCACACACCAGGCGTCTGAACCTGCAGTTCCTCTCGTACTGGGCAGGATTACTATTGCAACAACACATCATCAGTAGGGTAAAACTAACCTGTCTCACGGTGGTCTAAGTATTAGACAAATAGTAACTAGCACACTTCACACTTAGTCTGACAGGGTGCCAGTGAATGATACTAAAGAAGTGGTTTGAGTACTTCCAACTGCATGTATTGCACTGGTTAGTCAGACAGAAGAGAGTAAGAGCAGGGGCTTAAAAAAGAAGCGTAAGACAAGTAACTCCATTCTTAAACATTCTTAAATTCTTAAGACATTCTTAAAACATCATATGAGTAAACCAGCCTTGTTACCAAAATAGAACCCAAGGAATCTCAAAGAAAATGAGAATTTTTTACTGTTCAGCCTAAACTCAGTTCTCAGATTCCCTTTAAGCAAATTCACTAAAAACGGAAGCTTTTTTGGTGAAGAGCTTAAGCAAAGGAAAAAATCAATCCTTTATGAAAAGACTACAAAACAAAAAACTCCTTTTTGTCACATTTCAGTAGACTTGCAACTCTGTAACTGTTCATAACTAAGTTCATAACTATAACTGTACATCAGAAAATGTCTAATAGCTTTTCCCCTTGTAAAAACTTCAGGCTAGTGTCTTATTAGGCTGCAAATTTCTAGTTGTGTCCTTTCTCTGATTGATAACCATGATCTTCCAGCACAGAGTTATAGCTATGGATTTTCAGTTTTTCTAGTCTATGCCCCAGACATACAGCAGAGATGACATACACCAGTATAGTGGCAGTGATATTGATGAAACAACAATCAAATGATCTTCAAAAATCCATAAGAATTCCAGATGTTTGTTTTATAGGAGAAACGTATTACATTTTCTTCAATAAAACTTTATTATTTGGATAGAGCATGAATTCTCTCATATATTAGTTCATTCATTAGTATGATAAACTTGCCAACAGCCAGATTCCTTAGGAAAGTTAATAGACTAGACTAGATGAATGACTTGAGTTCTTATCTACCCATTATCTTACTAATGGAATAATGTGCTTCTTGAACGACCCATGCTGTGAAAATTAAGAAAGATCTTACCCATAGCTTATATTTAAGGGTATTATATTGCTATACATTTAAATTACTAATGATTTCTGTTGCAATATGAAAATGTACCTGTTAAAGAGTTCCTTAGATAAAACAACATCAATTGTCTGTGTAAGACATGAAGACAGGCCATGTTTTCCAACATAATTTTTACTGGCATTATGAGTTAACAATCCTATAATTTGGTGGACCTACTTTATTAAATGCTTGGATAAGATGTTAGGAAAGGTGTAAAATACGTATTCAAATGGTATGACTTATAAATAGCTATTCAAGGTTGAGGGATTTGGTAATGGAACGGCCTGTTTGGTGCTTTTCATGAGAGAAAGTAGAAACCATTTTCCTGAAAAGGCACATCTATCTGCCATTTGCCTTGCTTCTGCCAAGCCATGGCAACAGCAGCTCTGGAAGGTTCTGATTGTGAGAATACTTACAGAGTGTAAGTACTAAATTTGTATGCTTGCTGTATAAAAGCAACAACATTGCTCACAAAATCCTTCATAACTTTTATGTGACAGTTTAAGAGGATGAACCTAATTAAAGAACAGTTAATTAACTGTTTTATCTTCTTTTCATAGCAATGCACTAGGTGCCTCCAAGTGAAATACGAAGAGCTGCCTAAACTCTGTCAAAAGCCAGCGTACAAACATTGTGCACAGGAATTTATTTGAAATACTCCCTCCCTAGCACAATGAATATTAGGAGGATGTTTGGGTTGTTTGTTTTTTTAATTTTTTTTTTTTAAATTATTTTTTGGTTTAAGACCAGAATTACAGTATTAAAAAAAAAAGAAGGAACAGAATGGGAAGAACCTAATTAAATCCATCAATCTACAGGACTAGTTTCGCAAATATCCCTATGCTTAAACTTTATGCACTTACTTTGTCTCAGACTTTTGTCAGCTATACACATGCCCCAGACAATACATATGCTATGTCCAAGTATAATCTCTGCACAATTATAGTATTACTGATTCATTTCTTTCTCACATATTTTTCCTCAGTCATGATCAATCTTGGCTAACTAAGCTGCTGGAAAAATGTATTTAGGGCTATGAAGCACCTAGAAAGCACAGGAGGGGTAGTATGAAATAAAAATAATTGATCAAAAGTACTAACATTTGCTTTTGGCTTAGTAAAACTGTCTTATAAATTAGTCCTTTTACTGTTTCCTGTATTATTGCAATACAGCACCTTGAAAATGATATATTGGCACAAGTCATTGTGTTCTACCACAGTGCAATTAGGAGTCCCGTTTAAACAGCTTTATCATACACATATATAGGCTGATTTATTTTCTAATCAAATGTTCCAGGAAACCATTAACCATGACATTAAACAGTGTTGTGCTAATTACACTCTCCACAAAGAATTCCAGTATAAATTTACAAAACATCTATAGAAATATGCCAAAGTACAAACAGTTTAATATATGTAAATAATTCTGACATCTACTCTATGTAGCCCCACAGCTCTGCAGTGTTAAATCCCTGTCCTGTCAAGGTCCAGTCTGGGCCTAGATTCTGCTCCATGAAGTGATAGGCATGATTCTGCTCCATGAAGTGATAGGCATGACATTTTGTTGGTCACTACCTATGTAAGTCATGCTGAGGGATTGAGATCTTTATTCTTTTGATGTCATTGCATTGGAATAAAAGCCCCTCAAACTGCGTGGAAAAAGCGACTGCAGTTGTTTTATTTTTACTGCATTCAAGACAACACAAAATGATAAAAGCAATATGGAAAACAGAGCATCTTTCTTACTGAATGACAGAAGGAAATTTGTTCTGTTTTAGAAGATACTCTAGAGATACAAACGTTGAGTGTTAGCCTTCTTTTTCTTAAAAATATGTAACATCGAAATTCGGAAATAGATTTTCCCCTGTGTAATTCTCCAGTTTGCATTGTTATTCTAACTAGTGCTAATTTAGGATACAGCTAAAACCAAGGTATCGATTGTAGTAATGAGAATTCAACTACTTTCTTAAGCATATACAAATTGCTAGTCTATAGTGCAATGAAATCTCTGGCTATCTGTGTATTTCCCCAGAGTCTTGGAGGCCTTTCTGTGACAGAAAACAACAGACTACATTATACAAATACAGGAAGTAGGTGTGCTTGCTTTTGCAGCCTTGCTTGCTCCTCTGTAAAGACTTTGCTGCTCACAAACCAAAATCCTGCCCTGAAGAGATGGATGGAAATACTGCCCCTGTTTTGAACAGGGCCTATGTCTCTCCTGTTACTCTCCTGTCTTAACCCAGTACCAGCAAACTTATGTTAGAAAAATAGTGTATATATAAAATACATAAAAATATGTATTTACAGGGCTCTAAAGATACAAAAAAGTTATAGAAATAGATACACAGTTTTCACCTGTCAAACAGTGGCTGTATTTATGAAATGAGAATTATTATCAAAACCAGGTGTTGGAAGTCGCCATCCTACACCAGCTAAGGTACCCGTCCTATCCTTTGGCTGTGATCAGATCCTTTGGAAGAAAAGGCAGCGCCTGGGGGCCCACCTCCTGAGAGGTTCAAGATTTGTCTTAACCCCTTAGATGGAGAAGGCCGTACCTCAAAACACGGGGATTTATCCCTTTTCTGTCTGACAAGAGATGATGAGGCAGGCAGTGGGGAGGGAGGCCCACTCACTCCTTCTGCCAGAGGTGAACGACATCCCCCTGCCCAAGGGGCGTCACTCCGGTTGGCCGCTGTTAAGGAAGCATAAAATTTCCTGCGTCCAAATCCTGAAGGAATCCAGCCTATAGACCCGCAGATTGACTGCCCCATTCCCAAGCGGGCCACAGCGCCTCCGGCATCCACACCCACTAGGGACTAAACCTACCGCCGCTCTATACGAACAGCCCTATCTTTTTCCGCGGGCTACGCCGCGCTGCACTCTGGGCCATGTAGTCCGGGCAGGGGGAGCGGTATGTTACACACCCAGGTGGTTAGTTTGTACTGCGTGCCGGCGCTTGAAACAGTTTGAGAACAGCTGATTCACCGGTGATTGGCAGAATGACAGCCAACCGGAAAACAGCATTTCCACCCTACCGTCGCTGACTGGCTATAGCGGGGAGGCTGTGGGCGGGACCGGCAGTGGCGGGCTATTCGGACGGAGCTACATGCCTAGGCTCTGACAGGCGGTTGGGTTTGGCCGTTGGGCTGGCGTGTCCTTTCCTCTGTGCCGTGTTCTGGTGTGGCGGTTCTGCGGCCGGGAGCAGTCGCTGCCTCCCGCTGCCGGGATTAGTGGCTCCTCGCTAAATCCTTCGCTGCATTGAGGTGGTGGCGGCGGCTTTAGCCCTGAGCCTTCCCTTTCTCCCCCCGCGGCTCCTTGCCTGGCCAAGCCCAGCTAAGCCGTGCTAATCGCAGGCGTCCAGCTCCACTAGGGCCGCCGGGCCTGGGGCCGACCGCGGGCGGCGGCCTTCCCTCATTTCCCTTCCTCTCCTTTCCTGGATACGGCTATGGAACCGCGGCGGCCGCGGCCACGTTACCACGCTCAGTCCTCTCCGCCTGGTCGCGGTGGGCGGGAGAACAAGGGGCTCCGTCGGAAGGGCCCGCCGGGCACCGGACTCCTCGGCGGCCCCGAGGAGGTGGGGGACGGCAGGAAACCCAAATTCGTAAGTACAAATCTATCCTAGCCGCTTCCCCCCCGCAACTGCGGCGGGGCTGCCTGCGGTGAGGGTCCATGGGAGGCCAGGCCCGACCCGGCCTGGCCCAGCGCGATGACTGTCTGCCTCGCCTGTGCCAGGGAGCCTGTTCTCCTCTCCGGACTGGTCACTGGCCAGAAGCCCTCTGAGATGTCGGGGCGCCTGATAAGAATACACGGGCCACGAAACTGCGCTATTGACTTCGACTGGGCTGAATGCGTGAGCCCGCCCGCTCCAGCTTGCCCCTTCCTTGCCTGCCAGGACAGGCCTTTATTTTGCAGCAAGTTTTCGGGTCTGTCCTCGTCATCATAAAGCTTTATTGTCTTTCTCGCTGTTTGATAGCTATGGGTGTAAGGGGAACAGAACAGACTTCTAGCTCTTAAACGATGTTACCTTTAATAGAGCTGGGTTGTGGGTGGTTTTTTTTTTTTGTTTTATTTTGGTTTTAATTTTGGTGAAAAAATTGAATCTTTGAATTTAAGGGATATAGTAAAGTTCTCCCTCGTTCTCCTTTTACAAGCCTTTTGGGTAGTGTACCAATAAGCTAGGGAACTGGAGGCAACTAATAATTGTCTACAAGACAGCATGTCAATAAGATGTGCTCTAACTAAAAAGCACTCACAACCAGCCAGATTTTGTTTGTGCATCATGAAATTCTCACGTTTAAAGCTGAGACAAATACATACTCTCATATCCACCACATGCAGAGCAGATACATCATTAGGAGATACACATTAGTCTTTGTTCAGCCAGCTCTAGGGCCACCTGCTCTAAACTGTATTATGTACTTATGAAACAGATACTGTAACGCAAAACGTAGAGTGGATTCTTGATTCTAAGGTGTCTTTGTGTGATACTTGAATGTTTAACACTTGAGCACAGGTTCAAAAAAGTTAGCCAATGAGTGATATCAAACTGTAGGCTGGCCAAACCTGTTCTGGGAGGTCACAACTTGCTCCTGGCATTCCTTTTTCCTGGAATCCTTTCCATATTGTGGCTGTGTATATTGCTGTTTCAACCAAGTAATTGTGCCTGGTTTTGCATGTTAGAATAGGCATATATGAAACTGTGATAGACAGCTGTTTGCTTGTCATCATAAATGGCTATGTATCTGCTGGGGGGTGCATGCATTTTTGTCATGATAGTGACCTGACTGGCCATGCCCTAGTATAGGATCCCTGAGTAAAAACCGCATGATCTGCCGAGTCTAAAAGTTTGAATAGTGTTACTAGTATATGACTTGATGGTTGGATTATTCCTGTGGTGTGCAGGAGAGATGGATTTGTGTGTGTTTGAGGCTGAGAAGAGCAGAGTCAAGAGGTTTTACTTATTATTGAAAATTTAATTGCTAAATTCCTATGCAAATAAGAGATTGCAGACATTTTCACTTCTCCCCCTCAACTAAGACAGAAATGGGGTGTTACCATTGTATTCAGCTTTTCCTCCTTATTATGTGCTAAAATGGTAATACAATAATTTACAGGGAGTATAACCATGCAAAGGCTTTTTCCTTGAAATCTTATTGGCTTTTCAGTGAAAGAAGGCCGTCTCTTTGATGTAAATGATCTTGTTTCATATCTGTCTGGGCTTCCCAGGATAGGCAAGAGTAGTTTTGAGCATGTGAAGATGTGGGCATCAGCTACCTTGCTTTTTGAGGTTACAGTGTTGTTTTTTGACTGTGGTACAAAAGGTAAAGGGAGCTCAGTTGGGTATCTGACTTAGCTTTGTAGTGTATATGATCATCATGTGTGTGTTTTTAGTTTTGTTCTCTTCTGCCCAGTTTCTGAAACTCTTGAAGCAGGGATGACTGAGAATACCCTTAATTGTCAAACTGCAACTTGACCATAGATGGTAGTCCTATTTTTTCATCTTCAAGTCATTACTCAAAGTAAAGATTTTTGCCCTGCGTTGTTGATAGGAACCAAAGAATTATAGTTCTGCAAACCTGAATTGTGTTCTAGGTGTGCCATTAGCACACTGGATGACCTTAAGAAGTGTAATTGGTGAATATTTCTTGAATGAAATTTAGGATTTTGTTTCTGCCTTCATGTAAATTGCTGTGAATGGTATAGTTTACAAATGTCATCTGTGGAATTCAGAGGTTACTAAAGAGCAGCAGGCTGCTCTGTGCCTCAAAACTTCAGGGAGTTGCTGTAGCTACTATAACCTTTGAACTATAGTCTAATCCCTGGCTTGTTCTGGGTAATAATTTCTGGTGAAGAAACACACAGTGGTAGAGGTAGAGTTACTTTAATAGTTGTTGACATCAACCAGCTTCTTTGGTTCTTGAAGGGTACTATGAGATATGCTTTTATTTCTATCACTTTATAAATTTATGCCCTAAGCTATTGCAATATAGAATATTTATCCCTTTGCTATTAAATCTCAAGTTGGTAAACTCGCCTTCCTATCTACCTCCTATTGTCTTACAAGACTGGTTTGTTTGGGTTTTTTTGAGGAGGAGTTGGTTATATTTCCCCCCCAAAATGGGGGGGAATGGATTTAGTGTATCCTCAGTGCAGGTGACACCAAGTTGGGTGGGAGTGTCGATCTCCTGGAGTGTAGGAGGGCTCTGCAGAGGGATCTGGACAGGCTAGATTGATGGGCTGAGGCCAGCTGTAAAAGGTTCTATAAGGCATAGTGCTGAGTCCTGCTTTTGGACCTCATGCAAAACCCCATGCAAAGCTACAAGTTTGGGGAAGAGTGGCTGTAAAGCTGCCTGGTGGAAAATGACTTGGGGGGGGGGGGGGCTGTTGGTTGACTTAGGACTTGCTGATATTGGTAGCCAGTTGATAGCCAGCTGAACATAAGCAACCTTGTGTCCAGGCAGCCAAGAAGGCCAATGGAATCCTGGCCTGTATCAGAAATAACATAGCCAGTAGTGCCAGGGAAGTGATAATCCTGCTGTACTTAAGCATTGGTGAGACCCCACCTCAAATCCTGTGTTCAGTTTTGGCCTCCCCACTACATGAAAGACATTGAGGTGCTGCAGTGCATCCAGAGAAGGGCAGTGAAGCTGATGAAGGATCTAGAGCACAAGTCTTATGAGGAACAGCTGAGGGAACTGGGGTTGTTTAGCCTGGAGACAAGGAAGCTGAGAGGAGACCCTATTGCTCTCTACAACTACCTGAGATTGTGGTGGGGTGGTTGGAACAGGCTTCCCATGGAAGTGGTGCAGTGACCATCCCTGGAGGTATTTAAAAGATATGTAGATGTGTCATTTGGGGACATGGTTTAGTGGTAGACTTGGAAGTATTAGGTTAGCAGTTGGACTCAATGATCTTAAAGGTATTTTCCCATTAAAATTATTCTGTTCTGTGTTGTTCAACTCTAATTCTTCCTGTAAAACATCTTTAATATACTTTTATCAGTTAAATTAGTTTTGTTTTAGAAGCCATAAAACTTTCCTCAGCCCTTGAATTCTATGTAATCTAGTCTTACATACAGGCTGTATAGCCTTTTATATGTTTGGGATACTTAGAATGCCATACCTTTTCATGTGGCTTGAATTATGTTTCTGTTCGTTTGTCAAATGTGGATGAAATTGGCCGTTAGATTCAGTGAACTCAAGTTCTCCAGATTGTATTAGTCTAATTTTCCTCAGTGCAAAAGGCTTGAAAATAAGTTCCAGGTTGGACCCTTACAATCAATGCAACATATTGAGCTGTCACAGCAGATATGCTAATACAATTCTCTGACAAATCTTGAGGTGAAATTGGATTGCTATTTGACAAAGTTGGCATCGTTAACATGCACCTCCTTTTCTTTTTTTTTTCCTTGCAAAGAAAAATCTTGTTTAGCAGGAGGTAAATATCTGTATTTAAAACTCACTTCATCTGGAGGGGGGGACATAAAGTCTTTGGGATAAACAGTTGTAGTGGTTAAGTCCAAAGGTGGCTTTGAAGTACTGCTTTTCTGAATAAACAAACTTCTCGGAAGAAATGAATGATTCTAAGCATCAGCTTCTTACAGACTAATTTTTATGTTTTGTTTTGTTTAAGGAGTGATAGTTAATTTTGAAGCACATACGAGCTTGGCTTTGTTCAGCAGTTCCAAAGATTTGAACAGCAGGACTCTTAAAAGGGTAAAAAATACTCTGTGATACACTGATACTTTGGCTCTTACATTAACCATTGAGGTTTAGGCCTTGGTGAAAAAATGAAATTAATTGAAGGATGGCAGAGACTATACCTGTTTTCTATGTATACGTAGGCCAAGCAGGAAACTTCTGAAATCATCTGAGAGGTGGGATAAAAAGCTTCCCCTTCCCCATTGCACTTCACTGGGATTATATCTTGTAGATGCTAGTCCTCAAAAGACTTCTATTCCTCTTCAATTTCTACCTCAAATTAGAGGTGTTTCTATTAATTTCAGAATACCATTGACTTGTCTTCAGTGACTTTCAGGTTATGTTTTTGATTAGGTTCTCCATGAAATTTATGAGTCGAGATGGCTATCTTGTTTGCACCAATCTGTTAAAAATAGACAAATTAACACATTTAACAGTGCCTGTAAATCAAAGAAAATGTAGTTAAGGGCAAAACCACTTCCATTTCTCTGGCATAGAGTAGAAAGGTAAGACTGATCTGTGTCAATATCTTTAATTACAAAGTGACTGAATTATTGCCGCAGTTACACTGCAGTGTAAGACCTTGAATCTAAATTAGTCTTTTAAAGAAATGATTGCTGAACAGATGTTACCTAAAAGACTTTATTGCAGCTTTGTAGAACTGTAAATTCCTCATGCTGTTATTTTTGTTGGCATGAATTAACACTGTGGGTTATGATATTAAATTTTAGTGTTGTGTTGTAGCACTTTGTTGTATAATCTTACCTGTAAGCATCAACTTTGAGTTTAACTCGTCAATGTCTAAAGAATATCACTGTGTGGAAACTGTCATGTTAAGATAATTTTGCTCCTGATTGCTTCTCAGACTGCTTTCCAAGCAACAGTGTGTGATAAAGCCATTAAATAAATGCTGAAGTAGTATATTGGAAATTAAAAGTAGGAAACATTGTGGGGTTATACAGCAATTTCTAAATTGTGCTTATAAACTGAGGTAGCAAAATTACTGGGGGAATATTGTGACAAAGGAGATCCTAAAGTAATAGCATTCACTGTAATCATCCAATTTGCATCTCTCTTGAGCCTTCACGTTTCCTTGCCATCCCTGCTTCAGTCTTGTGGTTGTGTTTCTGCTGGAGAATAGCCTTTGGGGAAAAAACAGCTAGTGTTAAATCTTTTTCGGTGGTGGAATTAATGGCAGCATGTTGTGAGCCCTTTCTCACTTTCCAATAGAAAAAGGCACAGAGGGGATTATGTGATTATATGTATATCCTTAGTCTTTATCTAGTTTCAGTATTCAGGCTTAACTTGGCCAGTTCTTCTAAAACTCGTCATTGCATCTTGTTTGAACCCTCTAACTTTTATTTATTTTTTTTTCCTCTACATCTACCTGTAGGCTGTAAACTCTTCTTAATATATCAAGAAGCTCCACATGTGTCAGTGTTTTGGAGGGGGTGTTATGTATTATGTGTTGTTTGTTGGGGTTTTTTTTTTTTTTCTTCAGCGGCAAGGAAGGAAAAAGTGAATATATGAAAAAGATTTAGATACCAGGCTGTGGGATTTATTTTATTTTTGGTAAGTTGAAGTATTTCAGTCCAGTGGACTGTTGAAATTTTTCTTTAGCTTCCTGAGAACCTGTTATTTTGCATGCTGAAAACTCCTCTCCCATAGGCTGTGGTGTATGGTTTGTCTGTCTTCTAATTTCACTTATGATCAACAAATCGGACATTGTCTGCCCCTGTGGCATACAAACTTGTCCATCCCTGCCAGGCATGATCTGAGTTCATGTGCCAAACATACTGGTTTTAAACATGCTGTTTTAATTCAGAAAGTAAATGAGCAAGGTTGCTCTGTGTTCAAGCAGCGGTGAAAAGAGCACTTGTGGAGACCGGAGATACTGTCCCTTTTAGTAGACTGCCAAACCTTTTAGATGATATAGAACATGCATTTTATTGTGCTAGGATATTTCTCAATGTTTCCAGGCCACAGTGAGCTGTAGTGCTGGTGGAAAAAAATGCTGAAGTCATCAGACTGAAGTGCTGTGTGAGAAGAAGTCATTCTCCTGAGTTCTGGTTCTGCTTGCCTGGACTGCTTGTACCACCTTTAGATAGAATTTTGTTTATAAATGTGCACGTGCAAAGATGGAGAAGTAAATGTAATGAAACAAAAGGTCACACTAGTACTGTTGATCCAATTAAGTGGCATTTCTCGTTTCTTTGCTTCACTGCTTCTACCCAGAGCTGACTGGTGGGCAGTTACATAGACAGTGACTCAACTTGCAGATTAACCATCAGTATGTGCTACTATTTGGATATGCAACAGAAGATCATTCTTTTCTGCATGACAATAAGATTATTTTATTGTCAATACATGTGAAGCCAACTAGTATTTGGCTTACTTTCTGTAGCTGGGTGGTGCAGAAGTTGCATTACACATGGCTTCATCATATATGACCTTTTCAAGAGAGTATTCTTTTTGTTCTGTAAATAGTCTTGTTGCTGTGCATGTGTCGTGAACCTCAGCTGATGTGTGTCCTGTTGAACCTTGCAGTTTCTGTTTAAGGTTACCTTTGATGTTTTTGAGATCAGGCCTTTTGATAGCTTATCAAGGACATTTTACCATACACCAAATGTATGTGTAGATCCTGTACCCAGTGAAATTGGCTATTTACCTGTACGCCTGAGGGAAATAATCCTTAATAAGGAGTAATTCTATCTCAGATTGGTTGCTTTCCTCAAAGTATGATACATCTATACACTCCTTTGTTATTGTGACTTAACTTTAACTAAACTGCTTTTACTCAATAGCAAAGTAAAATGACCTCCTTCTCCATGTCCCAGACTACAAACTAAGTTAGCACAGAAAATGTAATTTCAAAATGTTAGTTGTCTTCAACTATACAAACACATTTATAAACAAAGCAATGGTGATAATTCTGCTTTTCTAAGTGTAAGGGCTACCGATAACTCTGGACTTGTAAAGTATCCTAATTAAATATTTAATCTCTTAATGGTTTAGTATAGTTTTGACTAGAAAACAGGATGTCAGTGTACATAAAACATTGTTAATCTGTTTACTTTCATCTGTCTACTTTCTACATGAAGACCAGACTAGAGTGATAATTATACATAGCTCCTATGTTCTCAAAACCAGTAATTTTATTATCTTGGAATAGCTCATGGAAGGCACAGTATAGTGTATTAGTTTTCTAATCCATTGCAGAGTAGCGTTCTGTAAGCTTATATCATGTTTTTAGCAGTAACTGAATATTGGAGGAATGTTACTTAAGCAAGGTTTATATACTTGCAGGCCTAAGTTTAAGGCAACCTGTTCACTTGAGGAGAGTATCTTTTGTGAGCTGGTACATCTGGGCCTAAAAATAAAAATATGTTCCTGTGTTAGTAAAGCACTCCAACCTTTACCTAATGGTCATCTAGTTATTTTTTTTTCCTTTATTAGAAATGTGTGTGTTTTGTATGGCCTGGGAAGAATAAAAATATGCTACTGTTCTTGAGTCACAGCACTTCTCTAATTTTAATGCTATTAAAGATTAGGAAAGTGGCAACTGGTTTTACTTTGTACAGTCTTGCCTGAAGAGAAGGACTTGGTGAGGGGAAGAGGAAATGAAGATCACTCCAGTTCTTGTATTTTAACTGTCTCCAATGACTGAGAAGTATTATAACTTATATAAAATGTTAAGTATATATACAATTCACAGATTATGTCTTTTGACATGTTTTAGTGCAAGTAATCTGTTTAGAATGAAAATCTTTGTTCTATGCTTTGAGGTAGAAGTTGGGGACTTAATCTCAAACTTGCATACATTCCCCTATACAGACACATAAAGCATAACATCACTTCCACTTAGGAACAGATGTTGTTTCCTTTAATATTAGTGGTAAAAAGATCTGGATATTAGGTTGTAGTTTAAATGGGGTTTCTCCTGCTTTATAAAGAAATCTTGAAATGCAATGTCACCAGTGTTGATAGGCGAGTTCTGGTTAAGCAGATCTGCTTCCCTATATAACTTACTTTTGAACAAGACCCCACAACATTATACGGAAGAGGTCTTATGCTGGTAATTTAAGACTCCTGTACTGTAGGTAGACAGTAAGATGAAGAGTTAGGAAGCTCATATCTGTATATTGAGTATCTTATACCTTTGTGGTGTCTTTTATTGGTTGCATTATAATCTTTTTTTCACTAGTTAGTAAGATTTTACTTGGGTCAATGAGATGTTCTGGTATATTAAATGGGGAACTTACTATCCTTTATCACAGTAAATTCCATTGCTGAATTTCATAGCTCAATTGCAAAGCAGAACAGTGGTTTGAACTATCCTATTAACTTTATATAATTTTATATATTTTTTATAATAATTTTATTTTTGAAAGAATAAAACCTGAATCTGAAAAATACTGCCTTGATTCCATGCATGATGACTGTGTCTTGTACAGGGCAGTTGCAGACCATCCAGCATCTGTTCCTAAGTGGGGGTCATGTTGTGCTTCCTGTGTTTAGTGAAATGTACATGAGTTTGACATGAGTCTCCAAATTTACCTTGAAGCATACAATGAAGATTTTCATTCTAAGCAGATTACTCTGTCTCTTGCCATGTTAGAGGAGTTTCACAGTGATATCTGTACATTGCTTAAGGCTTAGTGATTTAAGTGATGTGTGTGAAAAAGGAATAAATGTTTATGTTCTTTGCTATGGAGCTGCAGACCATATGTTAATGTTTGCTCCTGCAGTTTTGATCACTTAAGGGTAAAAGTATTATACCAACAACTTGCTAAACCTGAAGTTGTGAGCTCTGGCAAGTGACAGAAGTTAATGCCTGTGCTGTCTTTGTAGCTATTTAGCAGAATGAGAAGAACCAGTGATAAAACCCAGCTCTGTAGCAGTGTGTGGGGCAAAAGTCTTATCTAGATGTGCAGCAGGAGAACACCAGTGAAAAGACTAGCACACAGATCTTCTCTCTCCTGATGGCATTGAAGTCTTTTCACTTTGTTGTTTTAGTTTATTAGAAATCCTTATCTATTAACACATGGAATGAGATTGTCATAAAAGTGCAGTGGTGACCAGCTCCAATTTTTATTTAATTTTATTTTGATGGTAGAACTTACTCTGTGTCACCAAGTGCTGAATGTTTCCTCACACTTTACTTGCTTTTTATTTTTAACTTCACAGCCATTCATCAGATTCGTTTTCCTTGGTTTCTTTGACAATATTCAGAGTAGAGCTATCACGGGATAATATTTGACTTACAGAAGTTGTTCCTCAGTCCTGAGGGAGAAGCCGGAGAAGATGCCATAAATAATGATGCCTAACTATTACTGACTTGGTGAAGACGAAACAAGAGTTTCAAAATCTTTTGGAAATAGCACTGACAATTGCTGTAGCTGCTGACAAACCTTGTATGCAAAGCAGTGAGGGGAGTCTAAGATTAAGGGTCTACATAGCCGAGTATGTGACTTCACATTCTTCTCATGTTTTTGCCAAGTCTGTTGTAGCCTTTTCATAAAAAATAGAAATGGGATCCCTGCAACACTGACTCATCAGCTGCCACAGTTCTTTGGTGCTGCTCTTGTGGTCTGTGCAAGATCTGAATGTTCTAGAACTTCCTGTGTTAGTAAATATGCAGTGAATATTCAGAGTTGGTTCAGGAACTCTTGTTTCACACAACAGTGACTAATCTATAGATTTTTGAATGTTACTACTAATAAATGCTAATGTCACTTTCTACACGTAACTTTGTGTTCTGCTTGCCACATAGGCATTGCTTGAGATTCAACAGTCTCAGTTGTTTGAGTGCTGTACTTAGCAGATAGTTTTGAACTGCTGAGGAACTGTTTCTGTTGAGTTACAAATCTCTGGACAGATTTCTTGGTGGTGTTCCCACAGCTATTTTGAGGAGACATAAGTCTTACAGCGGAATTATGAGCAGGTTTTCTAGTATATTTAGCTATAAAATGCAATCAAACACAACTCGTTTCAAGCTCTGCTTGGTTTATATTCTTCTGGTATTATTCTGTTGTAAGGGTTAGACTACAGATTGTTTTGTATCTCACTGTATTCCCTGTGTAACTTGCTGTGCTCTGTAATTCAGCAAAGTACAATTTGCCAAGAAACATCAAGTTACATGATTCCCCACTGCTTAAGTTGCATCTTACTTTGAGTAATAGTAACTATAACTGAGACTTGCTTTTTTATTTTTTTTATTTTTTTTTACTGTACAATTATGACATGACTGGTTTCCTGTTTGATTTACAGCACTTAAATATCAAGACACTGACAGATGATGTGGTAAGACAAGTTTTTCTTTGGCTATGCTAAGCTCATAATCTTATTGCTAATGCAATAGAAATAACCTTATTGATACAGAAAGCTTTTAATTGTGGAGTTAATTTAGTTAATTGGCAAAGTCTCACTAAAATGTGTCTGTAGTATACTTGGTGCCAGCAGCAAAAATCTGAACGGCTTTGAAGTATGCTCTGATGATAGCTAAATGAGCTTGACAGGTAGTTGTGCCAATTTACGTGCAGTATAGTTAAGATATCTGTGATTGCATGTTTAAAAAAAAGTTATTTAGGCTGCATGGCTAGTTTAAAATACCATGTTTGACAAACTAACCATTGCTTCTTTAACTCAATGCTTGTTTCAAACAGCGTTAGGTATGTCATGTTAGCACTGTTTCTCAAACTTCATCTGTCTGAACAGCAGATGAGATTCTGTATCACAAAGCGGTTTGTTTTTGCTTTTTGGGTTTTTTTTTTTCCTTGCTTCTGAAGTTACCTATTTCACTGTAATATTCTTTTGTAGGTAAGAATAGCTTTCCTTAAGTGGATCATTTACGGTCTTTGAATTTATCTAGAAAGTAATGTTCTGCAGGTATCTAAAGATCACCTGTTATGACTTCAGTGCTATGCAGAGTTCTTGCTGAAGTACTTCTGTGCATGACTGTGAGCTGAAGTGTAGAGAGTGTTTTGCTGAACAATGTGCAACGTGCTTGTGCTGAGAAATATTGTTGTTTCCTAGCTGAGGAACCAGTACTGCTGATCAGGTGTGCAAAAGGTGGTAGTGTTGAGCATGTTGCTTCCATCTGTCATTCATAGGTTAACTTAAATCCTATTTCTTTAGCAGGGTTCCATATGTGGGAAATTGTTATTAAGGAATTTGAGTCTGATGGGTTGATAATAAAACTTTGATTCTCTAAATTTGTGCTTTTCATCTAAATGCTGAGGAAATGTTCACAGTTCTTTCAAAGCAAAGTATTTTGTGGTAACCAAAACTTAATTCTGGTCATGTCATAGAGTCATAGAATCATAGAATAGTTAGGGTTGGAAAGGACCTTAAGATCATCTAGTTCCAACCCCCCTGCCATGGGCAGCGACACCTCACACTAAACTGTATCACCCAAGGCTTCATCCAACCTGGCCTTGAACACCACCAGGGATGGAGCATTCACAACCTCCCTGGGCAACCCATTCCAGCACCTCACCACCCTAACAGTAAAGAATTTCTTCTTTATATCCAGTCTAAACCTCTGCTATTTTAAGTTTCAACCCGTTAACCCATCCTGGAAGGGTTAAAGCCCGGATGTGCAAGATCTGTTTCTGTGTTTTTTTGTTTTTTTTTTTTTTTTAAACAGGCTAGCTTGATCCCTTATTGACACTTATTTTTCCCTTAGCCTATTGGCCTTGTCTAGCTTGTAATAATAGCCACTAGAAGTCAGATTTGTTTTGCATGTACTAAGCAATCTCCTACCCAACTCCTCAAATTTCTTGGAGCATACTTAAGGCCCCTTGACAGATTAGAGAAACATCACCTGAATAGTAGATACAAAGTGACTGAATATTTGTACATATGTATGTATTTTAAAAGGAAATGACAGCTGTTTAATAAAAGGCTAACAGTAAAAACAAACAACCCAATCCTTAAATATTACAGTGGCAGACACTTTTAAAGATGTGTATTTTGTTCACTTTCAACTTCATCTTGGAACAAGGGTATGCTTTCCAGTTGACACTTTTTGTCCTTCCGAGTTTTCTGTTGGTTTAGTCTTTCTGTGCTTGATCCTGGGAAACAGCTAATAACACTAGGTATCTGAGTCCTAGGCAGCTTAAATGTGGCTTGGAGCAGTTTTGGCATTTCACACCAAGCATAAAAACTGCAAAAGGTATTTTCTCAAAATTCCTTTTGTACAAAGGGGGGAAACTGAAGTAGGAGAGGGTTAAAACCCTGACGTTTTAAGATTACTTGATTTTTGTAGCTTTCAATGAAATAATAGATTTCTTTCTTCTCGGGGACACTTATTTACATGTTAATTTGCTCTCTGCTGCATTATGCTTTATAAAATATGTATAAATTATTACTTGCAGCCTGTTTTTTACAAGTACAGTGTTGTATCATGGTCACTAGGAACTTTTTTACATTTAGGTAAGTTAGCAACATTTTGAGAGTCTAAAATGCAGACTGCTGTCAGTATTTCAGTTGTATTCTATTATTTCTGAGACACTGATGCATTGTCTACTTTCAGTGACAAATCTACATAAAGTTCAGAAACACCTTGCTGTTTTACAGATTTGACACATTTCTTTTACATTTTTTGTTTACAAACTATGAAGACAGGAGTCTTAATCTTATTCCACAGAAGAGTGGCAAATAGGTACCTGAGAGCTCATCTACCTGCAAGATCACTGTGGAAGCAAGCCTTTTTTCTATTTCATCTTGAGTGCTTCACATTTTGACAGATAGTTTGTAAGGTTCATAAAGATCAAAAACCTGCATATGAACAGAATTTTATTAAAAATCTCTTATGTAGACAAAACTGAAATGCTTGCTAAAAGTCCTTACAGCTTAAAAGTTGGCTGATTTCATAGCAACTGCTGTAATGATAAGAAAGGCTGTATAAATTCCAGTATATAGAGAAACCAGATTCAGAGTAGAATATATTCTAGACATTCAAGATGTGACTGCATAGGCCTAAACTCTGTGGCTTTTAATTTTCTACCATTAGTCAATTTAGTTGCTCTCAAGAAAGGTAAAATAATCTCTGGGAGATTTAGCATATTAGGAATAAGAAGTCATATAAGAGAGATTTTCTCTGTATCTTCATTTATGCAATATACAAGGCCTACAAGGATGCTGGAGAGGGACTTTTCATCAGTGACTGTAGTGATAAGACGAGAGGTACACTTAAACAAAACAGGGGAAGTTTAGGTTAGGTGTAATGAAGCTCTTTACTGTGAGGGTTCTGAGGCCCTGGAACAGGTTGCCTAAAGAAGTGGTAAATGCTCCATCCCTGTCAGTGTTCAAGGTCAGGTTGGACAGAGCCTTGGATGATGTGATCTAGTGTGAAGTGTCCCTGCCGATGGCAGGGGGGTTAGAACTAGGTCTTTCCAACCTAACCATTCTGTGATTCTGTTCTATGTCTTTCTCTTATGAAAAGCTTTAGTGCCACTAGTGGAATTTATCACATAGTAAGAAGTTAATTTTATAGAACAATTTGGCTGTCAAAGAAAGACTATACATTTTTAATCTTCTTTAAGCCTATGTGGACTCAGTGATTTTAAAGACCTTTTCTAACCTAAAAGACACTATGAATTTTTCTAGTATTTTAAGTAGCAAAAATTGTTTGTATGCTAAGAATATCTTATATTACTGGCAACGTAACTGTGAACGTGTGAGCTGTGGTGGGTAAAATAAATCCTTTGTTCTGTTGGGGAAGGAAAATATAAGGAGGAAAATATATCCTGTTACCCAACAGAGGTGAGGCTGCTGTAGCTCAATGACCCACAGATCCAATCAGTATTGAGGCTGGAGCTATGTCCTACCTGTGTCAGTTGCTTTCTTTCAAGTAGTTTCTTTAATGTGGTCGTGTTTAAAAAATATGCATTATAAATTAAATCCTTATGGGATTTCAATATTGCTGTGATGATACCACTTTGCAAATAAGCCAGCATGTTTTCTTGTACTACTAGTAATAAAAAAGCAAAGCTCAAATCTTTTTTTGCACTGTATGTGTGATTTATGTTTAAAGACATGTGGCATCTTCGTCATTCATTCACATAACTTGACTGCCAAGTGATTAGTGAGATAACATTTCTCTGTGCAGATGCTGTCAACACTGTGACTGTGTATACTCGGGAACTTGCTTTGCTCCTCGTGCACTGCTGGAGATTGTTGGTAGGGTTTGGCTGCTGTTCTTTTCTGAAGGTAGTTTCACATAGCTGTATGATGGATGGAGCAGAGCAGTGGAGGAAACACTACTGTAAGAAAGTTTTAAACTCTATTACAGTGCAAGGGTGCCATAACAATAGTTTTGCCAAGGCTTTCAGAGAATCTTCAAGGTGGTAAATGTAACTGCAACTGAGAAGCAGTCTCATGGTAACTCATGGTTGCATGTTGACAATGGTTTATTTTTCACTGTGGCTGAGTTATGATGTTAAGATTTTGTTTCAGCTGCCGTGCCATTTTTGTCTCATGGAGAGTATGAACTGACAGAATGAAGTACACAGCTTTATAGATGTTTCAGTCTCTGTCAGTAGGAAGCATAAAGACAAAAAAGCTAAAATACATGCAAACAATTTACTGTTTATGAGAAAAGATGTCTCGTGCCTTTCATGCTGGGGGATCTAGTCTCAAGAATGAGACCTGAGCAGACTATACCTATAACTAGGACAGCAAAGAAACTATTAATTTTTATCTTTTCACTCTTCTTCCCTCCCACTTAAGAAAAAAATCAGACCAAACCTACTTTTTGACCAAAAAAGGCTTCTGACCGTCTCTATTAGTTGTTGCTATACAAAATAGTGGTGTATCAGTGTTGTTTCTAGAATGATGCTTACTTTTAGATAAGAAAGTTCCTCCTATTCTTGATTGTGTGAAAGACAACTTCCTCCTGCAAGTAACAGAGCCGACAAGGAGAGGTGCTCTGCTTGACCTAACTCACCAACAGGGAAGGGCTCGTTGGAAATGTGACACTCCAGGGGAGTCTTGGATGCAGCAATCTCGAGATGGTTGAATTCGAGGTCCTCAGGACAGTGAGAAGAGCGTGCAGCAAGCTCACTGCCCTGGACTTCAAGAGAGCAGACTTTGGCTTCTTCAGGAACCTGCTTAGTAAGGTTCCTTGGGAAATAGCCCTAGAGGGCAGGAGGGCCCAAGACTGTTTGTTGATATTCAAGGACCACCTACTACAATCTCAAGAGTGTTGAATCCCAACTAGGAGGAAGTGCAGCAGGAGGGCCAGGAGACCTCCTTGGATGGATAAAGAGCTGCTGAGAAAAAAATAAAGAAAAAAGAGGCTTATAAAATGTGGAAGCAAGGACAGGTGGCCTGGGATGAATACAGGGATGTTGTCTGGGAAGTTAGGGACCATGTTAGGGAAGCTAAGGCCCAGTTAGAATTAAATTTGACTAAGGATGTTAAAGATAACAGGAAGGGATTTTATAGGTATATCGCAGCTAAAAAACAGACTGGGGACAATGTAGGCCCCATCCAGAATCTGTCAGGAGAACTGGCTACCCTGGATTTGGAGAAGGCTGAGGTTCTGAATTACTTCTTTGCCTCAGTCTTCACTGAAAAGGCTCTGACTGCACCACTCAAATCTTGGAAGGCAGATGCAGGGAATGTGAGTATGAAGACCTTGGGCCCACTGATGTTTCGAGACCATCTTAAAAACCTGAAGGTACACAAGTCCATGGACCTGATGAAATCCATCTGCGGGTGGGTCCTGAAGGAGTTGGAAAATGAAGTTGCAAAGCCACTGGCCATCATATTTGAAAAATCACGGCAGTCAGGTGTAGTTCCTGACCACTGGAAAAAGGGAAAGATAACCCTCATTTTCAAGAAGGCGAAAATGGATGACGTGGGGAATTACAGACCAGTCAGTCTCACTTCTGTGCCTGGCAAAATCTTGTAGCAGATTCTCTTGGAAGGCATGCTAGGGCACATGAAAAACAACAAGGTGCTTGGTGACAGTCAGCATGGCTTCACTAAGGGGAAATCCTGCCTGACCAATTTGGTGGCCTTCTATGATGGGGCTATGGAGCTGATGGACAGGGGTGGAGCAGTTGATGTCATCTACCTGGACTTGTGCAAAGCGTTTGACACTATCCCACAGAACATCCTTGTCTTTAAATTGGAGAGACATCATTTTTATAGGTGGACCATTCAGTGGATAAAGAACTGGATGAATGGCTGCATGCAAAGAGTTGTGGTCAATGGCTCAATGTCCAGCTGGAGACCAGTAACAAGTGGTGTCCCTCAGGGATCGATGTTGGAACCAGTCTTGTTTAACGTCTTTGTCGCTGACATGGACAATGGAATTGAGTGTGCCCTCAGCAAGTTTGCCGATGACACCAAGCTGTGTGGTTTGGTTGATACGCTGGAGGGAAGGAATGCCATCCAGAGGGACCTTGACATGCTTGTGAGGTGGGCTGATGCCAACCTTATGAAGTTTAACCATGACAAGTGCAAGGTCCTGCACCTGAGTCAGAGCAATCCCAGGCACAGCTACAGGCTGGGTAGAGAAGAGATTGAGAGCAGCCCTGCAGAGAAGGACTTTGGAGTGTTGGTTGATGACAAAATGAACATGAGCCAGCTTCAGTGTGCACTCACAGCCCAGAAAGCCAACCGTATCCCTGGCTGCGTCAAAAGGAGTGTGACCAGCAGGTCGAAGGAGGTGATCCAGCCCCTCTACTCTGCTCTTGTGGGACCTCACTTGGAGTATTGTGTGCAGTTCTGGTGTCCTCAACATCAAAAGGACATGGAACTGTTGGAACAAGTCCAGAGGAGGGCCACAAGGACGATCAGGGGACTGGAGCACCTCCCATATGAAGCCAGTCTGAGGAAGTTGGGGCTGTTCAGCCTGGAGAAGAGAAGGCTGCATGGAGACCTCATAGCAGCCTTCCAGTATCTGAAGGGGGCCTACAGGAATGCTGGGGGGGACTGTTCATTAGGGACTGTAGTGACAGGACAAGGGGTAACAAGTTGAAACTTAAACAGCGGAGTCTTAGATTGGATATAAGGAAGAAATTCTTTACTGTGAGGGTGGTGAGGTACTGGAATGGTTTGCCCAGGGAGGTTGTGAATGCTCCATCCCTGGCAGTGTTCAAGGCCAGGTTGGATAGAGCCTTGGATGACATGGTTTAGTGTGAGGTGTCCCTGCCCATGTCAGGGGGGTTTGAACTAGCTGATCTTAAGTTCCTTTCCAACTCTAACTATTCTATGATTCTATCATTCTATCATTCCTTTCCAGACTTAACTTCTTTTCAGTTACTGTGACTCTTCTGTTCAATATCACATACTTTTAAGACTACTATGCAGCCTATATTGTGCTTACATAGGCAGTTAATTTTTTTTTACAATTTCAACACAAATTGTTTTTCATGATTATTACAGAAGCGTTTTTGTACTCTGTATTTAAGTATTTTACTTTTGTTTCTTTTTAGATTATCTGAAGTGGTTTTTCTCATCTTCAGTAACTGTGCTGTAATGGTAGGAATAGATTTTTTTGAATTTGTGAGCTGGTTAGAGATTCCCTGTGTTGTTTTTGTGTAGTAGATTAAAAGAATTCTAGCGTTCTCCTCTGAATGCCCGGAAGTACATAATTGCACTGTTATATCCTTCTCATTCCTTTATTGTCTTTGAAATCTTAACTGTCTACAATCTACTCTGCCTTCCATCAGTACATCAAACCAGATAATAATTTGGGGAATTTCAGAGTGACTTTACTATGTAAATACTTTTATCAGGAGCATATGAAACACTGTTTATTGTTTTGTTAATTTTAATGTTGGCCCAACAAACATTGTAAGGGGAAAGTTTGTCCCTTTCAGAAAATTATTGTCCTAAAGCACTGTTGCTGTATGCATCTATATGTATTTATTAGTAAAATAAATACCAAAAAAAAGATAGACATCTTTAGAAAAGATGGAAGGTGAAACCTGCTTTAAACTGTGGTGACACTTTGTATCAAAGCTAACTTTATATACTCCCCATTGAAAAACCATGACAGCCTGATTTAAAATGTTTTGGTGTAGCATTGAAGATTACTGAAGTACATTTTTGCCATTTTCTCCTCAGTGCACTTAGATCGCCAGCAGCGATCAGTGGTAGATTTCATTACAACCAAGCTATGAAATTTCCATTCTTTCTGTATAGTGGTTTCTGTGGACCATGAAATTATTCATCTGTATGGCATATCAAGAGGTATTAACTTTTTTGAAGCGGTATCAATGTATAATTCAAGAGAAGTGTTTGTGGAATGCTCACACTGTATTTCTATGCAGGTCTTGTGAGTTTCATTTTTTTTTTTTGGTGTATGAAAATCTTACTTTTAGGCTTCATTGTTTTAAATTATTTAAAGTAATTTGTTTGACACATGTTTATATGTGCTTATAATCCTAGTGTCTCACTTTGTCTCGCATGTTCTGCCTGACCAAATATATTCGAAGAGTGTGCTTCCCTCCTTTAGGATATGTGGTATAGGATTTGGTGAATGTGGGGAATATGAATGTTATGGCCTTATCTGTAGTGCTGCGAAACATCTGCTATACAGTCTAATGTTCAAGAGGAGCTTAAAATCAAAGCATAATCTAAATATGTGAACAAATTTAAATATATCTTTTGAAGGGTGGATGGTCTCTCATCCCTTGCTTGGTGCTGTCTGTTACTAGTGGAGCAAGAGCAGCTCTGGGACTGCAGGGAGTATTTCATGGCAGAGACTGGGATGGCTCTGCCTGGCCAGAGCTGATATTATTGCTGCTGTGTGGTGCAAGGGAAGGAAGAGAGGACACTTAAGCATCATGTACTGTAAGGAAGGGGCCAGGATTTTTCAGGAGAGATGCGATAACGAGTGTATGGCACACAAGTAAACCTAATTTAGTAAATTCTCTGCTGACTGAACCATGGGCTGAATGTTTTTGGATTTTGTTATTTTTTTTTTGTTTTTTTCTTTACTAGAGTGTCTTCCTTCTATTCCTGCTTCAGTTCTGTGTATGAAGAATCTTCAAACATAATGGTTTATTTCTTAGGTTGTGCACTTGATAGTGAATAGTGAGGCATGGAGAAGCTACTGGCTAATTATTTGGAGTAGATTTGCTGCCTTTTGTTTGGTGCTCAGTGAAAGACATTGTTTGAGAAGAGAAATCTTAAATCATATGATTCTTTATTTTTTTTTATTAAGATTCCAGTCTAAATGTTGCAGTTTGCAACCTGGCTTTATTCCCTCATGTTTACCAGAGACTTCTGCTTTTAAAGGCAGGAAAGGAAATTGCTGTCCGATTGAGATGTAAGATGATTTTTGTCATTGATGATCCTACTTCTCTTCCAGTGATGTTACCCTCCTCCCTTTTGCTTTTGTTGCATTCTTTCTTCCTGGGACTTGCCTATGTAATTATTCCTTTAGAGTGTGCTTTCCTCACTGCCTGCTGGTTTGATATTGCATTAAAGAGCCGCATCATCCATGCTGAGTTCTTTTATGTTTATGCTATATTCATTTTCTGCTTTTGCATGTTCTACAACCATCTGTATGTGAGTGGCTTGTACTCTATTTCTGTGTTCCAAAACCTGTTCTTTTACAATTTTGAACAGGAAGAATTAAAGTCTTTTTGTTTTTCCTTTAAGCCTCTCTTCATGGATGTCTAATAGTCAATTATTGCTCTGACTAGAGTGGAACACTTGTACCCAGTTTTTGCTACTAATTTTCTTTGCTCTTTCTGATCTTAATTTCGCAGATGCTATAATAACTTTACTTGTCATTTAGTTTGTTAACTTGGATGTAGTTATTGAGTGATATCTCAAGATACTTATATTCAAGATATATTGAAGCCTCAGAATATTTTTGCATAGCATTTCAAAGATGTAGGTCTATTGATGTGGTTGGAATCTTGTCCAAAATCTCTTATGCATCAAAAGCTACCATAACTTCCTTCTGTACTGACAAGTGTAATACTGGTGTTCACATCTATTCAAAAGGCTGCTGCAGAGATGATTAAGATTTAGCACATCTCATTGAACATATCATTTGCTTTTGTATTCTGTTGGCTCTTGCCCATATGCATTTGAACTTGCAACCTCTAAAAATGAAAATGACAAAAATTTCACTTTAGTCTTTGTTGAGAAGGTGATATATACCTAATAAGTAAAAAAAAAAAAAAAAACAACAAAAAACCAACCCACAATCCAAACCACTTTTCCAAAGAATTTTTGTTTGCTTTTGAAAAGTTAAAGTTCAAATGACTGTCTCATGTTGGTGGTAAGACCAAGGATTATCCATGAAACCATGAGTGTATCCTGCTTAACTTTAATAAATGAGCTGATGGTATTTATGCTTCTCCTAAATGAATTTCTAAATAACTGGAGCACAAAAAGGCACTAAGTTTTGAGAAGCATAACACAAATAAAAAGAGCAATGTCTTAGTTATGTTAATATGTGTTTTAATAAGAAGTAACTTCTGTATGTTCTGTATGAAAATGCAAATCTGTATATTCTATTACAATGTCAGGAGTACAGCTGTTTCAGGGTAGCAAAAAACATTTTAGAACTATGCTTTTGATAAATAAGCCTGCTTTTTCATATGCTACATGTAATATTTGTGAAGAACTCTTCATAAATTGGTTTTGTAGATATCTTTGCCTCCAAACTTTCTGCAAAATTCTCATGTTCTGCATGATTTCTCCATAGTGTAATGGAATTCTGGTCTGTTAACTTGATCACTAAGGCAACTGACTGTTACATGCATATTTAGGAAACTCCTCTAAAATAAGGCAGTTAAATAACAAGCAAGTTACCACAGAAAAATAAGGATGTTTAGTTTCCAAGGATGATCATCTTAATTAGGGTTATGTAGAATGGAAACAGTATGTGATGTTACACCTTTTCTGTTTTCAGTTGGATAGATTTGCCAGTATAAGAATTCCAGGAAGTAAAAAGGAACGACCTCCTCTGCCGCATATGAAGCATTCTCATTCGACGGATTGGTCATCCACACCTATGGACACAGAGGATTTTGCTCCAAAGACCCTGTCGGAAAGAGAAATTATAGCGCTGTTTGAAAAAATGATGGTAAGGATCTTATGTTGTTTTCCTTTACTTGAAGAATGACGATGTGGCTAACTGACAAGAGGTGGCCTTCTTTTGTGCATGTGTTCTGATCTTCACCTGAATTATTAGTATTGTTATTGTGAGTTATAATTGTGTGGTTTTTATGGTATTTCTCAGGGGATGAACTCTTTGCATTATTAAAATAAATATATTTGCATATATTTAAAGTGGAAACTAAATATTTCTGATTATTAGAAGTGAGATTATGCAACAGATTTTGAGGAAAACAAGAAATGGAGAGTCCTGCTTCCTTTCAAGATGACCTGAAAATTTTACAGAGATTTTATACCTCTGAATGTCACAGCAGGGTTTTGTTCTGAAATTATGTTCTCTGTCTTTCTTGCACAAAAAAAGACTCAAGGTTCTTGCTTCCAAAAGCAGCATTTGTCTGCACATGAGTCTCAAATTTGCTGCTTTCCTCAGCTGTCATTGTTATTGTGCTACAAAAGAGCAATCATTTGGTGGAAAGATTATGTGACATCAGTACCACCTCTTTGTGGTACCAGTAGGTTGAATTTTTTTTGTTATGGTGATGTTGACATTTTGGGCAAATTAAAACTAAACATGGAATGGTCATGGGAGAAGAAAGTGACTGCAATCTCCAGAGCATAACAGGACGTTAACAAGGAGGGTGATATCTATATTATTATTTCTTTCTCTGTCCCATAACAAGTAACTCTTGAAACACAAAGGGACTGCCAGGACCTGGGATGTGGAAGAAATTAAATGTACTCTGAGAGAAATACCTTTATGGAATTTCTTATTCCCAGTACTCAATAATGTTAGTTTAGTCACTAAGATGCTTCTGTAGAACTGTCGAGAGCTATAACTGAAAGGGAGGATTCAGGATTTTAATTTTTTAGGTTAAGCTGATAAAGAAGACAAATTTACTGTGTTATCAAGTTTTGTATCTGTGCTTGTTCTTACATAGTTGATTTTCTTGGCGTACCTCCGTGTCTAAGCTACTTTACTACTTTTTTAAAATTTTCACTATGAATGATAGTTCCTCAAATGTTAGGAAATGGGATAGGTTTTTCCTTAAATAACCTTGAAGGTATACCTCCCTGTGCACATCCCCTGCTACGTAAATGTAGGATGTATTTCTCTACCATTCCACAGGGATTCTGGTATAGGATAGTGTGTGATGTTGAGACTATGCCGTAAAAATTGCAAACTTTCAGTAAATCCTCAGAAACCTACTACTGTATGTCTAGGTAAAAAGAAATGCTTATACACAGGCTTATTTCCATGGATCCTGTAGAAGTTAATTCCAATTTTACACCTACTATGCAAAAACATGCTAATGATTACATCAGGATAATTTCAATGCTTTCCTAGTCTCATTGAATAACAAAGCACTTAAGCTATTTTATTAGTGTTATTTTAGCTCTAACATATAATGCATAAGGCATTCTTCAGATTATCCACACTTGAATGGAATGAAATAAAGCTAGTTTAATCACAGTAGATTGCATAGCTAATTATATACTGTAGCCTCTGGTTTGCTGTTTTGATCAAATTAAGTTATCTAGGGGGTGGTGAACAACTTGAATGTTGTAGCCAGGCCTTTACAACTGATTTTGCACAAAACAAAAAGTCAATTGGTTAGTATTGAAGAGAGTAGTTTCTGAATTCTGAAGTTTCAGTGAATGTGTTATTGTTATACTTCGGGTTTTCGTAGATGCCTGCAGCTTCCTTCTCCCAGTATTTTATGCAGTGGTTTCTTGTGTGGTTTTGATGGCAAAAATGATGAAAAAACTCATAAAAACAGACAATTAAAGCTCTTTTAATTTCTGTTAGTGCTATTGGGAAAATATCCATGTGAAATTACTTATTCTTATTTTCCAATAAGAAAAATAGTATTATTGCTCACCTGTAGAATAACTAGATGATTTAAGAAGAAATGAGAGAATGGAGTTGAAGATTTTGTAAACTAAGCCAAGTGTGATGTGCCCCTTGTAATGCTGAATGCTTCTAATCTGTATAAATCAATTGCACCGTAGAATCATAAAACAGAGTTGAAAAGGACCTTAAAATCATCTAGTTCCAATCCCCCTGCTGTGGGAAGGGACACAACCATGAAACAGTGCCACCCAAGACTCTGTCCAGCCCGGCCTTGAACACTGCTAGGAATGGAACATTCACAACTTCCCTGGGCAACCCTTTCCAGTGTCTCACCATCCTCACAGTAAAGAATATCTTCCTTCTATCCAATCTAAACTTCCCCTGTTCAAGTTTTAATCCGTTACCCCTTCTATCACTATAGTCTCTCCCCAGCATCCTTATAGGCCCCCTTCAGATACTGGAAGGTTGCTTTAATGATGCTTCATTTCTTAAAAGCAACAACAAAGAAATTGCTTTTTGCTGCACACAGAGGGAATATTTCTTATAAATGAATCTGCTGTTACATTTAGGATTCTGGAATATAGCTGATAGGCTGTAGGCTACTGATAGGCTTCTTAACACGCCCTCCCCTCCTCATCCTTTTTTTAGCATGATTAGAAGTTAGATATTTTTTTCAGGAAAAACAAGACCCTTTTTTACCTTTTTATTATTTAAGAAATTATTTTTCAACAAGCTTAAGAAAGGAAGTCTGAAAGGAGGGCTTTTAAATGAAGAATGAACTTCACAGTGGCTACAGGCTAATGTGAAAAATCTTTTCTTGTGTTTTTCTCTCCCCCCCACCCCCCCCATTTGTTAGATATACATACATTTCAATGTTGCTATGAACAAAACCTATTTGGCATATTGGAGGCAGGGTACTGAGGATATGATAACTCTCAGAAAACAGTGAAAAAGACCTAGCCATATATTTCTGTGAAGCTTAAAATGGAATACTTTGGTTTCAGTGTTCTTATGTTTGTCCTTATGTAGGTTTTAAAAACACAATTTAAGTAGTAAATAAAATACAGCTACCTTTATTAAATATACATGTAAAATGTATTTTCATTTGAAGTCAGTATTGCTATACAATTATATCCCTGTGGAAAGGAATCCTGAGGTACAGTGTTGCAAGGATATTTATCAGAACTTGCAAAAAAAACAAAAATCATCTGGTAATGTCAAGCTGGACTTGATTTTAGTAATCTATAGTATGAGTTGTCATGTACATAAAATGAGAAATATCTGTAGTAAGATAACAAATGGAAGGCCAGTGGGAATACTAACATGATAGTGTTCTTGACAATTTGATTTGATTTTGATCCCTCACGTTTTTAAGCTAAGGAAATGCCTTAGATAAGGTAAAAAGATTTTTGAGCAGTTGTTGAGAATTTAAGGTTATAGTATTTTGCTGGCTTTCAAAGAACTTGTTACTGAAAAAGATATTTAAAGTAATAAATCAAAAAGAACTTTCTTACCTGCTCTTATTTAAAATACCTTTTAACAGTCTCCAAATCTCTATGTCCAAAACAATCTATCAGTGCCAGAATTCATTAATGAATTGTCCAAGTCCTTTCTAGTTATGTAATTAATGCCAAGTGCTTGACCAGTCATTAAAATACACAGATTGGATGGTTGTGTAACTAGTTTAAATTTTTAGGTTTCCAGCTGGCCATGTGTGGCCTCCTTTCTTGTTGACTCTGGCTTGTTTAGATGAAGGTGCTTTGCATTTACTTTGAGATGTAGGAGGTAACATGAGCATGCAAGCTAGCTGCCAAGGATTCAAATGACTACATTATTGCTTGAAAGAAAGATTTTTTTACATGCCCCTTGTGCTTGCTTGATACTAAAAATATAAAATTATAACATTGTATATATAGTATCAAATATATAAATCTGATACAGGAAATCCACTACATAGTATCAAATATATAAAATACTAAATAGTAATTAAATAAATACGAAGTAATAATTTAAATGCATACTAGACTTAAGTGAAGAATTATTTTTAGTCCTTAGGGAAACAAAAGACTAATATTTGTGGGTGGAAAAATCTACACAAAATTGCCCTACTTGGAAGAAGTTCAGCATAAGGGGTCAAACTTTTTCTGCAGTGTCTTCTCTCTTGCATTTATGCAAAACTCTAAATGTCTCTAGGAGTTGCGCTTGGCTCTATCCTATTCAATATGAAAACTAGTGAAAGACAAGGAAACTTAACTTTCAGTGTAGTATAAAATTTTGGACTTCGTGTTTCTTTTTTTTTTTTTTTCTTAAAACTCTAAGGTTATGAGTTCGCTTGCTGTCTTTGATTTCTGCCTAGGTGAAATAGCTTTGCTATCAAGATGCTTACCTACTGATTTTGTAGCACTGCTACTGCCAAAGCTGGTGGGGATTCACCTTGTGAGTCTTAGCTGAAAATAACTACCGTAATTCTTGCTAAGCTTAGGTGACCATAGTAATACTATATGTGCTCATATGTGTGTGTGCCTAAATTGTTTCTTTTTTTTAAGCCTTTTTTTTTTTCTTTCCTGTACCTCCAGTGTGATAGGAAATGTCCTTTCTCACAGATGTGGAACTGATTACAGTGATCAGAGCATTTCTAGGCTGGAACAGTAGAAGTCATTGTGTCAAAAATGTCAGTGAATAGCTGCTGTGTGGCTATCAGTACAGCTCTGCACATGTTCCTTTTGACCTCTGGTTTATGTTGGAATGAATGAATTGTGATGGGGTTTTGATGACAGTTGAAGGTGTTGATTTAGTGATCAAATCATCAAGAATTCAGGCCTTACTTTTATTGCAAGGGTATTATTTTGTGAACTACTCTCAGTGCAAAGCAAATTCTGCTGCCCAGGATTAAGTATTTGGTAGCTGAGAAACACAATTATGGAACAAATTTAATATATTGTTTTAAAAATATTTCTCAGAGGCTGATTTGAATACATTTTTAAAACCTTTTAGGAAGTGGTAAGTAATGCTTTTCTGGGGTGTGTGTGTGTGTATGTGTGTGAAACTGCAGGTGATTTCTAAGAGATCATGCTACAGGTTGTGGTGCACTTGTTTATTGTGACAGTTGGCTGTTTTTTTAGTCTGTGTTGCTAGGGAATATGGATAAGGATTTTCATTATTTTGAGTAACTAACCTATGGAAAGCTCTTTGTGTAGCAGTTTTTAATCATGCAAGTTTGTATTTTTGTGTCTGTTGTTTTCAAGTTAATCTCATAGCTAAACAATTGTTTTTGGATGACATTTAAAACTGCCTTTTTTTGTTGTTTTTTCCCTGCTTCCCATTCTAGGAAGATATGAATTTAAATGAAGACAAGAAGATGCCATTGAGAGAAAAGGATTTTAATACCAAAAAAGAAATGGTGATGCAATATATTAGCACTGCTTCCAAGTCTGTAAGTAAATGTTTCTGAAGTGCAGAAATTACATAATGTTTGGGTTATTTTCATGTTGGAGAGGAAAAAAATGATGCCTGCATGTCACATTCTTTTGGCTAACTCCTGTTTTTTGTAGACACATTTTTAAAGGGCATTATCTCATAAGCTCCAATGAAAGATACTCAGTTGTACTTGGAGTGTGTCTTCTACAGAACAGCACTTCTTTTTGGTAAAGATATGGCTATTAGTGGGGATGGAAAAGTTTTTCATAGAATTTGAAAAAGCTTGATGTGAACATTTTTTATTTTTTAGCACCGTTTGGAAATAATTACATAACTGGTTATTCTTTTTCGTACTTCAGTACAGAATTCATGTTGTGATGCTATGAAATAGTTGCTAATGAGATTGTTTGCACATGAACCCAATTAGTGTCTACTGGTTATTCTAGAGAAGTGCAAGGAGTTGTGTACCAGGCAGTTTCAAGATTAAATAGGCATAAGAAAAATCTACTTCTTTCAAAGTGTGTACTGAGTCCAGGGCTAAATGCTTCAGTACTCATACTGTCCTCAGTTCTTTTGAATGTTTTTAATTTCTTTTGTTTCTCTTACTCTCACTGCTCCATGTATGTGGACAGATCAGTAAAAAACCCTCCCATATGTAATTGTAACTAAATATTGACAAGACACTATAGTAATTTAAGTGAGCTTGTCTACTTATATCTTACTGTCTGTTTTAAATGATGTACCTTATTAGTGTAATGCACTTTTAGGAAGGTAGGTACCTAGTACAGGAGTGAACTGTCTGGAGGTTGTTTTAGTTAAGCTAAGCTCATCAGAGCTGCTAGTCGTTCTATAGCCTACAAGTTCCTTAGTACTGGAAGGATCAGGATGTCAACCCTGTTTTTCTTTTTTAGAGCTATTTCCTGGGAAATCAGGAAACTTCAGGCTAGAAAATCTCACAACATTCTTGGAAGTTTCTTAACTTAAAACAGTGTCAAGGTTTATATCTCATTGGCACTGCAGGACCCCACATGCCTTCTAAAACCTTAGTTGTTTCATCTGAAAAGTGATAATAGCACATGGATGGCTGGGCAGAATGGTTGCATCCACATCTCTTGCTGGAACCTTAGCATCCTGATGATGGCTGGTATTAAGAATCTCTTTCTCAAAAGAAAGGTTTTCATGTTTTCAGTTCCTGGCACTTAATACCTGCTAAGAACTAAACCCTACAGCAGAGTAGGTTTCCATGATCCTTCTTTCTGAGTGCCATTTGCAGTAAATACTTTTTTTGTGTCTTTGGTTGTCATTGCAATTTTTTTTTGGCAATGGAGGTTCTTGCGCTATGCCTGAAGAGGACAGGTCTCTTTCTTCTCTCAAAGTAGTGATTTGTTCCCACATGCTGTTGCCTTGCATGTTTTCATAAAGCCCTCATAGCATTATTTCCTTTCTGTTCCCTTCCTCCACTGCGAGCACATGTACCCCATAGCTTTCTGCTATGGGAGGTCAGTGAAAACTAATTTATGCAGGAAAACTTTTGTCTTCACTGAAATCTATTTCTAGTATTGTTTTCTTACTGGAAATGGCATTCAGACATTGTGAAACTGGGAGGAGCTGTTTCTGTGATGCATAGAGTCAGCTGTCTGATACAGTAGTGCTCCAGATCAATTCAGCTTAGTGCTGGAGCTACTGGAATGGGAAACTCCTTCAGTTGCCCTTGCAATGTTTTGTTCCTGGCATGCTCTTTCATGCCCCTTGTGTGTTGGACTTCTAGCTGATTTCTCCATCTAGAGAGAATAGTGCACTGCATGCCCAGGGTACTCAGCTAAATTTTAGTGTACTTTGACTTGATGGAAGTGTCATACTTTCCTGAAGAGCTGAAGAAGCTACTATTGCATACAACTAATCCCATCTCAGATCTCTCTTTCTATGAGTGATGCTGCAGTAACATCTGACAGTAGGTACCTCTCAAACTTTAAGCAGACAGGAACTTACCTGTGTTGTGTTGGGACAAATATCCTCATTTGCAACTACTATGCAGAGTACCAAGCAGGTTTCGTTTATAGCACTTATTACAAAAACTATTAGAATGAAAAAAAGAGGCTACGCTTCTAAAAATCACTGAAAAGGAAGCAGCATCTGGTGATCATACTATAGCCAGATCTTCATCACTGACCTCAGTGCCAGGGTTTCTGTTTCTTAGAAAAGCAGAACTCCTTTACAATATTAACAGATCACATCTCTGTTATTGATGCATCTAGAAGTTCTGCTGGCTTAAGTAGGGCTGTGCGCAGATGCTTATTTAGGTACAGAATATTGTGACCTACAGAATCACAGAATCCCAAGGGTTGGAAGGGACCTCAAAAGATCATTCAGTCCACCCCCCTGCAAGAGCAGGGTAACCTAGAGTACATCACACAGGAACATGGCCAGGCGGGCATTGAATATCTCCAACGTAGGAGACTCCACAACCTCCCTGGGCAACCTGTTCCAGTGCTCTTTCACTCTTACAGTAAAGAAGTTCTTCCTGATGTTAACGTGGAACCTCCTATGCTCCAGTTTACACCCATTGCCCCTTGTCTTATCACTGAAAAAAGCCTAGCTCCATCATCCTGACACCCACCCTTTACATATTTGCAAACACTGATGAGGTCACCCCTCGGTCTCCTCCAAGCTAAAGAGACCCAGCTCCCTCAGGCTCTCCTCATAAGGGAGATGTTCCACTCCCTTAATCATCTTTGTGGCTCTGTGCTGGACTCTTTCAAGCAATTCCCTGTCCTTCTTGAACTGAGGGGCCCAGAACTGGATGCAATATTCGAGATGTGGCCTCACCAAGGCAGAGTAGAGGGGGAGGAGAACCTCTCTTGACCTACTGACTGTGTGCTACCTCTGTATGGTGAGATTTTGAGAATAATAGTATGATTTGGGTTGGAAGGGACCTTAAAGATGATCTACTTCCAACCCCCCTGCCATGAGTAGGACACCTTCCACCAGACCAGGTTGCTCAAAGTCCTGTCCAGTTTGGCCTTGATCACTGCCGGGAATGGGCCTGCAACAACTTCTCTGGGCAACCTGTGTCAGTGTCTCATCTTTATAGTGAAGAATTTTTTTCCAGTGTGTAGTTTAATTCTGTCTCTGTCAGTTCAAAGCCATTCTCCCTTGTCCTGTCACTACAGGCTCTTCTAAAAGGCCCCTCTCTGCATTTCTTATAGTCCTCCTGTAGGTATTGGAAGGCTGTTCTAAGGTCTCCCTGGGGCCTTCTCTTTTCCAGGTTGAAAAAGCCCAACTCTCAGCCTGTCTTCATAGGAAATGCATCATCCAATGCTCCAGTTTGCTTAGAGACTTCTTAACTGTTGGCTGAAAGCATGCTTCTGTATATATGTCTGTTTATCTTTGCCTGTAAGCTTGCTGTTACCATCACTCTTTATAAAGTGTAGAAGAATTGCAGAGACTAAACAGTCTTGGTGTTTAGGATGCTACTAGTACTTGATGAAAAATTTGAGTGATAGCAAAAGTTGTATGCTTGGTAGAATTCTGCTCAATTACTCTAGCATTCTGTTAGTACTTTCTTGTATAGTGTTTAGGTGAAGCCTTATTCCTTCCCTTAAAAAGATTATCTGAGAGATGTCATAGCTGTGAAATTTTGAATGAAATTTCTGTCTGCTGTGTTGTCATGTCTTATCAGGGAACAGTTAGAGAAGGGAACAACAGTTGTGTTTGAAGGCTACTATGTAAGTGTGAATTCTCATTTACCAAAAGCAGCGTGGTTCCATTTGTTGCTGGAGATTATGTCGATTTGTTTTCTGTGGCTTTGTACCTGTTTGTATGTATTATGATTATTTGAGGCTAGAAACAGCACCATATTTTTAAGTGATGTATAAAAATACAAAGATGTTCCAGTCCATGTTATGGAGTTGATACTCAAGTGGGAATAAAAGCAGCATTACGGTAATGTTACTCTACCATAAGTTTTGCTGCTCTGTATGTTGAACCCATACAAACTGGGTTGTTAAAGTGAGTTTTCTTCACAAGACTGTGTTTTGCAGCTTTTACTCCCTTGTAATGCATTAACTGAATTAATTAATGCTGATTTCATACTGCATCTGCTCACAGACCAGTTGTTCTTCAGTTGAGCAATTAAATTTCTAGAGGCACTGTTGCCTCAAGATATTTCCTGTTTCTCAGTTAACTGAAGCATTTTGAACTTAAGCAGCTTTTCCCATGGTGAAATGTAGTTAATATAATCAGTTTCACAATTGGTACCAAATGCAGCTCTCACTTTATTTAAGCACTGGCAGATGTATCATTCTTATTATGTTGCAGAACCTTAGCATAAGTATGAGTAAGTGGTACTTGGTACTCTGGGTGTGTTGTACAGACATTCATAATTCATTGGCATCTTTTGTACAGGGTAATGTTCAGGTGGGGAACTGAGCCTGAAACAGGATGTCTGATACTGTATGGATATTGATGTGAGATTCCGTTGCTTGTGAGATTTCAGATAAGTCAGAAGAGACTCTGCAATGTCATTCTAGTGAATTCTTCTAGCCTGGTTAGGCTCTTGTCTCATAGGACCTTTCTACTACACACATTTTTATCGATTTTATTAAATTACTTCCAAGATATCTTCTGACCATCTTAACTATGTGTCCTGTCCATATGACTATCCTATATGACTGTTTCTGCATCAAAGGAAAGCAATTTTGCTGGCTTCTTATAAGTACCTTAGTTATATCCAGCTTGGTGAACTGTACAGCAAGAACTGCTGGAAAAAGTCACTGGAAATTACAGATTCTCCACCCAGGATATTAATCCATATGCTTAGGCATACAAGTACTGCTTATCAACTAGTCTATGCACAGCAGGAGCTGCTGGGAGAATTTCTGTAACTTTGTTAAATTTCTGTCTGGAGAGCTTCTGTAATATTTAGTTAAATACTTTGTCACAACGGCTGCTAGGAGTTTGTTTGGTCGTCAGTCTCATTTATGCAGAGACCAGCTGGGAAGATATAGTTTTGCATGAGGAATTGTGTATTCATCCAGGTACAGGCCTGAGCCCCTGTTAAACCACGGTTATTACAATTTCTTCCTTATATCACAGCTGTAACTCATATTCTCCTGACTGCCTCAAGGGTATATATTGCCTAGTCTTAAAATGTTTGAGGATTATTGTAACAAGATGGATGTGTTGAGTATTTAATGTCTTGAGCAACCAGGCAGAATCCCTTGTCAGCAGTTCCCCTTAGCCGGTGAATTTGTACTGTTTGGGGCAACTCATGGTGTAGTAGCTTTTACTTTTCATGTTTTATCCAGTCTTTGTTATGAACGCTTTGTTTTGTTTAGGGTCTTCTACAACTCGCTTGGAGATTGCTTTCCAGCTGTGGGGCTTATTTTGTTTTTTTTTTCTGTTTGTTTGTTTTTGGGTTTTTTTTTTTCATTCTTCTGTAGATATAGTTGTGTCAAAGCTGTAGGCTAGCTGAGCTTTCTTGCTTTCTGCAAGTGCAAGTAATTCTACCATCTTGGTGAGGAGCATAAATTCTTTATGGAATAAGTTTGCCACCTAGATTGAGTTTTTTGAGGGAATAGTGTTCTGTTCCTGGCACTAGCAGTGCATGCAGTTAACTCTTTGGATCCAGAGAATATCTGAAGAGGTTAAGGTATGTTCCCTTGCTGTAGGGCCTGACTTGAGTATTATGTGGGTATGAACTAGCATAGAACATGAAAGAAAACTGAAGCCACTTGAGTTGGGGTTTTTTGATGTATTTATTTATTTATTTTTGTCTGTGGGAATATTTGTTGTTATGGATCTTTTATTTTGAGGTTCCCTTCAACCCTCATACATTCCTGGCCATCTCATCTATTGCTTTGTGGAGCAGTGGAAGTGATTTTCATATGTAAGCAGATGGGGATATTCATCAATTCAGAGGCATGTTTGGAATCACATTCCTTGTACGATATGTGGTCTACCCAAACAGCATGAGATGCTGTATTTTCAGGGTGGTTTCTGTCAGTAGTCTGTTTTTGGCGTCTGGAACTTATGTTTCCTAAGCCTGAGGAAATATAGGTGGAACAGAGAGGTAGTGAAGCCTTCAGTAGCCCCTCACTGTTCTGTTATGATAGTCATAGAGTAGAATGATTGAGGCTGGAAGAGATCTCTAGAGATTGTCTTGCCCAACCCCTTACCTCGTCCATTTCTTAGTATCTCTGATAGGTTGCAGACTGTACAGTCTCCTCTGTTCAAGTGCTTGACCAGCTTCATGGTTAAAAACTAAACAAAAACAAGGGGTAAACTTTGTTTGTCTTATGTTTAAAAAATTTCCTGTATTTCAGTTTGTGCCTCTTGTCCTTTCACTGATAGAATTCCCCTGAGCCTTCTCTTAGGGCTAAATAATCCCTTATTCTATCAGCTTCTGCTTGTACAACAGGTGCTCATTTAGTCTTGCCCACAGCCCTTACTGAACTCATGCCAATGTGTTCGTGTCTCTTTCATTCTGGGTAAGCCCAGAAGTAGATGCAATCCTCCAGATGTGTCTTGCCACCACTGAGCTGAGGAGCAGGGTCATCTCCCTTGAAGTGCTGCACTATCCTATGGTCAGCTTGTCATAAACCAGGAACTTTGTGTGTGTTGTTGTTCTGTTTTGGGTTTTTTTTTGTGTTTTTTTTTGTTTGTTTGTTTGTTTGTTTTTTAATATACAAACCTACTTTCCAGCTGGCTGTCCCCAACATGTGTTTCTGCATGGGATTATTTCTCCCAGGTTCAGGATTTAGCATTCCCTGAAATTCCTTTGCCCATTTCTCCTGTCTGTTGAGGTCCCTCTCAATGGCACCACAGCAGTCCAGTTTGTCATCCACTCTTGCCAGTTTTTGACATGATTTCTCTGCTACAAACAGTTTTATCATCTTTTACTTCAGGATGAGAATTTTTTCTTTCAACCCTTCTTGAGGATCTATCGAACTGAGAAAGCATCTTCTGTATAAAGCTCTGTATAATAACATAATGAGACTGCCTCACCATTCATGGTGGATGACTCCAAGTTGTTATGGCATTGCAAGTCTAATTATTTTGAATTCCTGACTTAAGCCACTAGGTAATCAAGTATTATTTCATAACTCTCTTTAGTGCTATGTGACAGAATAGTTGTGCTTCTCTTCTCTAAAAAGGAGTTATTCCAATGAATTAAGTCAAATATAGGTTGTATACCCCATTGTGTGCCTCTGTTTTTAGAATTTAGATATATTTTGCAGAAAATATATCCTTCTCATGTTGTAAATGGGTGTTAGATGGAATAGACTTGTTATTTTGAACCATCTACAAATTTTTTATCTTTGCTGATATTTAAAAATAAAGAGGAGGAGGATACTCTTAATAATAGGGTCAATGCTTCTTGGATTCCTCATTTTAATTGCAAATTATAAAGCTTCCTTAGGTCAGTTCAACTGTTGTTTTGTTTACAACCATGGATACTGTATTTCCTTCAGAAGAGTTATTAAGATCTTACATTTATTTAAGCAGCACTTGACAACACAGATACTCTGATGAATCAAAGTCAGTGTCTTTCAACCTATATTGCTATAAACTACTTTTGCAGTGTTGCATTAACTTGCTACTGCATTTTCATTTCTATCTTGCCATTTTCCATGTCCTCATTTAGTTCCCCATCTGCCAAAAAGAGCAAAACTGAGAAAGCAAGGCAAAATCCAAGCCCAAAGGTTATGTTCTTATGTTATTGCATCAATAGTCATATTTGTGTTGTACTGCATTCTCACAGATGGCAAATACAACAAATGAGGAGCTGTGATTTATCTTGGGAACTTTAATGATTCTGAAGAAGTCTTTTTTTATTACTATTATTTTTTATTTTAAAGTTATTTTGCTTTAGCTGTTAGAGCCAAAGCTAATCTGTTTTTATAACCCCAGTCTCATATACTCATCTGAAGGATCTTTAAGGGAAAAGCCTTTTAAACCAGTATCTACAAGAACTGAAGTTATTGCAGTAACGTCCTGAGTACTCTTCAGTTGCACTGGTTCTTTCCTCTGTATTCTGTTATGACTGCAGTCACCCTTCTGGACATGTGCCCTGTGATCTCTTCGCAGCACCTCAGAGTTGTTTTTATTTCTGTTGAGTACTGAAAATTAAGATGCAGAAACAGAACCCATTCATTACAAAAATTGCATTTCACTGAGTGTGCATGATACATTTCTACATTTAATGCCTCTGCTGCATTTGACTACTGATTATAAATTTGTAAGTTAACAACATTTAGTCAGAATTTAGCATATATGTTATATGGACACAGTTACAGGTTTAGGACTAAATTATATACCTATCTTCTCACCCCCTCTCCTCCTCCCAGTTGTTTCAAAGAACAGAAATGAAGGTTAGACATTAGTAAACTATTCAAGTTCTATATGTGCCAAATAAAAAGTGAATTTATTTTCTATATTTCAGGGAAGTCTCAAGAACAGTCGGAAGATTTCACCCCAAGAGTTTATTCAAGACTTAAAATCTGGGTTAACAGAGGAAAGACTAGTCACTTGCCTAGAATCTCTTCGTGTGTCCTTGACTAGTAATCCTGTCAGGTAACATCATTAATACGCATGATTAATTGTATTCTTTATTTCTTAATGAAATAAAATTAATGGATCTGCAGATGTACACATTTCAAGATTTTAGTTAATGAATGTATATGCAGTAGTGAATGTACACTTATATATCTTCTGTAGATCTATTTTTCAGTAGAGTTCATTAATCTGTACAAGATAATGTAAAGAGAATGTAAAGCAAGTGTAGAGCAGAACAGTCCACTTTGTTTTCTGATCAAATAGCCTTATAGCTAAATAGCTCCAAGTTGGTTTTTGGTTTGTTTTAATTGTGTGCTCCTTCTGTCCAGTGGGCTTTTGGCTTTCTTCCTTGCCGTTTTCTAGTGATCTTTGCTCTATATGTGGGGTTTATCTCTACAGAAGATAGTTTAGTTTACCTGTGCTTTTTTTAAAGAAGTCTAACTCTTCAGTATTTATAACTCTAACACTGATATCAATCTTTCATGTTAAATTTTGGTTTGACCCATGTAGCTCGATTGTAGATGCTTGCTTTTTTAAAAGAAATTATACATTTTTTTTATTTTTTTTCCTACTCTTTTCAACTTTTTGTTTTAGAGCTCCTACTTAAGCCAGTTGTTGAACACGTGATTTTGGGAAACTGTTTTGGATTTAGTTAAAAAAAATTGCAAATGATATTTTAGTGTTGCCTATGGTGGGATGTGATTAAAAAAAATATTTGACAACTTCTTTCTCCATCTGGCCTAGCAGAGTTGTTGGTGTGGGTCTTCTGTATGGGTGGTTGCTTCTTTCTATTAATTTGTTTTTGAATTGGATTATCTTATTTGGAATATACAATTGTTCGCACAGGAGGAAACATGCTTTACACTAACCAGAATTATTCTGGTAGAGGTTTTTACAGAAGATATACTTCTTCCAGGAATGTGGAACTAATTTTTGGTATAGTTTTGTTTTTCCGTCTTTATTTAAAAACAAAAAACCAAACACCCCAAATATACTTCGCCAAAAAAAGAAAAAATCCTAAACAACCCCAAAACAGAAAAACAAATGAACCTCTCTAAGACCACAGCCCTCCCTCCCCTCCCTGATAAAAATCAAAATCAACCCAAACCCCAGAGACATTTTTTTATTTTTTTTATTTATACATATGTTGATTTAACAAAGAAACTTTTGCTTGCTTGTATGTGTCTGAAAATAGAAACACAGAATGTGTGATAGTTGAAGCTTTAGAGCAGTTTCTTCTCTCTGTTGTTTATATGACTCGATAGATTTTTTTTTTGTATGTGATTTGCCTTTGCTGCCACTTTCCCACACACCAAAGGAAAAGCTAAACCTCCTCCTCCCAAAAAGCCAAGCCCCATAAGCTTGGTGAGGTGCTAATTCTGTTTTCATTTTCAGAAGCTTAGAAACTTCAAAGCATGCTAGAAAGATTAAGATGCGTTGTTGATATCAAAGTATTACAGTGATAGTTTTGAGACCTCAGTTTCTTTACCTTATTGGTAAAATAGCTCTAGATTGCAACACTGGCTTTACCCTTCTTCAGTGAAATACAGACTATGGTAGGTAGAAAATTTAACAGTTGAATCTAAGTTCTAACATGGCCACAATTTAAAATTTGACTTCAGTTTGAAGCATTAAGGAGAATTAAGGAGAAAGAAGTGTAAAAGAACTATAATGGTTGGATTAGAGTGAAACTTGTTATTAAGCTAATGGATATATGGCCTAAGAACAGCTCAGGATTGCAACTAGTAGAACAGTTCTGAAACAGTCTTCTGGTATATTGAGTGGTGCTAGAAAAGACTGTTAAGATAGACCTCACCAGGCTTAAACAGAGCATCTTAAAATAGCCTTAGTAAAAACCTGAGTTCTTCTGCAGGGCTTATATATAAAAATAGCAAACATGTAACAATGGCATACTGTTCTTCATAATAAAAATATGTGTTGTAAACATTTTTAAACCATGTACCTTTTTTTCTAATGAGTAACAACAGTTGGTGTTCATTGGGCATAGATATTAGTGACTTTGATTTTCCTATCAGCAACCAGATCTTTGAGTAAGAACTTGCTTTGACACATAAATACTGAACTCCAGTCCAGCTGCTATAAATCCATGATTATTTTTAAGTCCAGCTTCATATCATGTGGACAATAAGAAATAATTGATGAGACTCTCGGCTTTTATTTTGTGCATGTATAATACCTAAGAATAAATCTGTTGTTTTTTTTTTTTTTTTAACAGGATGAGAATTAAATTACCTCTAGCCAAGCAGTCTTAACACTTGTGGACTGTAATCTTTTTGACAATATATAATTTAGGGGGTTTTGCTGGTTTTCCAATTGCTATACTTCAGCTTTTTAATCTTGTTGACATTTTAGTTTCTAATGCAAGAACTGATTCTACAACATTGTTTCCAATTAGTCATTTTTATAAAATGTATATTTAGTTCACAGAGAAAATCTGAATTAAGTGATATTAAAGAGTTTGGTCCTGGTACTTAAAAATGTACTGAAAGTTATGGCCTACTGCAAAACATAGTGATTATTTTCCATTGGTATAAAAAGAAAGCCTCAAAGGGAAAATGCATCCACTGATCCAGGCACTTGATCACTCACAGCATTCTCATCTGAAATGAGACAAAAAATGTCTCATAAGGGTTATCTTTAGGTCAGATTTGGCCAGTTACATCAAAACCAATTGACAATTATTTGCTTAATCGGTTTTGGAACAAGGCACCCATCCAGGAAGGGCAAAATCTATTTTCATATATATTTACTTTCAGGGGGCAAACAGATAAAGGCATCTGATCTGATTCTCTCTTCCTATAATTTTAAGTCCATTACAGATCTGTATCTAGCAGGTATGAAGAACTGTTTAATCCAATCCTATGATGGGATTAGAAGTAGTTTGTATTTCAAAAGAGCTATTGCATCTCCCTTGTGTTATTTCCATCAGAACAGCTTATTATTTGTCACTAGTAAGGTCACACCATTATATGAGTATCTAAATATTCTGGTTACAAATCAAAAGTGGTGATACACAAGTTTAACCCAATGTGTACAATGGTGTGTAAATAGATGAAACAGAAAAGAGTGCAGAGGCTGTAATACAGCTGAAGCAGCTGTCTCGTGTAGAAACAACATGCCAGTGTCTAAGCTCACCAAAAGATAGCTTTGGCAATAGCTGAAATTTAAAAATTTTGTTGTGTTTACTTGGAGACATTCCTATGGATTAGTATTTCAGGCAGCCACTTCTGCAGTTCCTTTAGGTTTTCCTTTCCTTCCATTTACAGTTAGATTCTGACATTTACAGGAGATCCTAAAACAGCATTTAGTAGAAATATGTTGCTTTTCTTCCCTTCCTTTGGAAGGGTTTCTTAATTACAATTCTGTGCCAAAGAATGTATAATTTGTCAATTTAAAAAATAAAACCGCTACTGTAAGTATTTAATATTTTTAATTCAAGGCTATCTAGTTGCATCCATGAATGGATGGAATGCCTCTTGATATTCTGTTGAGTAGAGAGTCCATTTGAGGTTTTAAAATGATCCAGTTGTATTGCTCTTATTCTGACAATTCTGATTCATTGTAATGAGTCCTTTTAAATGTCAATTCCTCCTAATTTCTTTTTTTCTTTCTCCCTAGCTGGGTTGAAAATTTTGGCCGAGAAGGTCTAGGGCTGCTGTTGGATGTTTTGGAAAGATTGGTTGATGCAAAAAAGTAAGAATCATTTCAGATAAAATTGTTGGCTTTTCTTAATAAATAAACAGCATTTAATGACACTATTTTTTTTAATCTTTATTTATTCAGCCAGGACAAAGTTGTGAAGAGGAGTCAGCATAAGGTTATACAGTGTTTGAGAGCCTTCATGAATAATAAGGTATGGGATTTTATTTAATCTGGAAGTATAAATTACCATAGTTCAATCAGATAATGTACATATTCAGTGGGTATAAGCCTGTATTTAATCTGGAGAAAGAGGTATGTTGGTCAGCTATTTTTTGAAGTTCTTTCTGCTGCTACTTTCTCTCCCCAGAAGTATACTGGGATAATAATGTGAATTTTTGATACTGATGTCTGCCCTTATTACAGAGTAAGCAACCCAACTGGGACTTTGCTCTCCTTCAACTTTTTTGCTTGAGTGTTTGACAGACTTGAATGTCATTTGAAATATTTACTTGAGGGAACTGTCGCTGTCTTATACTAGATATTCAATACAGTCATTTGGATTCCATCCAACTCTCCTTACAACTGTTCTTCTATTGTTTAGTATGGATTGGAAAGAATTCTGGGAGAAGAAAGGAGCCTTCTGTTGTTGATCAAAGCAATTGATCCCAAGCAAACTAACATGATGACAGATATAGTTAAACTCCTGTCTGCAATGTGCATTGTTGGAGATGAAAACATGTAAGTAACGTATTTAGCCAGAAATAGTAGGATAAGTTTACAATATCCAATACTATAGTTAGACCTGAATGAAAATCAAGTTTTCAACTTCAGATTGAAATTAATACCTGTGCTATATTGTCAGTTTTTTTAATACCTTTGTCTCTGATTTTTTTATTACCTTTGTCTCTGATTTTTTTATTATGGTCATATCAATAAGAGTTTTCTTTTTGACATGTAGATCTACTGGTTAAATGGAAGTAGTTATGCAGTCATTCTTTTGATTGAATTTTTTTAGCATTACTTTTAACAGTCCATTAACCATTGTAACCCAGTAAGTAATTTTTTTTTGCTATGGAGGTCTCCAAAGTAAACAAGTAATGCTTAATCCTGCTAAATTTGAATGCAAGAAACTTAGGCAGGTGAATACTTCGGCAACATGGATCTTCATGTAAGAAATGAACAGCAAGATTAAATCTCTCTCCTGAAGAAATGCTTTTCTTTTCTTACAGCCTTGAAAAAATTTTGGAAGCTGTAACAGCAGCTGCAGAAGAAAAGAATGTTGATAGATTCTCTCCTATTGTTGAAGGCCTTCAGGATAACTCAGTTCAGCTTCAAGTAAGCCTATTTTTTTCCCAAACCTCTGCAACAAGTATAATTAAAATCAGTTATTTTTCCTTACAGAACAAGTCATTACAATAAAAAAGAGGAATACTGTTTCAAGTAAAGGTCTAATTTCAAAATGTTTTATATAATGTTATCTTTTAAAAAATGTGTCATGGGAAGATTCAGTGTTGAGAAACAGTGGAGTGTTTTAAGTTCCTTTGTTGATATCTATTTACCCAAATATTGCAGACTTTGGGACTTAAATTTGTATGTATATTTGTTTGCAAAAGATTATCTCACTTCTGGCAATATTTGCTGAAACTTAAAGATTAATAACAGTAAAAAACCAAGTTTATAGGCCACTACTTTTTATAATCAATGTTTAAATCTGCGGGAAAACTGTCCCTCATGCCCACTTGATGATTTCATAAAATTGCAGTGGAGTCTGAGGAAAGAAATCCTTCACCTTGTTTTCAGTTTGTTTCAGTTGATACAGAGTTTACTGCAGAAAAGCACGAAGTATTATAGTGTATTTGAGTGATCATTATAAATGATTGGTCTAAGAGTGTAAATATTAACTTTACTGATTTTCATGTAATTCAGTTCAGTGAACACTGTTCATAATTGTCATTGTTTAAGAATATTAGAAAAATAGTATGAGATGAATCTCAAGTTAGAAAGAAATGATTGTGTTACTTCACTCTCACCTCTTGTATTAAACAGTCCTCATCTGACAGTAAAGATTGCTGTTTGTTTCATCTGTCTCAGAGAAAAGCTAACCATAAAGACATACTTGAAGGTAGAGGAGAATCATTTGCAGCTGAATTATGCCAGTACTGATGGGACTATATTTTGTAAAATTGTCCCTCCTTTCTTACACCTTCTGTCTCATAATCATAGAACGGTTTATCTTGAAAGGGACCTTTAAAGGTTCCAAGCCCCGTACCATGAGAGGGCATTTTTCACTAGATCAGGCTGCTCAAAGCCCTGTCCTTCTTGACCTTGAACATGTCTCTGTGCTGACCCAATAGATTTTTATTTAATATTATTGTCATAGCTGACGCTGGGATCAGTTGCTATGATAGGACAAATTCAGCTTTGAGTTACTGCTTAGTTGTCTGACAGTATGAATTCATAGCTATGGTGTAATTTGCCTGGTGAGCTCATAATTGAGAGAAGGATAATCCTCTAATTGAAATATATATATTTTTTCTTTTCATTAAGTTCTGTAAATGTTTATCTCAGCATAGACTTTTTGCACTGAGGTAAAAAGTTTTGAATGAAAACCAAATCAAATAATTTCCTTCCTTTGCTTCAACCTGGAATATTTTAAATGACTATATGTATATTGCACTCTTTTACCAAGAGTGATAGTCAAAGTTGCTTAGGCACCTTAAACAGTCAACTTCAGGGCCAAGTAGGGTCTCCCCCAGCAAGGGGTGAAATGTAGGATATTTTGTTTGTTCTTATGTTTCATTTGTTGTTTGTTTGAAAAAGTGGATCAGCTTGGTATTGTCTTCATACAGATGGTGTTGGTTCTGGCTTCATGCAGAAAGATTTGTCTTTTTTTTTTTCTTTTTTTTTCCTCCCCTGTGTGCATGTGTATTTAATGTGTTGAAAATCATAGTAATTGCCATTAGCGATCAAAAAGGAGACCTTGTATTGGCAAGGCTGGAGTGCAGCTGGAAAGAAGAACTGTAGAGTAATTTTGAATTTGGGGCTGGAGAGATTTGTGTAAGGTTCAGCCTAGAATTAAGATGAGCAAGTAGAGAAAAAAAAAAGCTTTGAGCTACAGTTGTAGTGTGACTGGAAAGGGACTGCAGAAGGAAATTGTAGGCTGTAAGACAACATATTTCCTGTTTTCCAAGGCTTTTGAGTCTGTATTTTCCAGACTGAACATACATTTCTTGTAGGTCTTTACCTTAGGTATTTTTGCATGAATTGTTGCAGTTCTACAGCATTGAATCTAAATATATGGTCTCATATATTTCTCTTCTCCACTGGGGTTTCTGTTTCATTTAGATTTCAAAGTGAATGATGTTCAGTTAACAAGTTCCTATTCAGTATGATTTCTATGGCTTATATTTTAGTATCCTTGATATTAGGCAGTATGAATTTGAGCCAGGCATTGTAAGCTTGGGCATGTCAGACATTCAGGACAATATAACGTTTGTCTCACTCCATCAAGGGCTTTTTTCTTTTGTTTTTTTTTTTTTTCATGTTTTTTTAGTCCTTCTTGATTTATTGCTTGGTACTTTTGTTCATATTTGATCAATCTGAGAAATAAAAATATGAGAAGTTTACTTTTCTGTTATGCTTATTTCTATTGTTTTAGTATAATCAATAAGGAAGAAATCTATATAATATATATTAAGAAAATGTTATTTTAAATATAACCAAAGAATGACTAAGTCCAAATACAGAAATTAGTTTTAGTGTTGACTAATAGTAGTTCAGTGTCTCTTTGTATTGGTTAAGCAGCTTCATTCTTTCTTTGGCATGAATATGGATATCAATTAATTTTGATTCAGAAGAGAAAAATGCTACTTTCCCTACTAAAATGTAAAAGGTTTTGAGAACTTCCATGTCCATCACTGCACTTATATAAAATGTATAAATTCTAATATCATGTAGGGCACTACTTCTCTGAGTATTCTTTAGTAGCTTACAGGTATTCAGAGTTCTGAAATTAACATTTTGTTATGAGTATGAGGCTTCCAAAAGCATATAGTTTTAGTACCCGTAGAAAAGCTGTCTATAATTCCCTTTGCTTTAGCGTTAAGAAAGCATGTGAAAACTGCTTTAAAAGGAGCTGCTTAATTTATTTGAAATAATAAGTAAAATAAATAATCCTGTCTGCTTCTCACTTTACCCTGATGGGTACCCAAATGGGCATTTCACCCCTTTCCTCCTTTTTAAGAATTAAATAAAAGTATAAGGGCCTCTCTAGAACTATAACTATGTCTTGCAGATCATGCTGAAGGTGAACAGACAGTCGCTCTTTTTGGGAATTTAGCTCAGAAATTTTAATCCCCTGTGAACAGTTGCTGGTAAAGAAGCCCCTTTAAGACAAAGGTACATAGCAGTATTAATGGCAGTTGAGACAACTGATATGCAGGGAAAAAAAGGTCATGACTCTAACCACATAGAACTTTCTTATGAGTCCTTTCATACTCACTGTTCACAGCGATGCTCAAGTCTATTAGTGAAAATTGCTGATTAGATAACCCAGTTAGTGCAGGAAACTTCAGCTGAGTTTTTAACTGTCCAATAACAGCTTTTATTTTCACGGGACTACTAAGATATTAAACAATTACTTTTCTGCTAGGTACACCTTCTTGTGTTTGTCTGTACCTCCATTTGGTATTTTGCTATCCTCTTAAATGGAAGATAAGGGCATTATTAAAATTGAGAATTCACTCTAAATGTTGCAATTGCAATACTTAAGCTAAATATATTAATTTGGCTTCACTTAGAGTGTTACCCTAAAGCTCCTAAAAATGGGAAACATCTTGCTGTTTTGTTTGACACAGAAACTTATACTGAAAGTTCTTGTCTCTTTTTTTTTTTTTGAGTTAAAACTTCCATTTGAACATGTTCTTTCCACTAAAACACTCTTTATCTTTTTCAAACTTCACAAATGGTTGCTAGATTTCTTTTTTAAGACTGGAAAAATCAAGGTTGCTCATGTGAATCAGTTGTAAACTTTTATAACAATGCTATTGACCTGGTGGTTAATTTGACAGTGTTTTAATGAAACTAAAGTTTACAGTTGTCAGTTACTTGGCATACTTGCTTTGATTACCAGCTTGATGTATGTAGGCTTGCTGTGTGGCAGTTCAGTTTGACACTAACTACTGACCTTTTCAGTTTTGAATTGCCTAACATTTCTGCTGCTTGAAGGCTGCATGTATAAAAGGCCTCCGTATGATGATTTTTTTATTTTTAGTAAAAGCTCTATGAATCTACTTTTTGCATTTGTTGAAACCTAACTATATCTTCCCTTTTATCTTTTATAAAATCCAAAGCTATGGAAAGCATACTTAATATTTTTGGTTAAAGACAAGATTGGTTTGACCTTACTTTGAGACTATAACTATAGCCTGTAGTAACACTGAATTTCTGGATTTGTTAAAAGTAAACGTAGTTTAACACCTTAAGCCTGTGCTTGAGAAAATGTGCACAGGGTAATCTGGTATCTTCTATACTTAGGATAACAACTGTAAAAGTCTAATATGTTGGTTGTTCATTTCACATGTCACAGATCTTCTGACACAACCCATTTTGGTATATTTTAAGACAACAGCAGCAACAAACTTTGTCTTGTGTTGTGCAGTTCTTACTCCTCGTGGAGAATCAAATGAATTCTTTTACTTTCTAATTATCATCATTCATCACTGTCTGCTAAGCAGGCTATTTAACTAGTGGAAGAGTGCTGCTTTTCTCTGGAGTTCTTGTTGCACATGATAGTTCCTTTTATTTTTTCCAGTTAGAACTGAGAACAGGTTCAATGTTGAAGCAAAGGTGCAATTCCTCCTTTTCCAATTAAGTTCCTGAAAAATGAGCATTGATCATCCCTATGGAAACCTGCATATGCTTCATGCCTGTCCTAGAAGTGCTTTTGTGACAAAATAAAAGGTCTTGTCTGTTTATCGATAGCATAGCCCTCACACTACTTTTCATTGTCAGGGAATAAAATTTCATCTTTTTCATCTAATAAGGTGAGATGGTATAGTCTGTGATATTTTGGTTAGCTGAATCACTTAATGAGTCTTGGATGCTCTATGCCAATGAAATACTTTCCATCACTGAGTATGTAATAATATGAATTAGAGCAAAGCTCACCTTATCTAAATGTAGAGGCTGCTGAGTGTTCAAGATCCATGTAAATGTACATGCATCTGGATGATCTCAGTCATTACTAAGAATTTTTTGTCATTAGTAACAGTAAATAATTGGTGAACACTGATAAAGTTCCTGTACCAAAGCCAAATCTACAGCCAGCTTAATACTGGCAAGCAGAATTTAACTCAAATATCCATCTTTAGAGCCCTTTCTACAAAAGCATATTTGGAGTAAGAGTGAGAAAAATGAAGTAGCAAACCTTACTGCAGTTCCTTTTATTCAAATAAGCAAGTTGTAAGAAGATACTTGCCGCATAGTATTGATTATCTTGTTTATGCAAGAAAAAAGCTGTTCAAAGCTACTGGTATGTACTGGACATTTTCCACCAGAAAAGGACAAAGTATATTCTTCCTGGTCGTCAACTGGGAAAAATGCAAGCTTAAAGTACAGAATATGTAATCTTCAGAAAACACATCCTGTGACTGGATAGACATCAATTAGGACTGGAAGTGAAGCTGTAACTTCTCACATAGCAGAATATATCTGATTTCATTGGTCTAGTTTCTCATGGAGGAAAGTATTCAAAATTTTTACTTTCCAAGTGAACTGTATCATCATCATTAAAAAATTCCTCACTACCAAATATGTGCATGTCCATCAATATATGCCCATCTCTTAGATAAGCACAGTAAAGTATTGTAGATTTCCCTACCATAGAATCATAGAATCATAGAATAGATAGGATTGGAAAGGACCTCAAGATCATCTAGTTCCAACCCCCCTGCCATGGGAAGGGACACCTCACACTAAACCATATCACCCAAGGCTTCATCTAACTTGATCTTGAACACTGCCAGGGATGGAGCATTCACTACCTCCCTGGGCAAACCATTCCAGTACCTCACCACCCTCACAGTAAAGAATTTTTTCCTTATATCCAGTCTAAACCTCTGCTGTTTAAGTGTCAATCTGTTACCCCTTGTCCTATCACTACAGTCCCTAATGAAGAGTCCCTCCACAGCATCCCTGTAGGCCCCGTTCAAGATACTGGAAGGCTGCTATGAGGTCTCCATGCAGCCTTCTCTTCTCCAGGCTGAACAGCCCCAACTTTCTCAGCCTGCCTTCATATGGGAGGTGCTCCAGTCCCCTGATCGTCCTCGTGGCCCTCCTCTGGACTTGTTCTAACAGTTCCATGTCCTTTCTATGTTGAGGACACCAGAACTGCACACAATACTGCAAATGAGGTCTCACGAGAGCAGAGTAGAGGGGCAGGATCACCTCCTTCGACCTGCTGGTCATGCTTCTGTTGATGCAGCCCAGAATATGGTTGGCTTTCTGGGCTGCAAGAGCACTCTGCTGGCTCATGTTCATTTTCTCATTGACTAACACCCTCAAGTCCTTCTCGACAGGACTACCATGAATTTCCTTTTTGCCCAATCTGTAGCTGTGCCTAGGATTGCTCCTACCCAGGTGGAGGACCTTGCACTTGGCATGGTTAAACTTCATGAGGTTGGCATCAGCCCACCTCACAAGTGTGTCAAGGTCCCTCTGGATGGCATTCCTGCCCTCCAGCGTATCAACCAAACCACACAGCTTGGTGTCATCGCCAAACTTGCTGAGGGTGCACTCAATCCCACTGTCCATGTCAGCAAGAAAGATATTAAACAAGACCTGTCCCAACACCGATCCCTGAGGGACACCACTCGTTACTGATCTCCACCCGGACATTGAACCGTTGACCACAACTCTTTCAGTGCGACCATCCAGCCAGTTCTTTATCCACCAAGTGGTCCACCTATCAAATTGATGACACTCCAATTTAGAGATAAGGATGTCATGTGGGACAGTGTCGAACGCTTTGCACAAGTCCAGGTAGATGATGTCAACTGCTCCACCCCTGTCCATCACTTTTGTAGCCCCATCATAGAAGGCCACCAAATTGGTCAGGCAGGATTTCCCCTTAGTGAAGCCATGCTGGCTGTCACCAAGCACCTTGCTCTTTTTCATGTGCCCTAGCATGCCTTCCAAGAGAATCTGCTCCCAGATTTTGCCAGGCACAGAGGTGAGACTGACTAGTCTGTAATCCCCTGGGTCATCCATTTTCCCTTTCTTGAAAATGCGGGTTATATTTCCCTTTTTCCAGTCATCGGGGACTTCACCTGACTGCCATGATTTTTCAAATATGATGGCCAGTGGCTTTGTAACTTCATTCCCCAGCTCAGGACCCTGAATGGATTTCATCAGGTCCCATGGTCTTGTGTACATTCAGGTTCTTAAGATGGTCTCGAACCAGATCCTCTCCTACAGTGGGCCCAAGGTCTAGGTTTTCACAGTCCCTGCGTCTGCCTTCCAAGACTCGGGTGCTGCGGTCAGAGCTTTTGCCAGTGAAGACTGAGGCAAAGAAGTCATTCAGAACCTCAGCCTTCTCCAAGTCCTGTGTAGCCAGTTCTCCCAAAGGTTTCCAGAGGGGGCCTACATTGTTTTTAGTTTGTTTTTTAGCCACTACATACCTATAAAATCCCTTCCTATTATCTTTAACATCCCTTGCCAAGTTTAGCTCCAATTGGGCCTTATCTTTCCTAACTTGATCCCTAACTACCCTGAGAACATCCCTATATTCATCCCAGGCCACCTGTCCTTGCTTCCACCTTTTATAAGCCTCTTTTTTCTTGTGAATTTTTCTCAGCAGCTCCTTATCCATCCAAGGAGGTCTCCTGGCCCTCCTGCTCCACTTCCTCCTAGTTGGGATTCAACACTCTTGAGCTTGTAGTAGGTGGTCCTTGAATATTAACCGAGAGTCTTGGGGCCTCCTGCCCTCTAGGGCTATATCCCATGGAACCTTGCTAAGCAGGTTCCTGAAGAGCGCAAAGTCTACTATCTTGAAGTCCAGGGCAGTGAGCTTGCTGCACGCTCTTCTCACTGTCTTGAGGAACTCAAATTCGACCATCTTGTGATCACTGCATCCAAGACTTCGCTGGAGAGTCACATTTCCAACGAGCCCTTCCCTGTTGGTGAGCACGAGGTCAAGCAGGGCATCTCTCCTCGTAGGCTTCTTTATTGCTTGCAGAAGGAAGTTGTCTTCCACACAATCGAGAAACCTCCTGGATTGCTTGTGCCAGGCTGTACCGTTGCCCCAACAGATGTCAGGGTGGTTGAAGTCCCCCATGAGAACAAGGGCCTGTGAGCGTGAGGCTTTTCCTATTTGTCTCTAGAGTTCTTCATCCACAGGTTCCTCTTGACCAGGCGGACTGTAACATATCCCCACAGTAATGTGTCCCGTCACCGATTTCCCCTTAACCCTGACCCACAACTTTCTGTTAACCGATCACCTGTCCCCAGACAGAGTTCTACACTCTCCAGCCTATCCCTAACATAAAAGGCAACTCCCTCTCCCCTCCTACCGGGCCTGTCTTTTCTAAAAAGCCTGTAACCTTCCATTCCAACACTCCAGTCAAAGGATCCATACCACCATGTTTCTGTGATGCCTATTATATCATACCCCTGTAGATGTGCCCACATCTCTAATTCCTCTTGTTTATTCCCCATGCTATGGGCATTTGTATTGAGGCATCTGAGTCGAGTTCCAAGTGAAGCCAGCTCAATGGCTGGAGCAGCTAGGATATCACTACATTGCTCAGAGTATTTATTATAGGTGCTGGCAACTGACTGGGTGTGTTGGGATGGAATGATGTTCCCCTCCCCCAACACAACTAGTTTAAAGCATCCTTGACAAGTCTGGCAAGCCTCCCAGCAAAGCCACTCTTCCCTTTCTTTATCAGAGCAGTTCCACCAGCCCCCAGTAGGCCTGGCCTACAAATGTGGGCCCCATATTCAAGACACCCAAACCCTTGCCTAAGACTCCACCCTTTTAACCATTTATTAACCTGTCCAATCCTCCTTGCCTTTGGAAGGTCCTCCCCTGTGTCCTGGAGAATTGTCAAAAAGACCATCTGAGCTCCAGAGCCACTGACAACCTCTCCCAGAGCTCTGTAGTCCTTCTTTATACTCCTCAGGCTACTACTATCTATATCCCTAGCACCCACATGTACCACTAGAAGCGGGTAATAGTCCGTGGGACTTACTAGAACAGGCAGCCTCTCCGCAACATCCTTGATCCATGCCCCAGGTAGGCAACACACCTCCCTTGCGACCGGGTCAGGCCGACAGATGAGTGCTTCTGTCCCTTTCAAGGCAGAGTCCCCTACTACTACAACCTGCTGCTTTTTCCTGGCGGCACCAGTAGAGATCTTCTGTACCAGTGCACCAGCCGACTGTTTCTGATGCAACTGCATTTCCTTATTAGCCCCCTGCAGGTCAGCAAAGCGGTTCTGGGTGGGTACAGTAGATTTAGGAGGAAGCCCCTTGCTTTTAATTGCTTTCTTCCTCCTTTGGTTGTATTTTTGTTACTAATTCCCAGTTTCCCTAGTCAACAACCTCCTTCTTTCCTCCATGAGTTAGAGGGGAATCTTGAGGCCCCTGTGCTGTTTGGTCCTGGAGCAAACAGTCCTGCTTCCTCTCAGCTTCCTTGACATCTTGCAGCTTATTGACAGCATCCCGTAGCTCAGCCACCTGCTGGAGGAGGACCTCCATCAGGGAGCAGCGAGCACAGCCCTGCCCATTCTGCATCTTTCCTTCACAGGATCAGTGCAGGCACTCTCCACACTCCGAGCTCTGCACCGCAACCTCCCCACTTACCGGCTCTGTCTGTGTGCCTACGCTGGCCACCACCAGGGCGGCCAGGGCAGAGCTCCCAGACTGGACCCTGGTCGTACGGCGAATGCTCACCATCCCGCTTGCCTGCCCACGAAAACTGCCTCGACCCGCTCTGTTTGCTTGCTCTGTTCGCCACACTCCCTGGGTAGGTTTTTAACCACTCACAGTTGGTGCCACTCCTCCTGTCTCCGCCCCCGGTGAGTCACCTCCTCGCAGCAGCTGAGCTCCTGGGCAAGTCCTGTCGCGGACTTGAGGCTCTCTCCTCAGTGGCTCTTGTTGCTCTGTAGTGAGGCTTCTGGACGCTGATCTCCCCCGCTCCGCTCCGGTGTTGCAGGCGTTCTCTCTCAAGCTACTCCCCTCAGCAAGTGACTGTAACAGCAGGGTGTTAAAAACATCCCATATGGAATATATTTGCAGACCTGAAAGTTATTTGAACACTAACAAGATGTTTTATACTCAGTTGATGTTCTTCAGGGATGAAGAAGGAAAAGAAGCATCTAACTGGACTACCACAAGAAGAGAAGGCTTTGCTTTTGGCTTGTCCCTGGAGAAAAGAAAGTGTCTCTATGTGCCTTCACTGCATGCCTGTTGTAAACAGAAGGATAGTCTCAAAGTGTAATTACTATCTTGGTTAGAGGTGTGCTTCTGGAAAGAGTACTTAGAAATTGCACTCCTCAGCACCACAACAAAATTTTAGGAGGTACACCAGAGAGCTGTGTATTATCATATACCTTTTGCTGTTAGAGCTGAAAAGAATTTAGTTTCTTCATGCATCTTCTCAAGTGTAGACTGACAAGAACCTCCATCTACATCATCTACAACTTTTAATGAATTGCTTTTAGGTATCAACTGTTTGCCCAGCATGTTTGCTCACAATGACTTGTGCATTCCTAGGAAGCTAATTTACCTATCATTACTATACTTCATACTAACTCAGCAGTAGTACCTCTTCTTGTATTGAAGATAAAACATCTTTTTTGATGTGGACACAGCTTTCCTATCTTATGTCTGTGGCTGAAGATTCAGAAGGCTGTCAGTCTGTTCAACAGAATCTTATCCAAGGTAATGGAGTGTAAAAGAATGCAGTTAGGGCCCACTCATCTGGAGTGCAAGCAGTGACTGATTGTTCTATGTCCCAAGAGCTGACATTTATAGAGCTGTCAACTGAGGTGTCACAGGCATGTTTAAGTATTATATGCTTTGAGATTTGTCAAGGAATGATGCTACATTTGAGATAATTGTTCTTCAATTTTTTCCTCAGTTAGGAAGATCGAGCATGAGCCATTATGGGTGGATACTCCTTGGAATTGTGTGTAGTATGAATGCATGTAGAGGCCATCACCTGAAAAGAATTACTCATCTCTAGCTTCCTTTCTTCCTTAATTTTTTTTCAACTCTTTGGACTCTGTTTTCTGTGGTGTGACCCTTTATTAGCATAACTTGAGAATGGATGGTCTCTTTCAGTGGAAGAAATTACTATATCCATTGTTTCTACTGCATTGCTTTGATTAGTAGTTGCACTCTGCAAGTAGGAATCAAACTTGTTTTTTGATTAGTGTTAGATATGAAGTCAGTAGTACTCTCTGGTAATTCAATGATTCTAAATACCAGTCTCTTCAGAATTTTTAAACATGCTGTGAAACAGATTTAGCACTACTTTAAGGTAATAAGATCTGGTATTTTTAAACTAAAGTCATGTACCTCCGGAGTTAAAAAAAAAACAAACCAAACCCCCCCCCCCCCCCCCCAAAAAAAACCCCACCTCATGACAGACTTTGTTTTTCTGAGACGTTTTTGTGATTGAGACATTCTCACTAAACAAATAGACACGGAAGTAAAATATGACACTCTGTAGATCAGGAACAAATGACTGGCATTTGTAAGCCAGATGGGACACATTGCAGCAGCCATAATGGTACTCTCTACAATATGTGTTCATGTTTAAGCTGATAAGTTGGGTCCCTGGTCAGTAAAGACAGTACATATTGGAGTGCTCTGGTCACTTCATGTATGTTGTAAAGAAGATCTTTAAAGAAGAATCTAGTAGTGTACTGATTAACAAGAATGGGAATTTAGCTATTCATATAACTACACATAGAGATCTGTCTACATAGAGGCAGGTAAATGCAGGTATCTCAGGCTTGAACTGTGTTGTCTTGACAAACTCTTGAGAACTCCAAGTTTATTCATGTTTGTTACATAGACACTAGTTGAACTAAGCTTTCTACTTTTTTAATGTTGACTTACTCTCAAACATTGTGTTTTTCCAACTGTAGAGTTTAGGATAGCAAAAAGTTTTTGTTCTTAAATCTTTCTTGGGTTATTGGTTTAAGTAATTTTCTTAAAAGCCTCTTTAATGCTGTTCACCAAGTTTAAGAGTTGTTTTTGTTTTTTTTTCTCTTGGTTTTTACATGTTCCCCCCAAATCTAACTTTCCAAACTGCGGTGTTATTAAACTATTTACAAGCTTGTTTCCTCCTTTTGATAGAATTTAACATTTTTTTGCTCACAGATTTTAGATTCACTAGACAGATCTATCTTGCTGGACTCTACTTCTAGGTGAATGAACAATTTGAAATTATTAAAATCGTGTAGTTTAGATATTATATGCTAACTGCTGGATACTGAGTTATGGTTTCATAAGTTTTCATAAAGCATATTGTTCAAAGGTAGATATATACGCAATGCCTTGCTTACATCTGTGTTTGCTTCGTAATGGATAAACATTTCTCACCATGCTTTTTGTTGACTTTTGTTTTGGAACCTTCACTATTACTTTACCTTTGTATTATAGAAATAGTTTGTTAACATAACACAGTAGTCTTTGTCTTGTTTATTCCAGGAAATTAAGAGTATATTCTGCTTATAACCTGAAATTGAATTCCCACATGATCAAATTTGACAAAACTACTGGAGCAGCAGTACATTTTACTAATGTGTTTCTTTTCATTGTTGTGTCTTCACTCTGCTATTCCAGTAGCAAATCTGCACGTGTACCTTGTTGATTTGGAAAATTGAAGAAAAAAAAAAAGCCTTTTTTTTTCTTTTTTTGGCAGCAATTACATCAGTAGACATCCTTTCATCTAAATTGCATTGCTATCTCAAAGACAAAACTAGATTGCTCTTGATCAGGAATTTCACAGCAGCATACTTTGTTCAGTCTCTGATTGCCTCATTGATAATTTGAATCAAGTGTAATAGATGCTGATTCCTTGTTTAGCAGTCCATTCACATAAAGGTTTGCATGAAAATATACTGTGTTTTAAACTGCTGCTAACAATAACAAAGGTTCCAATTCTGTTGTAATCAAACAACATGGAGCTTGACTTTATTTGAAATGTAAATGGACCTTGCAGTACTGTACCTTATTATTGGCTGTATGATAATATTGTCCAATGGAGTCTACAGTTATTGAAATACCTCACTGATGTTGGCAGTAGTACAAGTGTTTATGGCATCTGTCAATGTGCTGAATTACTGGATTTGAATGGCAGAGGTAATTCAATTAAGAAAATAGAGTTGAATGAAAGCACTCCAGAGAGGTAAATTGATGATGGTGTATAATAGGTTTTAACTAAAAAAAATATCAAATTTAGATGAAGTCAAAATGTTCATCATGGCTGCTGAAGAAAAATAAAAATACTGATAAAATGGATGGTTTGGTAAAGTGTACCCATACTAAAACAAGTATGAGAAGCTTTAAGAATAAAGAATGCAGCCTCTAATTAGGTAATAAGAAAATATATTCTGTTAAGGTATTGTTGCAGTAAATTTTAACTGTTTTGGTTGCCTGTGTTTTCTACCATTTGTTGCATCCACATTCTCCACCACATTGTGACCCTGCAACTTCTGCAGGTCGAGGGCCTAGAGAATACACCTTCTAGACCAAGGCAAGAATTTGTTGTTAGTCTAAATGAAGTCTTAATGGTATAATCAAATTACCATCAGTAGTGCTAACACAAGACATCCCATGTCTCTACTGTTCTATGCTGCATTTTACTTATGGCCATATGCCTATTTGCTTGTTACGGGAAACTTTGTTATGAAAAAGTAAACTTTGTGCCACAAATTTGCACAAGGCTAAGCAAAATCTAAAGCTAGTAGGGGTGCTAGTCATTGTGTTACAAGACAAATTCTGTTGCACCTAAATAAGCTAAAACAAAGTTCCAGACAGGCGAGCCTAGTCTCGCTAAAGCCTGATGAGTCTGGAAGCATGTTAGCCTGTTACTAGGAAAAATAACAGCTACAAGGACACATATTCTAAATAAGAGTGTAAAGGACATGGCAGTTAAATACTGCATATGAAGAGCCTTTTCAGTTTCCAAGAATACTTGGCTGTGCAACAGTAGAGTCCTAATTTCTTATTGGGTGCTGTTTAGATTGGTTTTATTCAGTTCACTTTTCATAAGAGGACTGAGCATTTTTCATGGGTTTAAATTTTTGTTGTGTGTGGTTTAGATGTAGGTAAGTCTAAGTATGTTCTTTTTATTTATATTTTGGTATTTGTAGCTTCCTTTTTTGGGTGTTAGTGCCACTTTTTGTTACCTAGTATAGGATGATGCTTCAGTAGTAATAAAAAAATATTAGAGTAACTCTTAGAAACAGTACATACAAAGAAACAGGCTCCAGGGGTAATACAAAGGTTTTGTTAGGATTTGAAAAAAAAAAGGGCAAGTTAATTAAGTCATATTTTCCTTTAGGTTTTTTTTAAATGCTGTAGACATGCATGTAGAATCAAATTTCATAAAAATAGGGAAATAACAGATTCCAAGGAGGAGAAGTGTCATAACAATTGTTCTGTCAGGCATTACAAAGATGAAGAAGCCACTGTGACAGTTAAAGCCCCAAATTGCTATAAATTTAGCAGCGTTCCAAGTGGGTTGCTCAGGGAAGAATAATAGGATTGTTTCTTATTTATAACTTTAAAGAAGACAGAAATCTAAAAGATCTTTCCCAAGGGAACATATTTAAGACAGAATGGTCAAGACTGTGGTTCTATTACCTATATTCCTATTTAACTTTTCTCATTTAAAACTGACTGTTGGTAATGTAGTGCCAATACCTTTCTGAAAGAAAACACATCATATATATCTGTTTCTCATTAATGTGTGGGGTTTTTTACTATTACTTATTAGGCCATGATCTAATTGATCTCACTGTAAAGAATATGGAGAAAGAACAGGAACAGAATTTTATTGCTTTGCAGTTTCTAGCCTTAGAAGTTGTTTATTTTCTTAATATTTTTGTTATTTTTTATGCTTTTTGTTAATTTTTTATGTGCTTTGCAAACATCAAATATAAAGACTGTCTTGCAGTGAGGAAAAAAAAACGATAGCAAGGAAACATCACTTCAGACCTTATGTGTGTTTACACTAATTTTTATATGTTGAGAACTGTACTTATCAAGGTATTACCTATATGCTAAAGTTCATTTACTAAAAGGAACTTGCTGTTTGTATAAAACTGAATGATTCAATGAAGTGAGAGACTTTCATTTTTATGGAAATTTGTTAACTAGTATTTGTTATTTATAGCCCAGGTAGCTGATGAGAAATTTAACTATCTTAATTATAAGATTACAGTAGATTGTTGATTTGACATGATGTAATTAGTAGTTTGTTACATCTTTTTGACTGTGATGCATATGGAAATCTAAGAAATAAAATAGTTTAATATTTTCTCTGTTACAGGTAGCTTGCATGCAGCTCATCAATGCTCTCGTTACATCTCCTGATGACTTGGATTTTAGGCTTCACATCAGAAATGAATTTATGCGTAGTGGATTGAAAGAGATATTGCCAGTAAGAGTCTTCTAGTTTCTCTTTGCATTACTGTTTAAATTATTGGTGTATTTGAGCTTGAGAGGGAGAATGGGAGACCAGGTTCTAATAAATTGTTCTCAAGGGCATTTTATTAACTCTGCTCATGAACAGATATGAGAATCACTGTTAAAACAGGAATGAAAAGGTGAAGTGTGCTCCCTGAACTTTGTTGATTCCTCAGCATTTTAGCATTCTGATTTAGAACATGTGACAGACTTGTGCAGATACTTGTTAAGCCAGGCTGAAGCCATATTTACCTTTTAAGTATTTAACTTGTGTTCTTGTAATTTTAAACTTTAAAATAACATAGACTTATGGAAGATGCTAAAAAGATAAGGTATATTTACTTCATATGGAAATGCTAATTTTGTAATCCTTCCTACTATTTCTTCTTTGCAGCAATTGAAATGTATAAAGAATGAAGCATTAGATATTCAGTTGAAAGTCTTTAATGAGCATAAGGAAGAAGACATGATTGAATTCTCTCACCGTTTAGAAGATATTAGATCTGAACTAGAATATCCTTGTGATATCTGCAAAGAAACATGAACAAAATTAAGTGTATAAAGGACATTCTGGTATAATTTCTGTTTACAAAAAGTTATCAGTCAATATTTGTCTGATTTTTTTTTCCCTTGCCGTTACTCTCCTTAACACTTTTACTGAAGTAAATGATGTTTACAACATGGTGTGGAATACAGTTAAAGACACTAGTGCTGAAGGATATTTTCTTTCTATTCTCCAACATCTTTTGCTGATAAGGAATGATTATTTTATACGGTATGTTTAATACTATGCTAAATGTTAATTATGGAGTTTGTTGCCATTCAGTCCATTAATAGGAGATTTCTTCTGTAAATGATAAATGCAGCTTCATCTTTTTCTGTGCAGATCATAGTTCCTAACTATTCCTATGTGAATTTATGTTCCATAGTATCAGCTCTGAATAAGACTGCCATCTATATGTTCTTGTTTCTTCTGCTTAGGATACCATTTCTTATATAAATGTAGAAAACTATTTTTGTTGATATCTGAACCTTGTTGACTGCAAGTATAAGGGATTAGGTCAGGTCTTTTAATTGGTTATAAATCATGGTAGTAGTATTATAATTTTCTGGTGGCTTTGAGTCAAAGATCAAAGCCAAGTATGCAAAGAAGTGCCCTTTATACAGAAATCTGAACATGTGCTTAATTGAGTAACTTTTGGTTGGGAATTGAGTATTCTCAATATACATTATAGGTCAGTGTGAACATGTTAGCGTCTCTTGGAAAATTTGTCAGAAAAATTACAGGGAAATAGTTAGGAAACTCTTAGATATTTAAAGCTGCCAGAAACTGTCTAAAATCTGCTCATGTAGTTTTTGAGGAAACTCTGGAGAAACCAGATGTGAAGCATATGGAGAAGGAAAGCCATCTGTTTTCTGCATAGTGTTCTACATAACCTTGTGTTTCAGGCAATGTCTAACATAGATGTACCCTTAAAGGTTAAGACTGCTTGCCTGACATGGGTACCACCAGTGTTAGAACTCTTCTACCTGCAAGCTGTGAATTCAGCCCTTTCATGTTCTGGGTGAGTGACACAGCTGTCACACATCCCAGCAATTTAGAACCAGGTGGTTTCATTCTTTTTACTGAAATAAGGCTGCAATGAATCTATAGTTGAAAATTCACAAAACCAGAAGGGGTCAATCTGAAGGAAGAGTCTTCTCTTTAACTGGGAGGAAGCAGGAAGGAGTCCTTCCTTCTTGTATTTCCATAAGGGGAGAGATACAGAGCTTATAATTAGGACTTGCACCTACACTTCTATGGCAGTCAGCCCAGGCCTTTCGACCTTAATGTGTCCACAGACAAGATTTTAAGTACACATTTTAAAGTAAATACACTGTAAAAGAACTCATGTTTGTCTTTAGTCCACAGTATTTCAAATTAATTGAAGAGTGTGTATCCCAGATAGTGTTACATCGAAGTGGAACAGACCCAGATTTCACGTATCGTAAAAGATTAGATATAGATTTCAGCCACTTAATAGGTAAGTACTATATTTAGAAATTATTACAGTATCATAGCTCTTTATATGTTATAAAAAATAAGTTAAAGTTGTACATGTGTACATGTACATGTGAATCTCGTGTTGCCCATATATGTGCAAGTGTGTTTGTTTATTTTTCAAGATATTTGTGTAGATAAAGCAAGATTAGAAGAATGTGAAGAGAGGGCTTCTGAACTTTCCAGAAAAGTAAGTAACTTTCAAGTGATCGTAAGACGGACACTGGGGATTACTTAATAGCTTCATGGATGGTGTAACTGAACATGGCATAGTTTTTAACTTAAAATTACTATTTTAAAATTACTATTAGTTCTATGTTTATGTGGGAATTTGGATGTTTCTTGTGGACTGGGAAGCAGAGAAAAGTGCTTAAATGATTAAGAGTAGTTTTACTATTTAGTTTAAGGTTTCAAGTATGAGTCTCTCAAAAATCAACTGAATACTTGATTTTTGAACTGTTATCAGTTTCTTTAAGATAAACTGTGAGAGTAAGAGTTTACTTATTTGTAGCTATGGACTGTGTTACTATGTATGAAATTTTTAAGCTACTTTATTTGTAGTTTAAATGGAATAATACTTTACCATTTCATATAGTAAGGACTTGTGGTAATAGAGATGGTACATCCACTCACTAGATACATGGAAGTTAGAATAGCAGATAATGTTGTGTGTCCTTACTGTTGATAACACGTGAGCTTTAATAAACAGGAAAGGACATTATGGCATCTAAAGAAATTATACAGAACCAACTAGTACTAACAACTCTCTTTTTTTCTTAGTTTGAGAAAGATTTTGTAGTTCATCAGGAAACTCAGGCCCTACTGCAGAAAAAAGAAGAACGAATCAGTGAACTTGAAGCAGAATTGCAAGCTTTTAAGTCACAGGTATAAGATTTTAAGTGAGTGTGTGAAGTACTGTTTTTGGAAAGGGCTTCATTTTGCATCTTTTGCAGGTTGTGATAGTGCAGTTGAGGATTTCTTCAAAGAATCTTTGTTATTGATTATTATTGACTGTTCGTTTCCTTTATTTCTGTTCTACACTAAGTATCATGATGTGGCAGTAATTAGCTGTTTGAGTTCCCAGATGATCCTTTTTGTGCCTCAGCTCTGTTAATTAAACTAATTTCTTATGTTTCATTTGGGTTTGCTTTCAGTGTCATATATATCTGAAGTAATTAACCACATAGGGTAATAAGTCTTACACTTTTAGATTAGCATTCATCACTATGATCTTTATCCCTCCACAGTAAATTATTCATTACACAGTTTGCTTTGCTGATGCCATACTATGGATATCCAGCAGTGAAAGAAATAACCTGTGGCTGGATAAGAAATTTTCCTGATAATTTTTCAATTTTCAAACATAGATATTTTAAAATGAGATGGAGATGAGTAGTGCAGGTTTTTGAGAGTAATACTGAGTTAACTTGTAACTGCTCCAGGTCTAAAAACTATGTAAGGAGACTGAGTGACCAAGTGATTTTATTTTTTTGTGTGTCTTACTTCCTGGAATAAGAAACACAGTCTAAAAATAACTAAAGAAAAACAGCATCAGGAGGACATACAAGTAGGAAGGTGATAAAATATCTTGAAAGCATACTTTATAACTTTTTGTAAGTGATGTAAGTTTTCTCTCTTGTTTTTTTTGTTGACTGTATTAAATATAAATTTTTCATACGCAGAGAGCGAGCATAACATGGTTATGTTTAATAATTGTCATACCATCATTTATCCCACTGTTACTGGAAAACTTGGAATGATCTGTAACTATCAAATACTTGATTATTACAACTTAGTACTCTAAACCCCATCTTAAGAGGAGTCTGGTTTCCATATGGCATCAGCTGCTACTTAGCATGGCTACTTCCAGTTTCTACGACTGTTTTTCTCCTGGTCTCTGTCCTTTACTCTTTTGTTGTATTTGGTATTTGTTCATGTATTTCTTTCATTAGTAGAGCTGAATTGTTAAGTGTCTGTTTGTCAGTGTCTGTTCAGAAATTAAAACCAATAATGCTGCTGTGCATATGTTCATCTGTATTTATTGATATTTAGCTATTTCCTTTTAAAAATATTAAATCCTTTGCATGTTGTATTACCCTCCTTTTAATTAAAAAAAGATTGTTTCAGCTCGTATTTATTAATTGAAATGTTGATTAATATTTTCACCAGTAGGTAAATTTTTATCATTAATTCCTTTGTTATCTTTGTCAGATAACATTTTATTAATGTTTGAAGGCCTATGAAAGAAATTCTCCCAATAGTGGAAATAAATATATTTTTTTCAGACATACTGAAGTACTAAAAGCTTATCTTAATATAGATGTCCTCCTGATACAGAGTAAGAAGTCAATGTGTAAGACAGCTGCATTTTCTTGAAGTAATTTTTTTCATCATTGCTTTGTGCTCTCAATTTTGTAGAAAATATTGAAAACAATGTGGTTTACAATATTAGAAAATTGTCCTGGTTTGAACAGTAGCAGTCATTTTTTCTCCTTCTCGGTAGCTGGTGCAGCGCTGTGTTTTGACTTCTGGGCTGGGAACTTGCTGATAGCAAGTATGTTTTGAGTTACTGCTCAAATGTTTGGTTTGTTCAAGGCCTTTTCTGAGCTAATGCTCTGCCAGGGAGGAGGGGAAGCTAGGAGAAAGGAGAGACAGGACACCTGACCCAGGCTAGCCAAAGAGGCATTCCATACCATAGCACGTCATACCCAGGATGTAACCAGGAGAGACCTGAGAGGGCTGGAGCTCTGGGGGGATAGAGGAGGTATTGGTCGGTGCTCGGTCGGGCAGGGTAGAATGAGTTATGGGTCAGTGGCTGGTGATGTGTTGTATTCTCTTCACTTGTTATTTGCTTTATCATTATTATTTGTTGTAGTAGTAGTGGCAGTAGTGATTTGTGTTATGCCTTAGTTATTAAACCGTTCTTATCTCAACCCGTGGGGGATACATTCTTTGGATTCTCCTTCCTAACTCTCCGGGAGTTGGGGGAGCAAGGGGGGCAATGAGTGAATGAGCTGTGCGGACTTGGTTTTAAACCACGACAAAAATATTGGCTGAGAATTCAGATTATGAAATAAAAAACAAATTTGCCTCCTTATAATTCATACTTGGTAGTCCTGTGGAAGAAAAAATGGCATTAACTTGCAACTGCCTTTCTGGATGTAATCTGGAAACTATGATTGTTATGGCATTCTGTTGATAAAGATGTGAAGCTGAATATGAATATTTTCTTTATCAGTATGGCTCCTTACCACCTGGTTTTCTACCATCATCATGTGGAGATGCATCTGCTGTTCCGCTGGAAGCTGCAGTACCACATCAAATTCCACCGCCTCCTCCACCACTGCCTTCTAATGGTGCAATTCCACCACCACCGCCTCCCCCTCCTCCTCCACCACTTTTGAATGGCTTGGGAGTTTCTCTGGCTGGTGGTGGTCACCCTCCACCACCACCTCTCTCAGGCCTGCTGGGAGCACAGTGGTCTCCACCTTCATGTACTTTGCCATTTGGAATGAAGCCTAAAAAAGAATTCAGACCTGAGGTTACCATGAAAAGACTCAACTGGTCCAAGGTAGTACTGATTGATATAAAATCTTATGTAGAACTTAGGGTAAATAGATTGGCAGGAATAAAATTTATATAGACCAATTGTTATGTTAGTTAAAATTAGGCAAGATATGAATATTTATCACCTTTAGCTTTCATTATTTTCTAATAACTATGTTGCATTGGCTCCTGAATCAGCTGGACCAAGTATATGTGATGTTCTGAGATACTTGCCTAAGTCAGTTCTCGTCTAGAATAATGCAACCTTGATACCAACATGCTTCCTGAATCCTACTATGCCTACTGCTTTAGAAAACTGTTTACATTGGATCAGTCACTGCCCTCTACTGATAGCTATACAGTTTCCAAGGAAGTGTCTTGCATCTATCCAATCTGGACTGTGGAAAGAGGCATTGCAGGTCTCTCCATTTGTCTGTATTGTGAATGTATTATGTAAATTTAATGTGTTTTACAGAGCTCTTGAGTACTTAATTTGCTTTAGACTCTCCAGAGCAGTCTTTGCATAGTATCAAAATAATTAATAAAATCGTTTCATCTCTTAATTGTAGATCAGACCTCAGGAAATGACAGAATCCTGTTTTTGGGTTAAAGCAGAAGAAGACAAGTATGAGAATGCTGATATGCTTTGTAAACTGGAACTTACATTTTGTTGTCAAAAAAGGGGTAAGTAGTTGATTTCTTTAATTTTCAGCTTTTAGAGATATCTTTAAAATTCTTGGGGCTTAAATATGCATATGAAAAAATCAGAATATAACAAATTTTGTGGATTTTAATTGGAATATGTGAAGATAATAATTTGAAGAATTGTAGACTCATTAAAGTGCTAATATTGAACTATTTCACTTAAAGGATGACAGAAATTGTGTGACCTAGAATGAAAATCTTGTTTATCTTCAGAATGCATGTGTTAATTGATGTGTTCTGTGTCTGTGAAGGAGGAGAGTCTTTGAAATCTTTTATTTTTTTATAATCTTATTTTTTTATAATCTTGTAGCAACATAGGTCTTTGTTTAGTTTCTTAAGCTTTTAAAACTTTGTGGTAGAGAAAAATAGAGAAATGAATGTATTCCTGGCTTTAAATCTTTTCTCTCTTTCTGTAAGTAAGTCATCTTGCTAGTAGTTTAGGTTATTCTGCCCCATACATACAATGCTTGAATTTCCAGTGTTTGTCTTGATGTTTCTTCCTCCCCTTTGATTGGTATTGGACATCTGGTACTTTGGGTCAGCCAAATGGGTGTAATGATTAATTCCTTTTCAAATTGAAGAGCCATTATTATATTTTCAGTTTGTACTGCAAATTTCAATTTTATATTTTTATTTAGTCAAGTGTGTGGAATTTTCAACTTTCTCCATTATTTTTAGTATGCTTTGGTGTGTATTATCCAATATTTATTTTTTTTTTACAACAAGGTTCCTTGAATTAATAAGGTTGGAAGGTTTAAAAGTCGTTGAGGGAAATAGTTTTTCCTGTGTGTAACTAAACAGTAAAATTTGGGAGATGAAATGGTGTTCAGACCAAGTATGTTAATAGTGCAGAGGAGAATTGTGTATTCCCACAGACAGCAAGGACATTAAAGTTAACAAGATAAACATCCTCTCAAAGTTGATCTGAATGTATTACATACACTGTTTTGACAAAACCTAATAGAAGACACTTACCTGAAGTTGAAAAATCAGTGAAATATACTCTTATACCAAATGGAGGTGGTGTGTGTGTGATTAAAAGGGTATCACCTACAGGGACAAATTTACTTTCTTTCTCTTACAGGTGGAGCTTACTGTTTAATCATTTTTTAAAGTTTTGAAATCTCTCTTCTCACATGGGTGATTTAAGTGTGCCATCATCTTAATTTTCAAAGGAAATGTAGACACTGAAGACTTTATTTAGAACAGCAAGTAGGTGTCTAAAGGGCAACAGGGATGGCAAATTATTTTCAAGAGTGGTTTACAGAAATTTGCAGAAATACACACAGCAACAGGCATCTTTTATTAGCAGCATGAATTCTAGTATGAAGGATAGCAAAGTATTGTTGGTTCTCATGGCCATAGGGAGCAGTGATGCTTGTTTATAGCTTATACATAGCTTATTGATTGTAATAAAACTTGCCAAAGAAATTTGAGACATCTAGTTTTTGTCCCGTCTCGGTCTTGGAGAGACTTAACACCGTGCTTTCTAGAGCAGAATCAAGTAACTGTTCACTAGACTCAATTTGGGAGCAGTCTTTGACTGTTTCTAAAGCTTTGTCTCTAAAACCAGAAAGATAAAAAAGTTTGAAATTATTCTGTAGCCAAATGACAGCATTCAAAGAATGAGCTGGTTTTCACATTTTTGAAGGGTCTGCTTATGCACTCTTTTCATTGAAGTCATCGTGTAAGAAGAGGTATCTAGCTCTGGAAGCAGATACCAGAATGTTCAATGATGCTTTAAATGAATTTTATTCTAATTAAGTAAAATCACATTGACGTACTCAAATGTTCAGTTGGCAAATTTTGCCAGCTCATGGGGCAAAAGTATTTCAATGTTAATCCAGAAGAGGACTTATTATGCTTATGTAAACAATCCATTGAGAAATTTCAACTAGAAAAAGCAATATAGTACAGTATAGATTTGAAGCTTTAGGCAGATATTTCTATAGAAGTTATAAATTATGTTGATTCTGAATGGGTATTGAAGGAATTGAAATAACAAAAGATGTTGTGGAGCCATGAAAGAAACATTACTGCAGGAATAAAGAAGTAAAAGAGGGTCTAGCTTCAAAGTGTAGGAAAAATAGTAAGTAGTAACATGGAGCGAAGACTATGCATGGAGAAAAAAATCACTCTTGTGGAGGATGTCTGGAGACATGTTAGTGACATGTCCTTAAATTGTGAAATTATTTAGTTTGGAGGGGACCTCTGGAGGTTGTCTGGTCCACTCCCCTTTGTAAAGGGCCAGTCTAGTTCATGTTGCTTGGGGCTTTGTTAACTGAGTTTGAGATATCCCTGAAGATGGAGATATATGCTCCTGTTTGTGTTTTTTTGGTTTTGTTTTCCTTGATAATACCTTCCTTGTTGCAACTTGTGTCTTATGCCTCTGGTTCATTGTGCATGTCCAGGAAGAATATGGATCCCTCTTATTTTATGTAGCCTTCTGGTAGCTAGTTTGAAATGGCAGATAGTTTGATCCTTCTCAAAACTGGCAGCTCTCCCAGCCTTTCTGCATCTTATGTTTCAGCCCTCTAATCATATTGATTTTCTGCTGTACTTGTTCCAACGTTTATAGTGTTTTGTTTTTATTTCCTTTGGGGTGGGAAACCCCAAACTGAAAAAGTTCTCCAGATACTTTTCCCTGAGAGAGAAGGCGAATAGAGGGAAATAATCACTTCTTTGACTTGCTGATAATAGTCTTGGTGACTTACTAGGTGAAATGTTTTCACTGTGTTGCTTGTTTAATAAAAATAATGTTTGTAGTGGTGGTAATGATGAGTCCATGAAGGCTATGGGTGGTATAGGGTATTTTCTCTTCATTCTTCTATTGTTAGAAAGCTGGTTTAGCCACTTTGCAGACATTGAACCTTTTGTGAAAGTAATGTGTTTTATAAAAACTTAAACTTGGAGCTGGAACAATGAGAAATATGAAAGCATTAGTTGCTGATGGTATTCTTGTAGTAACTTAGTAAAGATAAAGTGTATTTTACTTACTGACTCAGCATTCTTGTCTCAGAATAAATTTGTAATTTTAAAGAAATCTAAGATTATATACATGAGAGAAGTAGGCAAGGGAATAATGGAAAACTGACTTGTTTGTCAGGAAGCCATATAGATTTACTGGTACACAGGGGATGTGGGAGAAGAACATTAGCTTGGAATCTGGAAATAGGAGTCAGTGTGTGGATGGAATATTCACAATATGAATACTTGAAAAGATTTAATTGTGACTGAAACATGTACATACGTTTAAAATATATATAAGAAAACATGAGAGTTAATTGTGAGATGCCCCTAGCATCAAACAAAAGATTCTGGAAACCTCAAATAATTAATTAGCTTTGTGTCAGCAGCTGAAAGAATAAAATGAAGTGGTGAAATCACTGCCTTAAAGACAATGTAGAATTATGCTCCATGGCTATCTCCCAGGCTGGCAGGGGGAAGAAGAAAAAAAAGTAAGTGAGAAGTTCTGAAAATAATGTGACAAATGTGAATTCTTTGCATGAATGATCTTTGGTTTTCTGATTACTTTTTTTAAAGGCAAGAAGAAGGATTGATATGAAGGTAGGTTAGAGAATTGAAAAAGAAAGAAATATAAGAAATATCAAGCATTTGAGATTTATCAGGATTATACTTGTGGTCGCAGATCAATGAAGAAAATCTGTGAAAAGCTTTTTTGGCAACAGTGGTATCAAAGGTGTCTCTTACTGTAATTCTTTGAAAACATTAAACTGAATATGTGACTTAAAGTTAACTGGTATGTGAAATATGAGCTGGAGCAAACCTTATATGTACTTTTATCCGAAGCCTAAAAGATAAGATGAACAAACAAAAATGCTTATATTTGAATGACAGCTTCTCTATATTAGTTGTTGAAAGCCTGATGGATAATGATCACTGGTGTATGATATTAATCTGCTGCCAACTTTGCTGGAATGATTAGACATACAGGCAGGGGAGTGGCACTTTTCAGAAGAGGCAGCATGAAAATCTTGTGGGGGGAAAGCAGTTTACTGTGCAAAACCTTGTGAATGGAAATTCCTTCTAATAAAATAATAGTGTACTGTATTAATAGCTATTAAATCAGATGATGATTGTAATGAGAAGCTATTAAATGAGATTAGAGAAGCTGCAGGTTTTGTGGCAGTAAAGTGAGAGATTTAACTACCCCCATATAGGTTTAGTCAATTTCTTGTCAAGATGTTATAAGAAGATAAATGCTTTAGATACAACAAATGACTGTTTCAAATAATTCTGTATCCAGTGTGAGAAGGAACTGTTCTGGTAATGGGCTTGAGCCACGCACTGGATATAGGAGGTTGGAGTGGGAGAGGAGGAAAGAATGATCACTATCTTAATTTTGTACCATGGGAGAACTATCCAACTCAATCTATTATTCAAGCACTGAACTTCAGGACAGGGAGCTATCAAGCAAGCAAGATATTCATGCCCTGTAACAACCTAGAGGCTATTCCAATAATGCCATCTTAAAGATTTGAGTAAACTTTGTATTATAATTCAGAAAAAGCCTAACTAAGGTTATGGGGCAAAAAAGATTGTGACTTGGTGGGAAGGTTAAAGACAGTATTGTAAGGGAAAGGATAGTGTTAAAATGTGAAAGCCTGGCCACATGAAGATAACAGAAAACTCATTAAATGTACCTAGATAAATATAAGCAGGACATTATTCACATGGTCATTTAGGATGTGAAGCTGATACTGAAAAGCTTATTCAATCTATTGAAAATGACTTTAGGTAGGGAATTGGTGGGACCACTTTGTAACAACTTCAAAAGTTCCATGGGTTCTAAGAAAACTAGACAAATACAGGGATAATAGTTCCAAAGAAAATAGGAATTGAATGTATTTGTGGGAAGATGAGATGCCTTTTTTGGGAAATGAGTAGTGATAAGGCTGGCATATAGTGTCTTTTTAAGCAACATCTCTTACTTCATTTCTTGTGGAGAGTGCTGACCTGGAGGCATCACTGGTCAGACACATTGGGGCAGTTATTAGGTTCTTAATCATGGATGTAGTAATACCCATTTGCTTGTAGTAGTTTGAAGTTACTGTGTTTAAGACTCACAATGTTGAAATAATTAAGTTTTGATATGCAAATTCTTGGTCTTGTCAATTACAGAAAGGAGAAGAGTAATGAAACATCTTTAAGATATGTACTTAGTTTTTGGGGATAATCTGAAGAGTACTGATGTGGAGAAGATACATCAGTAAGTTGGTGGAAGTGTGTGAGTAAGGGTAATTAATGTAGTGAGACTGTAGTAGTTAGGCTTAATGTTAGATATGTGTTCAGGATAACTCAAGAGAGAACCAGTTACGTGTTACCTCAAGTCATCTGTTGGGTGCTTGAAGCGTTTTGTCAAAGGGGATTCCTAGACTTAGGAGGCTGCATGGAGTGTACAAGAAAGTGACCTCTAACCAAAAATAAATCTTTTGAAGCATTTAAATACAATTTGTTTAATGTATGCAAAATATAAGAATTTTCTGAAATATGTGTTTTGTAAGTGGTGTGCTGTGTTTATAGATTTTCTATCAATAAATCGATTTGACTTTATCCAGCAATATTTTACATAATTATGTTTGAAGTGTTAAAGTCCAAATGAGGATTAGAAATTGCAGATCAAACGTACAAGAAACCACTCCTAAATTCTTCATTATTTTGAGCAGCTTGCAGATAACTGCAGTTAATGGAAGATGGCATGGAAAATCAGAAATTTACTGTTATTTCTTGTCTAGATATCAAAGGGAGCTGATCTATTAAACTCAAGAGAGAAAGATTGCATGATCTCTCTTTTATTTTATTTTATTTTTTAATCAACTAGGACAGATTTTCATCCTAATCTTATTGGAGATGGCAGTGTCTGATCCCATCACACCAGAGCTCCTGCCAGACTTGATTATTCAGAAATTAAGCACTTGTATGGGAATTCTATCTCTGCGGGCATTTGTTGAAATGGTCAATATAGTCCTCTCTAATTTTCTTTGTTGTTTTCCTCTCTTGTATAGTCTGTAAGCAAGAACATCAAGGCCTAAACCGCTATGGTGCCAACCACCTCTCAAACATTTTAAACCAGAAAAGAGCGTAAATGCTAGCAAGAGGGTCAGATCACCAAGGTAAATTAGTTTACTGCTGCATTTGACATGCCACAACCTACCCAGCACAAGCAATAGAACTTGTGGTCAGCCAACTGAAGGGTTAGGTGGAGCTCAGTGTCATCATACTTTCTTCCTCTGAAGGAGGATTTGCATGGAATTTGCTCCAAATTGTGCTTCACATAAACCTGTAAGACTGCCAATAATGTAGTCTAGTAACTTCTGATATTATAGCACTAATTCAAGTGTACAAACAAAAGTAAAGCCTGAGTTTGGCTGCTTTGCAGTATCACTCCAACTACCCTTTATACCAAAATTAGTCTGAAAGATTTTTGTATATGAAATGGAGAAAGAAAAAAAAAGCTTACTTCTGAAGAACACAGAAGTCAGTCATAGGTGTTTGCAAAGGACAGGTACCAGTAAGTTTTGTAAATCACTGAAGTGTCAATGGTATCTTGAAATTTCAGTGTGTCATCTTTCCATGGAGAAGGGATGATACACTCGCTTTTGCATTGGTGGTAAATACATTAGCTGTTTCTATTGTTAGCAGATAGAATGATCTCTGATTTTATCTTTATTTAGATATATGTCAAGTATATTTGTAACATACAGATTGATATGGAAAAATCAGTGAATGAATATACTTCTGTGGTAGATTGAGCTTGGCTGGCTGCAAGAGGCCTACCTAAATGCTCTCTAATAAAAATGAAAAGCCTGTCCATTGAGATCATTCTCCAGTTACTGTCACAGGCAAAACAAACCCAATTTTGGTAAAATTAACTTTTTTTTATTAATGTCCTATCACAGATTGGATAAACATTCAGTTGTTCAGATGATTAAATGTCATTAAAGAAGTGGGATGTGAATAACTTCTAAAATCTGACTTTCATATCCATGAATATGTGGCAAACAAAAAATGGAAACCCATAGATGACATTAACATGCCAATGGTTGGAATAGTCTGACAGTAGCATTTGTTTTGTAGTTTGTTTCTTTTTTGAAGATATAAACTGGAGCATATTTTTTCATTTAATCTTTTTCTTTGGGAATTTTTTAGGATGAATTCTGCCTTGAATTTAATTATTGAATGACGGTGTCATTTGTACACTAACCTGAGTGCGTTGGAATAATCCATAACATCAGATCACTAATCGGGCAGGATTGTAGAAAAGAGGCAGTCTTCCAGTAGAAGTTCTAAATAGTTACAGAAAAAAAAAAACTGTTGCTAGAACAGGTCCTTTGACGTGTATTTTCAGTTAGGAAATTCTGTATCAAATTGTGAAGGGTTATTGTTGAGGAGTTTGTTACTGTACTTGTAAGTAACTACCTAAGCACAGGTATTATTTTTACCTTAAATTTATTTTAGCTTACTTTAAGTTAATTTTTTGGCAGAGTTGCAGTATGTGTTGTTACTAGGTTCTTGGTTCTTACCTTCTGCATAAAGACTATTTAATATTTCCTGTCAGCTTCAAAACAGATCAAGTGCTTTCTTTTCTCCACAGTGAAGTGCCTTAAAGGAGTAGTTCCTGTAGTTCACCTTTACCTTTTTCTTTCAGTGATTTTTTTTTCTTTTTTTGTAGTTGATTCCTACCCAAAACACAATATTATTCTGCAGTGAACTCCTGTTTGAAAATATGACAGTATGTGCAGGCTAACAAAAGCATTTCACTCCCATTCAACAGCACTGTGGTAGGAAAAGCCTTCAAGGGCTTTATGTTTTAGAAGCAACAAGAGTGTTCCTTTATTGATTTCTAGTAGAGAATGTTTTTACAATGTGAATAAGTGCAATCTTAGAGGAAACGGATATTATTTTCATGTATCCAGAGAGGGGAAGAAAGTCTGCTCAGTATAAGTCCTGAACTGTAAACACCAATAGAATGGAAAACCAGGTTTGGAAGTTAAAATGCAAGTTAAAAAGAGGTCATTACAATTTTGTTTATTTAATGGAAGATACCCACTTTAAAAATTTGCATGTTTGTCCTTATACCAACAAGTTTCTTGTGAGAATTAATTTGGTGTTTGTATCACACACAGGGTGTAAAGTTCCGTATATCTACTGCAAGTCTATTTTCATGGAGTTTACCTACCTTTTAGTTTTGTTACATGATAATGCACTATGTACTGTTGAAGAATTTCTAATCAATTGCTACAAGCATTTATATCTGACTAAAGGTGACATATGTAAGTGTAATGAAATCGTCATTACAACAGTGCTTTTATTGTAGACTCTTTCATGGTGAGCTGAGAAAAATAATTTAAATACAAGAAAAGAAATGTTTAGAAAACCTTATTTGGCAAACCTTCAAAGTCACTGTTCATGAAAACTGTTAACATTCATATTTCCATTAGTACTACTTTTTGTCCTTTAGGAAATCTGCCATTTAGTTCATTGGTGAATGGCTTGATGCAGGGAAAATTAATTTCAAAGACAATTCATTTTAAAAAACAAGAAACCCCCAAATTCTCAAACAAGGAGATTGTGTTAATGGAGCATTGAATTCCAGTTAGGCAGCTGTTAGGCAGTATTTAGGTAGACACTGGAAAGCCAGGCAGAATATAGCAGTATATTTGTCAGAGCCTTTGATTTTGTTTGCATTTGAAGTAGTTCTACTGGAACAATATTTTAATTTATTCATATGTCAGAATTGTTCATGGACATCCTGCCTTACCCACTAAGGAAAGCTTCTTGTTTCCTGCTAGCTCCCTGGAAGTATGATCTGATGTTGTCTTATATGTAACTTTTTTTCTTAATTAAAATGAGGTCTTATATACAAACCAGTAAGTTGATGACTTCATTTGAGAAACAGACTTCCATTATAGGCTGCTGTTCTGTGGTCTCTACATTATAAGTTTCTCACAATTCCTTCCTTGTATATAAATTCTTTTATTCTGTAGATATGTTGGCTAACAGACTTTTTAAGGGGACTCATTCAATACATTTTATGAAACAAACATCACCATAAAGGATGTGTATTTTGTGAATATCCTGTAGTTGGTTCTCCATCTTCCCATTAATAGCAGTCAGGTTCTGAAGGTTATGTAAGAATGAAGAGAACTTAATTGGACTGAAATAGTAGGATTTTTTTTTTGAGGGGGTTAAATGGAACTTTAGCTAAGCAATCTTTAACAGAGGAGATAAACTAATTCAGCATTCTGAAAATTTTCTTAATAGGACAGGATGTGTTTGCATAATGATGTTATTATTTATTATCTGGCATAACACTTAAATATTTACATTGAAACAGTTGTGTTTTCTTCTGAATCAGTTTGTTGGCTTTCAGTTTCATTTAAATTAAGAGAATGAAGACGGTGGGCAACATATTCTGTAACTTTTAACAACTGTATTTCTGTTTTATGGCTTTGCTTCCTCAATTTTCCTATTTTTACATAGTACAGAGGCTCTACTTTTCTTGTGATCTCACAAGATAGCTCTACAGCCTTACCTCTAACAGCACATGAGTAATGAAACATTGAAGCCTTATCTGTTCTATTATTCAGCTTAACAGTTTTAAAAACTAAATGTGTCCTGCTGTGCAATCTGACTTGTCCTTTGATATAGAAGTGCCTCTTTCTAAAATTGTAAATGCATATATGTAGCTGGTAAGGCAAATAAGATAGAGCCTAGTTAGAGCGAATGGTTATCTTTGCAGTACCCTGATGGGTGCTGTATTGACTTGTGTCACTTCAAATTTGACTGCAACATACTTGGTATGTGTGCAGCAGAATGTTGCTTTTTTGTTGCTCGCATTTCATCATAAGATCTCAAACTACTGGGTCATCTATTTGAAACAGTGAGAAGATGGAAGAAACAACTAAATGTCCAGCAAAATAATTTGAATGAAAGCTGCTATCAATGCTAACAAAATGGAGGGTAGATACAACTGGATTCCATGAAGAGAAATTGAATTCAAGGCTCAGTTGCACACAGCAGGAGAAATCTTAGCATGTATAGTTCAATAGATCTATAATGCTACAGTGAAAAGAAATAAACCTGAATAGATATAGCTAAAACTAAACTGGTTTTAGATCATCCTAATTGCAAAAAGCCAACCTAACTGGCAGCAGTAATCTAGTGGCATGAACTAAATTCTTCTTTTAATGCTCTATAGAAGAGAAACAGGAGTGATAAATACAGGATTTGACTTGGTCAAACTTGAAAAAGGGGAAGATAAAATCCATTTGCTGCTACCTGTTGACTTTCAGAATGCACCTGAGTCTTCCTTATTCACCAAATTAATGGAAGAGGTAGTGAGCAAGTGGGGTCGAATGGTGAATTAAGTTGTGCTGTGCAGATGCGTACTTTATAATAAATTGAATATGAACTACTTGAACAAAAATAGCTTTTTTGAGAACAGAATATTGGTATGCAATGGTAACAGAGAATTCTGATCTTCAGATTACTGTTGCTGAAAGAATTTGGGAGTATAAACCAAAACCCAAAGTATGGAGCATATTTGGGAATAAATAAAAGGCTTCCTGAAACAACTGTGGCAAAATAAGTTAGTACGAAGAGAATAAGAGAAATTAAGGACAAAGTGTATCTTGTGTCAAGAGGCTATTGTGCCTCTGATTTGTCAAGAAAACACCGTGATTCATTTTGCTAGAACTCATGCCTACCTTAAGGGTGAAATGGAAATATTATGCTTAACTTCCTTAAAAATAATGACAAAAAAGTTATATATTCATACCCCTATCAGTGTTTGTTCTGGACTGCCTGTATAGCTTTTGGTACTTAGGAAACTCCAGTCTCTGAAGATAGAGCTTATTCTTTGATCACCAGCTGGATTTTTCTGTTAACTCAGGGAAATATTTGTATCCAGTCTTTAGCCAGGGGAGATGGAGGGGGAGAATTCATATAGATTTAGGCAAAGTATAATTGTGCTGCAAAAAACACATCTAGTGATAATGATGCTTCTTATAGCTGTTTATTCAGGTCAGTTAGAATGAATGCTTTGTTACTTTTACAAGTAGAACTAATAAGTGATTTTGATACTGTCATGGGTTGAGCAGTAGCAGTCATTTTTTCTCCTTCTTGTAGCTGGTGCAGTGCTGTGTTTTGACTTCTGGGCTGGGAACAGTTGCTTGATAGCGAGCATGTTTTGAGGGTGTTTTTGTTCAAGGCCTTTTCTGAGCATGTGCTCTGCCAGGGAGGAGGGGAGGCCGGGAGGAAGGAGAGACAGGACACCTGACCCAGGCTAGCCAATGAGGTATTCCATACCATAGCACGTGATGCCCAGGATGCAACGGGGGAGAGAGCTGGAGGGGTGGAGCTCTGGAGGGAAATGGAGGAGGGAGCACGTGGTGCTTGGCCAGGCAGGGTGGGGTGAGTTATGGGTCGGTGGCTGGTGGGGTGTTGTATTCTTTTCGCTTGTTGTTGGCTTTATCATTATTATTTGTAGTAGTAATGGCAGTATTGATTTGTGTTATGCCGTAGCAATTAAACCGTTCTTATCTCAATCCGTGGGGGCTACATTTCTTGGATTCTCCTTCCTAACTCTCCGGGAGTTGGGGGACTTGGTTTAAACCACGACAGATGCACATGAGATTAGACTAATTCCTCAAGTCAGCGAGGTCTAGTGACTGGATAGTTGACTGTTATGCATATGTAAATGTAACAGGAAGAGAGAGATAAAATCCTATTCTACAGCATTTAGAGATGTTAATGTAATCAATGCATAAAGGTCTAACACTGATGCAAACCATACTTATTTTTCCCTTATCTTTCCCAGCATTTTTAAAAAAATGAGGCTAATACTTATGGAATATGTGACAAGATTGTAAAAAATACTATTATTGTTGTCATGTGATAAATTACATTTTTCTTGTAAAATAACTGAATCTACATAGTAGACTGATTATTCAGAATCTCTATCACAACCGACATCATCTTTAATCTCACAAAATTACAGCACAGCTTTTGAAGAACAGGAATTCAAGAAGCTTTAATGATGAAAAAATTTGTTTTCCTGAATTCCTGAAGGAATGAAAAATTTTCTGGGCAGAGTTTTAGATGCCTTTTAATATTTAGCCTAAAAGTATATTCACAGAAATTGTCTGATATGCCAGATTTGCTAGGTACATTAGATTTCCCATTATCTATTTTTAATGTAGAAACACCTGTCCTTTTTTAACATAAGAGAAGATAATTTGCAGTGAAGCTGCACTCAGTTTTATACTATGGTGTGGTATTTATGTGTTCTGCAGCCAATAATGATGAGAATTCACTTGTAATTCCATCATCACTGTCATTTAGTCTCTATCTAATAGTATGCAGATACAACTATTTTAGTGAGAATGAACGGTACAATTCTCTCTCACTTGCTTTTTAATATAACATTCTGAAATGCTGCATCTTAAAGCTTGCTTGCAGGGCATGCTTTCTCAGTTTGAATCTTTCTCTGTTCACGATTGACTGATCACTTCATTCCTTAATGTACCACAAGAGTGTCTCATAGTACAGTAAATGATCTGTATTACTGAATAACTATTACAGATTTGGTGAAAGATGAGAGAAAACTAAGAAATACGATTTCTTTGGAAGTAACATCTGTTGCACTTCTGTAATAATGCTGAAGAGATGTGGCTCTGTAATTGGAAGATACATAGACATACTTTCAACTAGAAAACATTTTTTGAAAAGCGAGGTCAATGTTATTTCTTGTAAGTTTGTCTTGCCAGTTGAAGTTACCAAGTGGCATCTTGCAGCCAAGTACAACACTTCCTAGTTGATACATGTTTGTATTTTTTTTTATATTTGTCTTTTATATTAAGGAAAGCTTTCAACAGAAAATTTTTATTTAAACGGAGTTGTAGCATTTGCTGAGCTATTTATGTAGAGTAGCACATTGAATGTTGAATCTTTGAGTATATTTAAATATTTCTAAGTACTGAGGCTGTGAATTAATGGAATAAATTCTCTTGTGGGTTAGAAAACTTGTACCTGAGTTACTAGATTTTACTTCACTTTTTTTTATGGTAGTGATTAAAAGCTTTTAACATGCAAATAGTGAAATACTGTTCTGAACACTGATGTGTACTTATGCTGCAGATTCCAATATAGTCTCCAGCTACGTTCTTCAGTTCAGAGGAAAAAGTTAAGGTGATTTGTATACATTCATTGTGTATCCTGTTTATTGGTTTATAGAAGCTGGAACTTCTTATATTTATTTATATTTTAATAATAAATGCATAAATATCAATCAGTCAGGGGAATTCTAATGACTTGTTTCTGTTATAGATTGCTGTTGAAAAATATTGTTTTCTGGTGTTTAGTAAGTCTTTAACAGGAAGAAGCTGTAGCTCTTACTTAATGAGCATAGGAGTCCCTGTATCCCAAAGAAAGCAAAGCAGTTTGGGACCTGAATAATCTGGTGTCTAGAGGTATGTGATGAAATTTTCTCATGCCATAGATACCTTCATGATTATATTATGAATACAGAAATTTTATCTCATTATAGTTTAATGGTTTTCTGATAATTGAACTTGGGGCTACAGTTGCTAGATGATACTTTCTTTTTTGCTTTGTTAGTTTACTTCTCTTTCAAGGCTTTCTTCAAAAGAACCAGAAGTTTATTTAATCTTCATGACCTTATGGAATGTGTATTAAACTATCATTGACTCAATTTGTATGTTTTCCTCTGTAGTTTTTACTATTAATTTTTTTCTATATTAGGCTTGTCCAAAATCAATAGGTAAAATGGGCACTCTTCTGAATAGCCTTGAATAATTGGCTTATTACAGGGTATATTAAAGCATATAATCTAAATGAAGGTATGCTCCATTTACCTTTACTTGCAGTCTCATTATGGCTTGAGAATATGAGAGTTTAGTGTTTAATACGATGAGTATACAGATTCTTAATGGTATAACTCATGTGCTTAGACAGTTTACCCTATAATAGTGTAATCTTGACATGCAATGCATTAAAAAACATCTAAAACTTCATAAGTATTCCTAATGTCCTATTTCTACCACTGCTAATGGACTAAGCAGCCTTTAAATGTGTCTAAAGTGTTCTTAGAATTTGATGTAAACTGTAGTGTGTTAACATGAAACTTCCTAAAACAGAATATATTGGTAAATCCAGTTGTTTCCAGCTTGAGTCTATGAGGTCAGTGAGATCTCTTGGCCTGTTGAAGGCTCATGGTAATACCTACCTTTCCTGAGCAGTTTAACACTAATCCCCCAAGGACAGCAAAGCAAACACCCCCTCCCCCTCCCTCCAACAAAACAACCTGCCTTACCTTGCCCTGTGGAAAATTCAGTCTCTTACACTAGTTAATTTTCTAACATTATTTAAAGACGTACTTTGGAAGTAAGTTGAAATTATTTATCAGGCATTCTAGGAAAAATTAAGACAGAAGGTACAAATGATTAATATCCAGTGTTTACAAGCTAAAGTTAGCCTGAATTGTATGAACTGGCATCTAATTCCAAAAACATTTGTTTATTTAAATATTTTTGGCAGTATTACTCAAGACAGCAGGTAGAGCAAGGAGGGAAATATGATCTGAGTGATGGAATTAACTTCTTGTTTTCTACTGAGATTCACCATACTTTTGAATACTCAGTTTTTTCAAAACTGTCTTAAGACAGTTTTAGTCATACAAAACTGATGGCTTAGTTCTGAACGTATTCACAAAACTGGGTTAAGAGTATAATACTGGTGTTTATGCTAGGCCCAAAAGTGGTATGTTTTTGGAGTGTGAAAAATGAAACCTGGAATTCATTCTGGATGTTAGATCCCGGACCTGTTCTTCTGGGTTTTGAAATACAGGCCCTTCTGGAGTGTATATGTATCTTTACAGCATTTTGCAAAAGGTGTTAAATACTTGTAAGTAACACTCTCAGCCTTCTTCCCCCCCTAACTGCCTGAATAGTAATTAAAGTTATAATTATTACTTTTAGTTACAAAATGGTTTTAAATAGCTAAATAATAATTAAGTTGCTTAAATGCTACTATATAAATAATTGCTAGATCAGGAGGAGGTTTTATGGTAACTACTAATACCAGGAATTTGTTTTCTGAACATGTTGTGCATTGTGATCACTGCTTGACCTTTATATCTAAGTAAATAGTTTAGACTTGTTGTTTATTAGTTGTCTATTGTTCCCTTTTAGCTTTTCTTTTAATGTATGAATTGTTATATGGATTGCTTTAATTTTTGCTGCTGGGTCCTATTTTGATGTCAAGACCATGGTTTCAGATCAGCTCAAAACCCCCTCTTTTTTTCAATAGCGTCTTGCTTATTTCCTCATTCAATTTGTTTTTTTAGTGCCAATGCAACATTGCTATATTATTTAAGAGAATAGAGACTCTGGTTTGCCATAAAGGCACCAGTATGTAATTTCAAAAGGGAATACTGAAATTTGGGATAAAAGCTTCGCTTACTATTAAAAAACCAAATTGAAATGGATAGGGTGAATGACACATTCAGTTTAAAGAACATCTCAAAAACTAATTGCTCGTGGTTGGTCTGAAGTCCTCAAGCTGTTGTCAGAAAATTACTTTTGGTAGGACTGAAAGCTTATGATAGTTAATAAACTGCCATTGCAAAATATATAAAGCTATTTGTTTAGTTTATTGAGGAATTATAATACAGACTTGTGCAATGCAGTTCTGTATTCTTAATTAACTTTTTTCTGCAGAACATGAACTATATTGTTTATATTTACCTATCAACAGTTAATGCTGTTGATAGTACCTGGATTTATTTATTAACTTTGGCAATTCTATCCACCTGGGGATTTTGTGTGACCTGCATTGACACTAGCTTTAGTTATACAGCTGTATCCCACAAGTACTCAAGTATGCTATAGAGATTTTAGTTTCATTAAGATTTTATTACTTCTAAAAATGAATTAGTTTTTTGTTGAATTCCAGCTAGTCTGAAAGAGATATTAATGCCCTTTTCAGTAAGTTAATATTCTGGTTTGTTCACCTTTTTCTCAGAAACTATTTTGACATATTTTTATCACGTGTAATGTTTCGATATGCAACTGGGAACGTACCTGTAATAGTTGCTACATATGTATTAAGCTTTGCATGCCAGATAAAGTTCCTTCATAGAGATTTTTTCTCAGAAAGCTGTACATGAATGCAAATACAATGTGAGTTTCAGAGAGAAAATATACTGCCCATTTTTCTTAGACATTCAAGAGACTTTCAAGTCTAAATCAGTAAGCTGCTCATTCTCCAGGTTGTATGAGATCTACTTCCACAGTGTTAAGCAGTGTAGATTAAGGTAGAGTATAGCTTTTGTTTAGGCAGGATAGATATGTGAAATATGAACATTCACTTATTAGAGCAAACCAAACTTTTGTTTGCTTTTAATTTTCCTTATTCATATTTGCATTTTTCTCTTACTGCTATTTACAGATTATATTTGGGAAAAGGAGGGGAAATTTCATAGAGCAAGGTTTATGGTTTATGAAATCACGTTCAATGTGCCAGAATAAATCTCAGTAACTTATATAGTTACAAAATTTGAGCTATTGCAACTGTAACTTTTATTGTTATTCTTCTTTTCTTAATTTTTGCTTATTTTAAACCTCATTTACTATGCTACTGCCTAGTGATTACATCATATCACCGTAGTATGATTTCTTTTTTTTTTTTAATTTTATGTAAGCTGTCCTTTTCTAGTCAACAAGATGACTCCCTAACAAAAACTCTATGATGATCAGGAATTATATTTTGCATTGTCATTTTCTATTAGTAGTGGTCAGTTAAATTTCTGGCTCTGCACTACTTTCATTTTTCCAGGAAGTTTTTCAATGTATATTTCTGTCTTTGTATCCAATATTTTTTAATATCACAAATATTGTATGAAATCAGTTTAATGTCTCACGTTGTGTTCTTGCATCATATCTTTTGTTCTGTATCCAAATACTTTTTCTAACTATTTATGCATGCCATTTTGACTTTCTGCTTCCTCATGTCTTCACCATAGCAACAAGATTCTTGGATCTTTTTTCAGCTTGTATTATGTCTTATGTTACTGTGACCTTTGTATATTTAAAAAGATTCCAAACTTTACTCATATTCTCACTAGAAACAGATCTTAACATCTTATTGAATAACTTACTAATTCATGCTTCTCTGTAAACCTCGCAACCTCTGCTTTTTTCATATATATGTATGTATATGTGCTGTGGTTTTAGAGACTATAAAGCTAAAAATTCTTTTTCTCTTCCCTCTTTGTGTTTAGAACTGTATTTTTAGACCTGCTTCAAATATTTCCTTAAAAATCAAATCTTTAGTATTTAGTACATGTTGAAACTAATGACTATTCAGCTTTAGGTATAGGATTCTTTTTTTTCTTTTTTTTAACCCAGTCCACAACAGTGATGGTTAGCTTGTGGCTTTGAATATACCTGTAGAGAATTAGAGAAATGCTACCTTTATAATTTCAAATGAAGCAATGTCATCATAATCAAAAAAGTATCATTTCTTCATTAGAAAAGGCTTTTATCTCAGAGTAAAATGATAAGGTAATATTTTGTAGAATTCTTTAATACATGTAAAAGGTGGGTTGTTGGGGTTTTTGTGTGTTTTGTTGGTGGTGGTGGTTTTTGTTTTGTTTTTTTTTTTTCTACCAGCCCTCAGGGCTGCATCAAAAGGAGTGTGACCAGTAGGTCGAAGGAGCTGATCCTGCCTCTCATCTCTGCTCTCGTGAGACCTCACTTGCAGTATTGTGTGCAGTTCTGGTGTTCTCAACATAGAAAGGACATGGAACTGTTGGAACAAGTCCAGAGGAGGGCCACGAGGATTATCAGGGAACTGGAACACCTCCCATATGAAGACAGACTGAGAAAGTTGGGTCTGTTCAGCCTGGAGAAGAGAAGGCTGCGTGGAGACCTCATAGCAGCCTTCCAGTATCTGAAGGGGGCCTACAGGGATGCTGGTGAGGGAGTCTTCCTTAGGGACTGTAATGAATAGGACAAGGGTTAACGGGTTAAAACTTAACCAGGGGAAGTTTAGATTGGCTATAAGGAAGAAATTCTTTACCGTCGGGGTGATGAGGTACTGGAATGGGTTGCCCAGTGAAGCTGTGAATGCTCCATTCCTGGCGGCTTTTTTTTTTCTAAATCTCATTCAAACTGAAAAGTAGATTGATAGTAAGGCAAATTGTAGGTTTAAAGTCCACCTTACGTAATGTCCCAGTCACTTATTAATGAATGAATTATGTTGGTAATGATGATGAACGACAATAAGAAGATTCTAGAAAAAGCTTGTGGATTTTTGGTCTCATGGTCCTGTTTTTTAAGTGGATTGTGTAGAAAAACCTTCTTTCTCAGTGTCTGGTTTGAGATGATACTAATTCTAATTCATTTTGGAAATTGCAGAGGGAAATCTCTCCAATATTTGGCGACCCAACTTCTGAAACATTAGTCTATCTATTTGACTTATCACATAGTAGCTATTTCAAATACTTGAAGCTTTATGGGAAGAAATACAGCTAAAAGAACTGGAAAGCTTTGGAAGTATGTTTTACATTTCTTCACTCTCTAATACAGTGCAGTCCTGGTTATCTGCAGTATTAGTGTGAACCGTTTCATAGTAGTCATAAAAAATTGAAGGCTCTGCTTTGAAGTGGGAAACTGCTGTAGAGCCACCCTCCTTCCTGTTACAGGGCAGTGCAAACATGCTTCTGCTCAGGTTGACTGGGCAAAAGCCATTTTGGATCCAGCTGCTTGAATAAGCTTGAAAAGGCAGCAGCTCCTTCTTTTCTTTTTGAGAAACAAAGGCTTAGTTTTTGACGTGGGTAGGAAAGATAGGTGGATATAGTATTTTGCCAGAGAAGGGCAGATATATTTTGCATTTTCCACTGATATTTCATTTTTTAATTACAGCAAATTATATTTGGAGTTTTGGAGAGACCAGAAGATTCTGGAATAGCTTTTTTCCTTAGCCCAGAGAAAGAACAATATTCAAAAAACTGAGAACTCTACTATACAGTTCTTTGTGGTTTGTTTATCATTGTGTACTTGATCTTTTTTTTTTTTTTCATTTTATTTCTATATTCCTAGGTATCAGAGAATCACGAAGGAGTCATAGAGTTTTGTAAAGATGGCTTGTAATTTGGGTAATGTTTAAATAATTCTTGTTATTTTCTTATAATTTAAATTAGATAATAATGAATGATAATGAACTTTGTATTATATGACAGTTTCAGAAATATTACACCTACTGAGCTGCATGCTCACCCATTTCAGTGTTTGTCATATGATATTGATATCTTAAAAATACAGTTAAAGCTGAAAATATGCTAGGATTTCTTTAGTTGCTAATGAAATGTTGCCTTTTCAAAGCTGCTGGACAGGGCAGGTGACTTTTTAAACTAACTGTAATTCACTGAGACACCCTATAATCTAGAAGAATGTTCACCTCTGCACTGTTCCTGTCCAGCTGTTGTCTCAAACAATTATCAGCAAGTTATTGTTCTGGTATGAGCCATGTCATGCTTGAAAGTGAGATGAAAAAAATTAATGAGGATGCCTGAGTGCTGGTTAAGTAGGTACAGTTATGCTCTCCACATTCTTTACTATGACATTTCAGGTTGAGGTAATGTACTCTAATGAGACCATATAAACAAATCTGCTGATTGACAGCTATTCATTTAGCAATGAAAAATGTTTGCTGAAGCCATATTTTTTTCAGTCAAATACTGTGGTTGCTTTTGCACATAAGGACCTTGACTTTAACTTATAATATGGAGCATTACTGTTTTTCTCTTTATTCAGTAATATCAATCCATTTCATTAGTTCTGTCAGGAACAACGTGTAAAACTTGTACTGATGATTGCAAAGGAATAATGCATTATTTAATTGTTTTGGCAAGGGGGTTTTATATTTTTGCTATGTAAAAGGAGTGAGTACATTTTCTGTAAGTTAATTTCAAAAATCACAGAGGAGAGAAGTCTGTGTTATAGATTTGTCCATCCAGTATCAATGATTTGCAGAAATACTGAAGTTTTTCTACAAAATTATAGTCAAAGGTAGAGGTGGACTTTTAAGTGTATGTGTCAGATTCAATGTATGAAAAGTAAATTATGCCAGACAGTTGATAAAATTTGATTCATTTTGAGGAGATGATAATTTTTCTAAGCAAAGTAAATGTGATATATTTAACCTTGTGACTGCAGTAGGATTACCAATGTGTCAGTATTAATGGAAAGTGATATCAGCTACAGACTTGTAAAACAGGTAGGTTCAAGAGGAGGTGTGGACTATCAAAGGATAGCTATTAGTAAAGTTTCTGAAGGGTGAGTTTTGGAATAATTATTAATTTGTTTCAATGGTAGTTTGATGTGTTAGGAGAAGGCTGAATTTTGTGACAGCAGAGTTTGGAGGCATTCTCAAGTTTGAAGATTAGGATCTCGCAGATAACAAGCTGGATGAGTAGCAGAAACATAAATTAGGGAACAAAGCAAGATAATTTGATATGATTGGCAAAATTTTTGCTGTTACTTTTAAGTCCATCAAATCTGAAGGAATTTGTTCTCATTAAGTGCATTTCAAGCCATCTCCAGATATTTGTGCTACATACATGATCTATAGAATAAGAACTGTTAGACTTCTTGTACAAATCTTAATCTGTATCTTTGCTTGTCTGTATTTAGACAGAACTTTTTCAACATGAAGATATTTCAGTATGTTCAATTCCTTGTTCAGATTGCTAAATGTTACTATATATTTGCCTATTTGGTATTTAACAGTGTGCTACTTGTCTGATGACCACAGTGTCTGATGTGGATGTCAGTGGGGAGGAAGTAGAGGGATGGGGGTGGGATGAATGCAGAGAGTCAGATAGGAAGAGCAACTAGTAATCTTTATTTTAAAGTTCTGTAGCAATCATTAAAATATTTCTTACTCTCTCTCTGTAGTCTTGCTAGCATCCGTGTGCTGATTCTTTACTGTGGAGACCTGTAGTAGCTGACAGACTACTTACAAAATGGCAGAGTACCAGTGGTGTTTGAGAATGGAGGGTGTGAGTGCCGATGAGCAAAAAACCTGGTTATAAATCAGCTGAGAAAGAAGCTGTCTGAAATAAACTAACGCTTCTCTAGCCCATTTAAATTGATGCTGTGTAAGAGCATAATATAGAACTTGCTTTTCTTTGTGGTCAGGGTAGCAGAGCCTTAATTAAAAGATGCTCATGGCCAAATTTAAGTGTGAATACAAACTTCAGTTTAGCACTGGAATCTGTGAGTTTTACTTAAATTTATGTATATGTATATATCAGTTGTTAAAAAAAAAATAAAGGAAAAAAGGTAAGAGAAGAAGAGCAGAACAAATCCTGAATTTCACAGAATTGTTTCCAGTGGGAAAGCATTGTTGTTAATATGTTTACAAGTCACGCTTTTTAATATGACTTTCAGTTCTACTGTCCCAGACTTGAGACAGATTAAATCACAGATGCATAGAAGCTGCTGGTATCATCAGGTGAAGAGATTAAATGGATTTGAAATCTTTAATTAAGAAAAAGCAAAGATCATGTTGTAGTGCTGTTTCTTATTCTTTTAGAAGAGCATTAGGAAGGGAAAAGAACTGTTTAAACCAAGAGAAATTGGTATAACCTAGTCATGAATAAATTTAAACTGCAGATTGGTTCCAATCAACTAGATCTGAGAGGTTCAGGCACACTTATCTTGAAAATGCATCTTTAAGAAAAACAGCTCAGTATTTTGAAGGTAGACTTAACAAAAATCTGAAAAACATGTATGTTGTCCTTTCATATAGCAGTGACCTGGACCTTGGGCCATGAGTTCCTGTCTTACGTTTATTAGATAACACTATAGTTAGTATTAATGTTGCAAAAGTGTACAAGTGAGAGATAGACTTGCTTTTCTTCACCTTTTCTCCTGTGTCCCCATACACCATGTAAGGTAAATGTTTAGGAGCAGCAGGTAGGGCACTAGTGCAAGAGGAAAAGGTTGGTTTACAGATTGCAGTGATTTGGCTATTTATTGGCTTGTCATCTGTATTTCCCAGCTTCTAGGGGTTATAACAATGAGTAATCTTTCTCTGAAGATTCAGACACAGGCATTTGACTTTCAAGTCCCATGGTTGCCTGCCATTCAGCATAATGTCATCATACTGGAGATCTAGAGATATTGCACTGCCTGGTTATGTACTGGTGTCTGATGTTTTAGGTTGGTGGAAGTGATCCCTCCATATCTCGAGACCTACTTCAGGTGCTTTCAGGTACTTCAGGGACTGGTACGAGAAAATGTTATTTATTATCTCTGATATGTTAAAGAGGTTGAAGCGAGGCAGGGATTGGCCTCTTCTCCCAGATAACAAGTGATAGGATGAGAAGAAATGGCCTCAAGTTGTGCTAGGGGAGGTTTAAATAAGATATTAGGAAAAATGTCTTTGCTACAGGAGCTGGTCAAGCATTGGAACAGGCTTCCCAGGGAAGCAGTACAGCCTTCATCCTGGAGGTATTTAGAAGACTTGTAGGTGTGGTGCTTGAGGGAATGGTTTAGTGATGGACTTGGCAGTGCTGGGTTAACAGCTGGACTTGAAGATCTTAAGGGTCTTTTCCAACCTAAATGATTTTAACGATTTCATGTGCTTGGTCTCCCACTGTCTGTGTAACTTAGCAGTCTACTGCTAACTGTGGCTTCCTCATTAAGTTCCTTTCAGGGTATGCCATCTCCTCCCTAGTGATCCTAGGTTGCTGTTCTCTCCCCTCTGCCCTTTTGGTTTGGAGTCCCATAAACTGTTGTTTCTTCCCACAAATTAATGATCAGTCCTTTGTTAGGCTAGTGCTGCCCTTGCCTTTTTAGTATGTGAAGCGCTGATATTGTAATGAGGTGACAGTGGGAGCTTAGTAAGTTTTTTGTGCCACTTATGTCAGATCATTCATTCCTATCTTTCCACTCCTGTATCTTTTTTGCTGCTATGTTCTGTTCTTTTGTGCAGTCACTTGATGAGTTAGATTGAAAGCCTGATCCAGTGTTTCCCTGCTGGAAAGATCTTGAATTGTTTAAAGCTGAGATCAGAGGTTAATAAAATAATTAAAAATAACATCAGAACCCCTTGAAAAATCAGTGTTCAGCAAAAGTATTGCACTTTGGAGTGTGCTTTTCTAAGTACGTGTTCTGTGATGTAAATGACTTTTACACAATAACTAGTACAATTTGTCTTTTTTGTGAGTACCTTGAGGTATTGTTCATCTTTAAGGATATGTAGTAAAACACTGATTGAGAGCTGAGTGCTGGAAAGGCTATATAACACTATTTCACACAAGTAAAATTAAGCCATAGTTTAAAGGAAGGAGATGTGATCTCAACAGAATTCTTTCTCTGTCAGATGTACATCTTCAACTGTAGATATAGATGATACTTGTTAACTTTAAATCTTGAAAAAACAAATATCAAATAAATAATGAAAAATGCTTATCAAGGTGTTACAGTGTACTGTTCTGAGAGAAAAATGCCTTAAGTAAAACCAAATGTTTTTTAAGTTTTGTTTATCATTTAATGTTGTAACCAATTTCATAAATTTACTTTGTGCCATATTTCAGTGACAGGTGAATCTGGTGCTGCTAGTTGGAAGGGAGTCTCATCCATTTTACAGGGCTGTGCTGTGAGCTGAGACAGGGACCTGGCACAACTGGAAACTAGCTGCTGGCATTTGCTATACAGATAAGAGTGTGCTGGTCAGCATAAAGTGTCAGGAAAAATGTTGGAACAGCCTTTTTAAGTTACAGTGCCAGCTTCTGTTCAACTGGGATCATGGGATGGTGCTCTGTGAGCAACTGAGAAGACAACAGTTCATTGATGCTGAAGGGAAGAGGCCTGACTGATGTCTTCTGCCCTGCTGGTTATGTGGTCTGCTCCACTCTGGTGCTCATTATAATCTAATGGTTATTCCACAAGATTTGGTTTACTTTGGTTGAAAGCTATGCACTATTTGTTTGGGTGTTTTCTGTTTTCTGCCTTTTTTTTTTTTTTTGCTTGGTGATTTTCTGCCATTTTAGTGGATGAAGAAGTTCTTGAAGCACCCTGATTGTTGCAGTGGCTATGTGGTGGCTCATGTCCAATTTTTTCCATCTACCGGTAACCCCAAGTCCTTCTCCACAAGGCTGCTCTCAATCCCTTCATTCTCCACCTGTACTGATACTGGGGGTTGCCCTGACCCACATACAAGACCTTACATGTGTTCTTATTGAACGTCATGAGGCTCACATGGACCCCCTTCTCGAGCTTGTCCAGGTCCCTCTTGATGTGTCTTAACTGCATGCAGTATGCACTATAATAGAAATGTATCAGACCAACTTTATCTAAATCTCTGAGGTAATTTAAAAATACTGGGGTCAGTGGTCATTGTGTGCTCTCATTTATGGTATTTAACATACACTGTATAAAATATATAAGCATCAGAAGCCACATCTTAGCGTCTCTTTTTTGTTTAGAATTTAATGAAGAGTATGTGCTTGTATTTAAATTGCAGGGACTTCAGTATGTTTCAAATGCTGTTCTAATTCTTGCTTCTTTGCTCAGTTGAAGATAAGGTGTTAAAATTTTTCTGCTAGTGAGTTTTGAGCATGGATAAAGACTTAATAAAAATGCAGTACAAAAGTATACTTCACTGCTTCTTATCTCTCTTCAAAGGAAAAATGGAAGTTTGAGTAACATACTCTTTTCGACTTTCAAATGCTAAAGCTTAGAATTGTTTTTGGTTTTGCCAATAGTGAAGTTGCCTCTAAACTGGCTTTGAGGGAACCACTGTGTTGGAGGATCAGCCACAACTTGCATGGTCAGGAGATGAAGTTTTAGAATCAGTCAATAAAATGGACAGTAAAGGATTGCTAGGATCAGTTGATATTCACCCTGGACTTCTGAGAGAACTAGAGGACAGTATCATAGCCTCAGGCTGGGCAGAGAAGAGATTCAGAGCAGCTCTGAGGAAAAGGACTTGGAGGTGTTGGTTGATGAGAAAATGAACATGATCCGACTTCAGTATGCGCTTGCAGCCCAGAAAGCCAACCGTATCCTGGGCTGCAGCAAAAAGAGTGTGACCAGCAGGTCAAAGGGGGTGATCCTGCCCCTCTAGTCTGCTCTCATGAGACTTCACTTGGAGTATTGTGTGCAGTTCTGGTGTCCTCAACATAAAAGGACATGGAACTGTTAGAACAAGTGCAGAGGAGGGCCACGAGGATGATCAGGGGACTGGAGCACCTCCCATATGAAGACAGGCTGAGAGAGTTTGGGCTGTTCAGCCTGGAGAAGAGAAGGCTGCGTGGAGACCTCATAGCAGCCTTCCAGTATCTGAAGGGGGCCTACAGGGATGCTGGTGAGGGAGTCTTCCTTAGGGACTGTAGTGATAGCACAAGGGGTAACGGGTTGAAACTTAAACAGCAGAGGGTTAGATTTGATATATGGAAGAAATTCTTTACTGTTAGCATGGTGAGGCACTGGAATGGGTTGCCCAGGGAGGTTGTGAATGCTCCATCCCTGGCGGTGTTCAAGGCCAGGTTGGACAGAGCCTTGGGTGATATGGTTTAGTGTGAGGTGTCCCTGCCCACGGCAGGGGGTTGGAACTAGATGGTCTTCAGGTCCTTTCCAACCCTAACTATTCTATGATCTCTGAAACAGGTGAGCAATGAACTGTGCTGTGTAAAGCATTATTTGAACCTATGACAAAATCAGAGGAAAGCAAGCTGACAAATGTGATAACAGTTTTTTCAAAAGGTTTCTGGGTTTTGAGGATCTGCAGTTAGCAAAGTTGGTACCCATGGTGTGTACATATTGTAGGTAATCATTAATAAAGGGTAGAATTGGTTAACAATGTATTAGTGATATACTGGCAAAATCTTCTCAGTAATGGCTGAAAGGCAATAGGATTTGAGGACTGCTAGGAAAGAAAAAACAAAGTAATAAAAACTAGAAGTGTCAATGTACAAGTTCAAGCTCTGCCCCCATCCTGCTTGCTTTGTGTGGCATTGTTTCCTCTCACTAATGAAAGGTATAATAGCAGTACAGCAAAATGATCATGGTTGTCAAAACAAATAAAAGATTACTTTCTTTGTACAATGCTTAATTAAGAATGGGAACTCTGTGCTCAAGAACTTCATCATTGTTTAAAATTTACTAGGTGTAAACAGCAGTTATACAGAGGCACAGAAGAACAATCTTGAAGATTCCTAAATAAAAACATTTTCTTCTGAAATAGGGCAATCTCTGAAAATCAAATATATGGAGACTTGCAAAGAAGCATATGTTTGACTTGTTCTTTTATGTTTTCCTGTGCATCTTACTGACCTCTGGAAGAGCTGGTTGATCTAGTAGGGTGTTGTGGTTTAAGCCCAGCTGGCAACTCACTACTATGCTGCTGTCCCGTCAGTTCCCCTGCTTCCTCCGTCTGCTCCCAGAGGGACAGGGAGGAGAATCGGAAGAATGTAACTCCCATGGGTTGAGATAAGAGCAGTCCAGTAACTAAGGTATAACACAAACCACTAGTGCTACCATTGAAAATAATAATGGTAAGGGAAATAACAAGGGGACACTCACTACCTGCCGACCGATACCCAGCTGTACGAGCAGTGATCTAGCCCTTCCGGCTAATTGCCCCCAGTTTATATATTGGGTATGACATACTGTGGTATGGAATACTTCTTTGGTTAGTTTGGGTCAGGTGTCCTATCTGTACTTCCTCCTGGCTGTCCCTCCTCCCTGGCAGAGCACGAAACTGAGAAAGTCCTTGGTCAATGTAAACATTACTGAGCAACAACTAAAAGCATTGGTGTTATCAGTGCTGTTCCCAGGGTGAAAGTCAAAACCACAGCACTGCACCAGCTACTAAGAAGGAGAAAAATGCTGCTGCTGAACCCAGGACACAGCATATAATTATTCTTATGAAGAGGCTTCTAGAGGCAGCAGTGTAGTTATGATTCTAACTGCTTTTTTACTCAACTGGTATTCCTGCCCATGGCAGGGGAGTTGGAACTAGATGATCTTATGGTCCTTTCCAACCTTAACTGTTCTATGATTCTATATTTCTGTTGCCTTGTCCCTCTTAGACTGACCCATGCTGGCCTCTTCTTCAATACTTTAGTGTGATTCTCTACCTTGGTTCAGATACTGGACCCGGAGAAGTGGAGTTGAACACCTGTCATTCCAATTCACAGGATAATAAATAACATTATGGTGCTTCTTGAATCAGTTATGCTCAGCTTGGGTGCAGCTGCACTCAGGTCCTGTTATTCTGCTTTTGATAGCTTCCGTCAAGTGACAGATCAGCCTTGTAAGGCCCAAGCACCTAAATCCTGTTAGTAGGAGTATATCTTAAAATGGGGAGGTCTGGATTCTGTGTCTACTGGAGCTAGACTCTAAGCACCTTTAATGCTGGGAACACCCATGTGTTTTGCTTTTCCCTGTTCAGCAAACTCCCTTGTAGCAGATAACCCATTTCAACCCCCACCTCTTCCCTTTACCCTTTGAGGAAAATTAATGAAGTTTTAAATCCTTCCAGCAGTTGAATCAATCTTGGTTAAAACTTTCAATTCTAGTGTGGACCCAACCAGGTGTTCAGATTGTAACGAAGAAAAAGATTCTTCTGATTTTCATGTGCCATATATCTGACAGCATTTTAGAGAGTTACTGAAAGAAAAATTCAGAATTGATTTTGTTTTTCCCACAATTTTATCAGCTGCCATTAAAAAAATGAGAGTTTACTGTCTCAGCTTTATAAATGAACTAACATAATTTAGAAATTATTTAGTTACTACGATAGCACTTAAGTTTACAAAATAAAATATAGTATTTCTGTTTCGAATTACTTAGTGACTTAGTTTAAAAACTCTTAGTTACTTGGCTAATTTTGCAAAAGCAGTACTCTGTAACTGCAAAGTCCTGTGTTGATTGCTATAGAAGATAAGGAAAAGGGTGGAAGCACAGACACTAGACCATTTGGTTAATCACCTGCTAGTGTACTAATTCCTATTACATGATCAATCAGCCTATGCCTGTTATCAGTATATCTTTTTGCAAAACAAGGACCTTATACGTCCACCTTAATTAGTTGGGTTTTTTTTATCTTGGTCCACCTATTCATGCTATGATTATGCAGACTTTCAATGGGCAAGACGCATTGCTGACAGTTATAAAGATTCTAAGATGAATTACTTATTTTTGTGCATGTAATGTAATGTATATACAGAAAATTAAAGACTGTCAGTCACTGGATCTATTTAATAGCCTGTTATAGAGGCATATTCTTCCAAATTGCCTTGAAATAGCCTGTCAGAGATAAAATGCCTGAATATATTTGTACATTTGCTGTTACCAATGATTCCAGTTCTTAGGTACCCTTGAGAAATTATTTTTAATAAAATCCTCTATTTTGAATGAGTTACAGTGATGTATGAATTTAAGCTATCATGAAGCATGACTGAGTTAAAATGGTGTATGCATGAATTGTGCCAATTCACCAGCAGTGTTGTCAATATAGGAACAACAGTACGTGTGTGCATGACTGAACATATGTTTGAGGGAGGTAAGAAGTGGCAATCTCTTACAAACTGCTTAGAAAACAAATGCTAAAACTTAAGAAATATTAACTGTTGCAGCAACTACCATTCCAAAGGTAGAAGGGCACTGATGGATAGAAATTGTCAAAAAAGAGGCCTGAATAAACAGGAACTTGGAATGCATTGGCACCTTTGCATTGTATTTTCCATGTATCTGTTATAGTCAACGTGAAGAATAACAAATACCCACACTCTCTAGGAATTTGCATTCCACCTCGGTTATGGAAACATTTTAACTTTCAAAGCTAACAGTTAAAATCGTGAAACATTATTTATATTCCTACCATAGTTAATAGTTTCTTAATGATTTATCCAAGTTGTAGGTTTATGTAGATGGAAAATAAGATGGAGCGTGAAAGCTTTTTCATAGTACTTGAAACATAATTTGTACCCCATGAAAGGGCTGGATTAGATTTTTAGGCGTGATGAACAGTCCCTGAGGCTAAAACTTTTGTGTTGATACAACCTGAGGTTGCTCTTTTTGGAAAGAACATTGTCATGGTTTGAGCATGTTTTGAGGGTGTTTTTGTTCAAGGTTTTTTCCAGCCAGGTGGAGGAGGGGAGTCCAGGAGGAAGGAGAGACAGGACACCTGACCCAGGCTAGACAATGAGGTATTCCATACCATAGCACGTGATGCCCAGGATGCGTACTGGGAAAGAGAAGGCTGGAGGGGGAGAGCTCGAGAGAAAAATGGAGGAGGGAGCACGCGGTGCTCAGCCGGGCAGGGTGGAGTGAGTTATGGGTCAGTGGCTGGTGGGGTGTTGTATTCTTTTCACTTGCTGTTTGCTGTATCATTATTATTTGTAGTAGTAAATGGCAGTAGGGGTTTTGTGTTATGCCTTAGCGATTAAACCGTTCTTATCTCAGTCCGTGGGGGCTACATTCTTTGGATTCTCCTTCCTAACTCTCCGGGAGTAGGGGGACTTGGTTTAAACCACGACAAACATATACCAGCTTCCTCACCTCTCAGGTTCAGACATTCTTCCTTTTGCTGTGGGCTGTGCCCAATATCCTCATTTTATCCTTGTTTTTATTTAAAACAAAACAGTGACAACAATGAGAAAAAACACCCCAAAAAACCCCAAAACACCAACCCCGCAAGAAAACCCCAAATAGGTGTCTTAGATGATACTTAAGAATAGATCTAGTTCAGAATTTCTTTCCTGTTTTGAAGCAGATTATCACAAATATCTGTGCCAGTGAACCCTCCAATTCAGTAGGGAAGCTATCTAGGAAATAGGCTTGTCCTTCCATTTTCTTTGTTGCATGTCATGTTGCGGGACAATAATCTTGGAGCTGTGAAAACAATCCAAGTCTTCAAAAAGCTATGTTCTGTCAGCCAAAAGACATATGTTTCTTGGCACATCTCAGATTTCCACACCTGTCAGGCCACATATGGAGTACGGAGTATGGAGTACAGCTTGAGCCTCCCCAGTAAGAGGGAGGCATGGACATTCTAAGGAAAGCCCAACAAAGGGTCAGAAAGATGCATCCCTCCTATGAGGAAAGCCTGAGGGAGCTGGGACTGTTTAACATGGAGAAGAGAAGGCTCAGGAGAATCCTATCAGTTTATATTAATACCTGAAGAGAGGGTAAAAGCAGGATGAAACCAGGCACTTTGCAGTAGTAGTGGGCACAAACTGAAATATAGGAGGTTCCTCCTGAGGATCACAAAACACTTCTTTTACTGTGGGGGTAACTGATCATTGGCATGGGTTGTCCCACAGAGGTTGTGGACTTTCCTTCAATCTTTAGAGGTTTTCAAAAGCTGCCTAAATACAGTCCTGGGTACCTGGCTGTAGGTGTTCCTGTTTGAGTAGGGGGTTGGAACAGATGACCTCCAGAAGTCCCTTCCAACTTCAGTAGTTCTATGATTTACAGCAAATTGTGCCACAATTTTGCTTTGAATAACTAAGAACTTTTGCAGCATTTTTTTATTCAGCTACAACCTCATTTTCTGTTTAAGACCTATCCGTTTGATTCCAGATAATTTCTTGGAGATAAGGAATGTCTTTCAGTTGAATGTCCTACTGTATGGGGCATAAGCTGTCATTTACTTCTAAGAGTTAGAATTCTAAAAAGGTGAGGTGGGCATCTACTTTCATGAGTCTTGGTGTAGGTACATCTTTTGAGCTCATGACCCCAGGCTTGTTCTTTCATTTTTCAGTGAAGGTAGACTTCAAGATGACTGTTGTTTTAGCTAAGAGGGTAAGAAAGGTGCAAGGTCTTGTGTAATTTTCTGTACTCTCTGTTACTTAATGACAGAATTACTCCACTGAGTGTTCTGTGGATTTCTGTGTAATGTTGTTTTCAAGTTTTAGCTGAACTAGGAATTCAGGCTTTTTAAAACAAATGGTCAGATCTGTATGTTCATTTCAAAACCTGTATTTCAAGGGTATTTTGTTTTCATTCAATAATGATGTATTTTAGAGGATTTTTTTTTTCTTTAGCATACAGACGCACAGACATGATTTTTCTTGCACAAAGATGGTGGATGGCAGATTCTATCAAGACCTGTGGCAGAAATGGAAATGTGGATAGCACATCATGAATGTAGATTGTCAGTTGCACCTACCAAAATGCTTTTTTTTCCAGAGATATGCTGAGTAAACTACATAGGATTCAATCCACATTTCTATGAAATGCATTCTGCAGGCTTCCAACTGTGATGTTATGTTTGTAAAAGAATCCTGTCTCCACTCCCTTCATGACTCTAGTTTCAGTCAGATTGTTGCCACAGATGCCACAGGTAGTTGACTACAGTTGAATGTGTATATGTATGTGTTTGAAGGAGTCAGTAAAAGCGATTTTTCCAGTACGTAAAACTCCTTTAAGGTATTTTTCTGTTTGTACCCTGACAGCCACATCTGTAAATTCTGATGTCATGTTAATAAGGTTGTGGGATTGTGGAGATAAAGGGAACTAAGAAGTGTGGGAGATGAATTCTGTGTATTTCAAAGTGACATAGCATTTTGTTTCCCAGCCTGAGAGAGCAGAGCAGTTGGAGCATCAGAGGAGATACTACTGACTAAAAATTATCCAGCTGAGATGCTGGGGCCATATGTATGCCCCCAGTGTGCTGTTCTTGATATGTAGCGCTCCTTTTCAATTGTATAATACATGCAGAAACACCTGGGATTTTGAAACAATTAATGATTTAATGTGATGGTCCAACTTCTGGAGCCATGATAGCTGTTTGGGATTCCCTGGTTTGCTTCTTCTCTTGTAAGCATGACAATGTTTTACATGTTTCCCTTGATAGTTATCTCCTTTCTACAGCAGCTGCCCATTCTCACTGGGCTGTGCTCTCTTTTTCCAGTGTAAGCAGACATTCCCCATTTCTATTTTCTGTATTCTTTCCTCCCTCCCTTGGTGCCCTCTCCAAATGAAAGTACAAGTGCTGATTTTCTTAAATTTTCTGTTAGTTTAGATATTTACTTCACTTATTCAAATGTTTTAAATGTTTTTCTCTCCTTCCTGTCCTTCCCCCCTGTGGGTTTTTTACCTTTTTTCTTGTTGGAAATAGATAATAGTTGTCTCTACTCCCCTCCCTGCTTCCTGCCCATTCCAATAAGTTAACAAGCAAATGAGATAAAACATTTCTAGAGGCAGTAGGACGTATAAGAATTTCAGAATTTCCATTGGAAAGTGCACCATTTCCAATAGGAAAGACAAGTAATATGTGTCCTCTGCTTCTTATTGCTGCCAACTACGTAAGGATGTGACCTGAATTCTCCTGAAGAAGTATCATGTAAGTCTGATGTAATGAAGTTTGCATAATTGTATAGCTCTGTATACAATTTCTGCTTGAGTTTCTAGAGTATGTTCTATGTTCCTTTTTTCCTTAGGGTTGTGATGCCTTAAGTATTGCTGTCACTTTGTGCATAACCCCCTCCTGGGTGAAAGTTCCAGAGGGAATTAGCTAGCTTATTTACAACATTGTTCCTTAATTTGAAAGTTAGTTTTGTATGTTTGTATATCTGTGTATTATCTCTCTTATAAGACTAATGAATAAATACTGCTTTCTAGTCCTGGAAAAGGCAAACATATTTGTGTTTTTTTCTGTTTTATCCCCTATTAGTATCCAGTTCAAGTCTGTCAGTGCAAGTTTAAGGAAATTTATAAATTCAGATAATTTAACTTTTTATGTCTATGAAGAAAATGATTTTGTTTTCTGTAAAGTGAGGATGTGCAAGGTTTTGAGGTAGCTATAAAGCATTACTGTATTTTCATTATGAGTCAGATGAGTTAAGGCATGAAGATGGCATGGAACCTCTGCTACAGAGATACCAAATCTAGTGGAATCTGCAATTCTAGCACTGATAAGGCATGCCACTCAGAATGATAGTTTTAAGAATGACTGTTGTCAGCCTCTAGCCTTTAAGGAATTTGAGAGGTCCTTAAGGTGTGTAACTACAGGAGAAAATAGTTGTATGATCTTGAGATCCATAGCCCCTGACATGTCCTGGATTTAGTAAGGCCTCTTAAACCATAACCAGAAAAAAATGTCGTTCTGTTCCTTTTGAACATGGGTGTTAAGATCTCACATTGTGGTTATAAACTACTTCTTTTGCTTTCATATGCATAGTAGGCAGTTATTGTTCCTGGGAAGGGGAATGTTGACTTTTCTGTTAAATCTGTGGATTTAGCTGTGGGTTCAGAACAGCTGGTTGTTTCTAGTAAGGTGAGGAGAAAGAAGAGGAAGATTTTGACTTTGTAACTCATTTGCCAGGACCCTGGGTATCAGCCCTTCCTCTAAGGGCCTGCTTTATGTCTTAACTCAGTAATTTCATTTGCAGAATACCAGGTTCTTTTCTGAACTGTGGCATGTCCTCAGAGGGGGGAGCATCATGCTGCCTAGCAATTAAAAGTCCTTCAGGAGATGATTCATATTTGTGTCTCCACCAGCTGGGGACTGACTAGAATATACTGCCTTTAGTCCCTATGTGAGGTCTTTAAGTTCTTCTCTCTTTGGTAGTTTCCTAGTCAACAAAGGTCAGAGACCTTGAGAGGTCATTGTCCTTAGAAAAACATTTTTTAAGAATGACATAGCTCTCTAAGACCTCTCTTAAAATTTACAGAAGTAATCTCAAGTTAGAGAAATTCTCTTGATAATTCGTATATCTAGTTTTGTCAAGAAGCATCGGTGAGCTACAAATTTTAATCCTACGTTTTCCTGACAGTTTCTCTATATCCATCTCCTTCTGGAGTCAGTAGCTATACTTTTATTACATCATATTTTCTACTCTCAACTGTTTGAAGCATGTAGAACTTAATTTGCAACAATCCTACTGTAAAAGCTTGGAAACTAATTTTGTGAAATAGTAATACATTGGCTGAATAATATTTGATAGTGAAGACTTGTGTTGGGGGAGGAGAAGGAAAAAAAAAAAGGAAGAAAATAAGAAAGGACAACCAGATTGGGTTAAAGGAAAGATTTGTGTGGGTTTGGACTTCTTGTTTGTTTGTATAATAATTGGAATATTTCTTACTAATATGTTATCAAGACTATGCTGTTATTGTAAATGAAATTCTTATGACTGTGTGAATAATGAGAAATAAATTCAGCTTACATAATGCATTTGAGAGAACATATTTGTATGAATTATTTTTTTGAAAAGAAAGTATAAACCAAAATTTCCAGCCATGATAATGTACATTTACAGAAACACTTTGTCTTTTTTTGTATTTTATAATAAGGTTATTATTCCATATATTTAAAAATATATCTTTTGGAGGAAATAAGGAAAATAGGTATAAATTCATTTTTATTCTAAAGTAATGTTAATTTTTCATGAGCCAGTGATTTTTTGATATTTTTGGTGTGTATACTTGGACAAAAGCAGTCACAAAAATACCTAAATTTTGGGTTAGCTCCTTATTGCTCACTATCAAGACATATTGACATATCTTCTTTAAGATCTGTTATTGTCAAGTATCAAAATCCAGTTAGAATGCTAACCTGGCCAGGCTGACTGAAGAAAGTTGAATATTTTATATATGACTTTCATGACTTCAGACGATTCATACAACTAATATTATCATTTCAGTTTCTATATATTAAAAAAAAAATCTTGTTCTAGAAGACCAACATGCTGGCAAATTTCACTGAAGAACACATTTTGAGAATGCAAGCAATTAAATGCAAAATCTCTGTATTTTTTCTGTTCTATATGTTATTTTCTTTGTGAATTGATTATGCTTGATAGCAAATATGTTTTCTGAATTCATTAATGTTTTTCTAAACATTAAGAGTTTACAGTGAGTATATTTGTGTTTACTTTGGCAGTAAAAAAAGAAGAAGAGGAATTTGAAGAAAAGAAATCCATTAAGAAACGAATCAAAGAATTAAAAGTCTTGGACCCAAAGATTGCACAGAATCTGTGTAAGAAGATTCAGGTTTTATAACTAATGTTACATATGTGTTCCATAAAAATGTCTGTCTTGTCTGACTGCCTGGTAACCACTTTTTGTTTAAAGTATGTGATAATATGTTCATATATGCATATCGGTGTTATGCCAAAGGATGTGAGTTGATACAACTGAAACACTTTTTAAGGGACCCAGAAAACAATTAAAGATCATCACTTGTTTGAGACTGACATTACTCTCTTCTGTATATATTGAAGCACAAGTGTACAGCTATGTATCTGATTATCTATCTGTATTTTCAACATAGTCAACAAAGTATACTGCCTAACTCCCTACTGCTTTGCCCCTCCAAGAAGTCTGGTACAAAATATCTGGCCATCCCTCATGTACTTTGTAGAAAAAAGGCAATACTCAGTATTATGCAGTAATATGCAAATAAAGATGATAAAGTTTTGGCAACGATGAGTGCTATAAAGAGTATGTTCCTAAATACTGGAAAAGATAAAATAGGAAAGGATTGGATTATGGTGAATGAATAAGCAGTGCTTAATAAGAGCATTTAATTTTTTAACTGTTTCTCAAAGCTCTGACAAAACCATTGAAGGAAAAAAGCATTAACTGTTAGTTTAGCACAAAATACTACAACAGCAATGACTGTCCTGGGGAGTAGACTTTTCGCTGGGTACTTATGGTGATCTTCTGTGATGCTGGATGTTCTGCATAACAAATGGATGTAGAAGGCTAGAATTGTAGAACAGTAGTTAAAAATAATTGTTCTCTCTTATTTGTATTACTTTGTTATAGGCTGTTTAACTGGTGATTTGTAAGTAGAAAAGAAAATGTTGCCTTGCTTTCTTTGTTATGTGTTGAATCTTTGTTTTAGCAATTTTCCTTGGCTCTTTCCGAGTGCCGTATGAAGAAATCAAAATGATGATATTGGAAGTTGATGAAACACAACTGTCAGAGTCCATGATTCAGGTAAGGAAAGCGATACTTTGAATCCCAATATTTCGGAGTAAGCTTCTCATTAAATAGAAAACTGTGACTAAAAACCCCTTACCATTACTTTAGGCTAATAAATCACTGTGAGAATCTTTTTTAATGCGTGAACTGTAGGATTTCTTTTTATATTTGTACTGCTATTTTTTAATGAAAGTGGATAAATATATATTTTCTAATTTCTTCAATCATATTGTCCACTTCTAAATTGAGATTTTTCTTTGGTATATTCAAACACCATCTGATATTCCGTTCGTTTCCTAGTTACACATTTTTTCTTTAAATTGTTTCTCCCTCTGTCTCATTTGCACATACCTGTTCTGGTCAAAAAGCTGTGGTTTTGTGTGTGTGGTTTGGTTGTTTGGGTTTTATTTTGGTTGGTTTTGTATTTGTTGTTTGTGTGGTTTTTTTTTTGTTGTTGCTTGGTTTTGTATTCCTTGTTTGTGTTGTGGTAGTTTTTTTTGTTTTGTTTTGGTTTTTTTGTTGTTCTTTTCCCTTGCCTCTTTAGAGCTGATACAGTCCAAGAACTTGCATTAGGGCATCCAGTTATTTTCCCTAGAATTTATTTGGATATTGTTTCTCCTTTCTGTATTATTTTATACAAAGCACAAAATTAGTATGATTATGTGTGGATGCAAAAGAAACTGAAAGTGCCTCATGTTCTTCTGGGCTGTGTTATTTAAGTGTTGATAAGTTGAGAAATTTCATAAAATACAAATACTTCATTATACAACCATAGGAAGAAATAATTTGGAAGTGATGTTTGAAGGTCATTTGATCCAAGCCCCTGCTCTAAGCCATGTCAACAAGAGCAGGTTGATCAGGGTCTTTCCCATTAATTTTTTAGTATCTCCAAGGCTGGACACTCCATAGCCTTTCTGGACACTTTTTTCAGTGTTGAGCTACCCTTCTGATGAAAAATCTGGTGGAGTTTATCTAACCAGAGTTTTATTGTTGCAACCTGTGACCTTGGCTTTCTGTTGCACATCTCCAAGAGGAACCTAATTTCATGTTCTCTGTACCCTCCAGGTGGGTACCTTGAAGACCACCCGAGGCTTATTTCTTAAGGTCAACAAACCCAGTTCTCAACCTCTTCTTGCCTGTCATGTGTTGTGTTCCCTAGTCATCTGGATGGGCAACTGTTAAGATTTTCAATGATACATTTTTAGGCTAAGCTTGTCTTTTGGACAGTACTTATTACATACCGTGAATGTCAAATTATTGCCATTGTGGCTCATAAATATAAAATCATAATTTTTATTAACCTACTAGTAATGTGTCATAAGTTTCAGTTAGAGGGGATTTAGATAGCTGTTCTCTAAGCATACCTCAGTGTGTGTTAGAGACATAGATATGAGTCCCTGCTGAAACATCCAAGAAAAGTAAAGTTAGATTTTTTTTTTAGAAATGTACTGATTAGTGAAGAAATAAATGCAGGTAATCAAAAGTCATAAAATTAGTTGTAAGATTAAGACTCTTTGTGATTCAGGTGTGTGACTTGTGCTGAACACATAGCAATCTGTATACAAAGGCAAATTTGTATTTGTGTGCTTTGCTTGCAAAATAAATATCCACCATATTGGTATGACAAAATAAGATCCTACTGAGGAGGCTGTACAATGTTCAGGATGCTCCTTTTCTGCCCACATGCAGTTTGGGCCTCAGTTCTTATCACTTTGATTTCCAATGATCATTAAACTCTGTTGAGCTATCTGGACTTCATTTTCCATTCTTCATTGAAGAATGAGATGTTTCTCTCAAGAAATATTTGAAGGAACAAGCATGACCTGTCATCTCCAGTGACAGTATGTGTAATCATTGAACAAATTAAAGAAAATTACACAATGATGAAGTTAATAGTGGCATTGAAAATATTACTTTAAGGTTATTAGATGAGTAGAGGAGTTTATGTCTAAAATGTTTGTTCCAGTTTTCACTTACATCACTTTTCTTTTTCAAAGTATGATGATGTGTATCTTTCTTGTATTTTATTTGGAATAATAGTGAAAATTCTTTAACATAGCATGAAAAGCTGTTTTATGGAGAGATGGAATATGCTACGCTGTTACGTGCAGCTTGAGCTCTTTTTCAGATAGTTCATGCCTGCCCTGAGATTCATACTCTTCAGCCTTAGCACTGTTTTTCATTGTTGAATATTTAGCTTGTTAAAGAAATTAGGTCCTCAACAAAATCCTGAAGCAACCGATGAAAATGCATGCCCGTATATTTCATGATTCTGGGATGAGCAAAAGCATAACTTTGTTTGCAAGCATATGGCTGTTTTTTTCATTTACTTATATAAGATACCCTAGATATTATTGGTACTTTTCCTTTGTAGAAATTTCTTGCCTTCATTATTTTTTTTAATTTTTTTTTAGTCTATCCTTAAATATTTTTCAGTGTATCTTAATATCATGGTTTCCAAAGCTGGAAGTTTGTCCTTACTCCTGCTCTTGTTATGCTTAAGTAATAAAAGTAATCTCTCCCTCTCTCCCTTTCTCCAGTTGGAAATTGAATCTACTTCTGAAAGACTTAAAAACTCCAAAAGTCATATTGTAATCCAGATAGTCATTGACTAATCATTGGAATGTTTCTTAAGATGTAGCCAAAATTCTTTCTCCTGTTTATTTTCTCTCTGGTATTCACAATGTGTTTCATCTCTAGCAGTTCAAAAGCTTTATCTGAACACCATAAATCTCCTTTGCTATAAGCTGCTCCTTTTTTTTTTTCTTCAGTATTTTCATTATTGAAAATATTAATAGAACACTTGAGTACTTGTCTTTTTCAAAAGTTTTGTGGTCAGTTTTTCTACATATGAAAATTATTTTAGCATCAAAGAAGAGCACTTTAATCTCTGTAAAGATTAAGGAATTGTATATTAAGAGCTTGTTACATATATGTATATCAAGAGGATTATGAATTCCTAATTTAAAATAAATCTTTTTTACACTCCACCCTTTCATTTTTTGCTCAGTATTACTGATTTAGTGTTTAACATCTTCATCCATCATTAATAAATGCAGTGTTCCTTACAAAAATGTTTTCTAAGTGTAGTTATGGTAAGGATATATATGACTACTGTCATAAATTCTTCATGTTGAAAGTCAGTCTGACTATGTCCAAATCAAGCTACATAAAATATAAGCTACATTATTAAGCATCAGCTTTCATGCATTTTTAAGAGTTCCCTTTTTTCTGCTAAAATCCTGATTTGAGTGTGGACATTCTGTTGAAGCAGTCTGATCTTTAACTATTATTTACTCTTCCTTTGGTTTATTTGGACCTTTGCTCCTAAGTCTAGCTTTTCTTACATGCTGATTTTATTTTTTTGATGAACTACTTGGTCCTTACTTGGGATTTGACAAAATATTGTAAAATCAATTACTTATTGTAGTCCTTAAGATCAAAGTAGAGTTTTGGTTCTTAAAATAGTAGCTATTTTTACCCTAAAACAAAACAGTGATAAAAGACTCTGTGTCTTTTTATCCATTAAGAAAAAGGGTTGATAACTGGTAAACTACCATCAAATGACGATTGTAACAAAAGCTAGGAGACTGAGTTATTAAAAAAAAAATAAAAAATTGGTATTAAAATAGTCAAGTTGCTTAAAAAAAATTAACACTGCAGGTGCAGTCTAGTATTTTCACTCTTTAACAAGATGAATATCTATACTGTGCTCCAAGGATCATACCAACAGCTAGCTTTGAGCTAGTTAATAGATAGGGAGAGATTAAGACTTTCAGATAGAGATCCTGTTCACTAACTTAAGTAAATTCTTTTCTGTTGACTGTATGCCACCAAAGCTGTTTACTTGCAGAGACACAGAAGAGGTTTTGACTTAACTGAAACAGGGAGTTGCTAGAGTTAAGTCTTTCTGATCCTTTCTTGAAATATGGTAGTAGGCAGTGGGATACTGTCTGCTAGACCTGATTCACTGTTACCGGGCTTGAATCTTTATTCAGACTTATTAACAGACCAGGAAGTATTTTAAGAAAGAACACAATTTCTCTCTTGTTTTTTTTACTATGCTGGAAGCTTAGCCACTATGTAACCAGGAACACAAGAGTCAGAAGCTGAGAGAGAACAAAGGCTAAAGGGACTCTGACTAGTGCTTAGTAGTTATAGTAATTGTCTTGGGAAGGCACAGAACTGAGCTACTGACTCATAATTACCATATAGAACATAATTAAAAGTGTTCAGAAAGGTCCAGGAATTGAGTATGCTTCAGATATCAGATGAAACTGGCATACTTGGATTCCCTTACCTGTGTTCAAAAGACATTCATTTATGAAAATGTCCAAGCTCCTCGTATGGGCTCCTGAATTTCACTGAAGCAGAATCCCACCTCTGAATTCCCACTTCTGGCAAGTTTCCATGCTAAATATAGTACATAAGGGTTTTAAGCTTTTGTTTTGAGTGTTGTCTTTGTAGTCTTTGGTAGTGATGTATATATAATGCCATTTGCCTATAATATAAGCAACATAGAATCTGAGATTTTTTTTAAGCCTTTTCTATTTTCTTTGGTAGAATTTAATAAAACATCTTCCTGAACAAGAACAATTGAATGCATTGTCCAAGTTCAAGAATGAGTATAATAATTTGGCGGAGCCAGAGCAGTTTGGAGTTGTGGTGAGTTCTCTTTTGTTATCCCTTTTATTATTTTTTGTGTGTGTTTTGTGAAATGCAATTTTAATATCATATTATAGAAACAATAGCAGCTACTTTTTCCCAAATGTGAAGAAGTTCCTGACTGGGAGAAGAGTATAAATCAAAATCAGTTTTTAACATGAAACCATTTTTAATTTCTCTTGGAGGGCAGAAGTTTTCAATAGGTCACTCTTTTTTGCTTTCTCATTATGGAACGTTACGCATTTGCTTTTCATGAAAGTTTCAGTCTTCATTGGGCTTGGTTGTATCTTTTGCTTTATTCTGGCTGGAGAGCAGGCTGAGAACTTCTATTAATTTCTTTAAGAACTGTTGTAGACAAAAATAAATGTCAACAGTTCTGCCCAGTATAGCTGTTTGTTTGTGGTTTTGGTGTTTTTTTGGCTTAGTTTTGGTTGTGTTTTTTGTTTGTTTTGTTTGGTTGGTTTTTGGGTTTCTTTTTTGTGGGTTTTTTTTTAGTTGCTGATTTATGCCTTTTTTTTTGCTATTTTCAAATGAGGACAATCAAGCACACAATACAGGACATTCAGGTTTTTCTTTTAGGTGAGTGGTGTTTAGTAGTTATGGTGTTTTAGAGAGTTTGGAGTCCCATGATAATTTGCTCTAAAGTTGTGATTAGGGGAATGACTAAACTATTTGACTCGCAAGGAAAAGCCTGAGTAGTGAGTAAATGAATAACTACTACTTGTGTGACAATAAAATATTTTATAATGGAAACCTTCTTTATCCTTCTGTCTTTGAATTCAAAGTCAAGATTTGGTACTCTGAAGGAAACGGCTAGACACTTACTGAGACACTGGCATGCTGTGACAGTCACAGTATTGCATGTGTTACTTCAACCAAAGTTAATTAACTTTTATTGTTGGCTTAAAGACATTGAGGGCATAACTCTATAAACAGTTCAGATTCCTTTCATGAGTGTGGCTGCTTTATTTTATTTTTGTAGCGACTCTATGGGTTGCTTTTGTGTTTTCTGCAAACTCCTTTTTAAGTTATTTTGAACTTTTATGTTTTCGATTAATTCAGCAATAAGTATAACATAAATACTTTATTATTCTTATCTTCTCCTCCAGACTTTAGGTTTTCCTTGGCTAAACTGCTTTAGTTTCCTATACATCCTTTCTTTCACTTAGTCTAGGCTGATGCTTCAGAGCACGCATACTATCACCTATTGCCTATTATCACCATAGTGAGGCACTGCACAGGTTCCTCAGAGAAGCTGTGGCTATCACATCCCTGCCTGTGTTCAAGGCCAGGTTGGACGGGGCTTGGAGCAACCTGCTCTAGTGGAAGGTGTCCCTGCCTATGACATGAGGGTTGGAACTAGACGATCTTAAGGTTCTTTCCAAACCTAATCGTTCTGTGAGTTTGTGATTCTGTTACTGTGGAGTATGGTTTTGAGGGGCTTTTGTTGTTTTTTTCTTTCTGGGGGTTTATTTTAACTGATTTTTTTTTTGTTGGTTGGTTGGCTTTTTCTGTTGTTGGTTGTTTTTTTTTTTCTATTGGCCTGCCATTTAGACATTCACTCTGCTCTAGCAATATATCCAGTCACTCTTATCCAAATATAAGTTTACCTATATTCTTACTTATCTTCCTCTCTGTTAGAGCAGTGACGGTTTTATGTTTTCCTTGTATTCCACTGTTGATGATGAGCTTATTGCTGTTTTTCATCCTTTTATCTTCCCCATGTAAATAATTTTATTTTATTTTTTAAATGTATTTGAATTTAATTCTCACCCTTACTCTATCTGGTAGAAGTTCCTTATCTCGATTCTGTGAAATTCTTAAAGATTGGTTTCTTTCAAAACTGGGTTGTGCAAATAAGTGCTCCTGTCTGCATATGAAATTCTGAATTGCTTCTTCTGGAGACCAAGACTTACTAGCACTGAGTGTATTTATCAGCCCTGTTGTGTTGTTTTACTTAAGCTGTGACAGGCTTACTCCTGTTTTCTTTAATAGTTCCATGAAATGCTGAACAATTTCCTACCAGCGGTTGATGAGTTTCTCATGTTTACCTGCACATAATTATAGCTATTATTTGGTCATCTCAAGTTTCAGCTTCATTTTGACATTAATGGTTTTGTGTGAGTGGTGTAGCACCTGTCCTGGAACAGTGGTGACCATGCAACATGTGTCTGGTTACAGCCGAGGCAGAAACCAATATGCATAGCTATTTTGGCTGTGTGGGTTGTTGGTTGGATTTTAGGTTGTTTTTTCCCTCTCAGGGTATTGTGTGGCTTTCCAAAAGCAGCAGGCTTTTCTCTGGCCATGTGAGCCAAGCTTATGTCTAACATTGCTTCAGTTCCTCTGTATCAGAGTGTGTTTTCCTTTGTTCTCCAGGCACTGACAGTGTTCTGGCATGAGTCCAGTGTTGACTAACCTGGGGACGGCTCTGCTTTTCTTATCTCTTACTTATGCCATGGAAAGCCTCCATTTGTCTGCCAAGTGAAGATGCTGATAACTTCAAAAAAAGTGACATTAATTTAGATATTCTCTTGAGAGAAACCTGAGGAAAAAGATCACCATGGGTAATCTTAAGTGTAAAGAACAGGTAAAATAAAGGGATTTGGACCATGGAGATGCAATTCAACTTCGTAGGAAAAGAACTTAGGGATGACAAAATAAAATAACAATATAGGTATGTTGAAGAAAGCAGAGGCTAAATCTTCTAAATCATCTGGTCTATTGAGAAGCAGAACTTGTAGAATAATTTTTAACAAGAACTCTTGTGAACATTTTTTAATGAGAGATTATCTTGTAAATAAATAGGAAGTCCAAGTTAAATACTATCCCGAGTTATGGTTAATGCTTGTGTAGGACTTTGTGAAAACAAGAACAAAAAAGTAGTGGAGATCACTTGCACAAATACAGCATAATTAAGAATGCGGTCCAATAATACAGTGATATTAACTTCAGGCAGGAAAGGTTATGGCCTTTTGAAAAGTATAGCATGAGAAATGAAATAATATGTGGTTATTTGAGAGATTGATGGAAAGTTGAAAAATAAACCATTGTTCATTATAGTTATTTTAATAAAGCTATAAAAGATGTGAGTCAACATTCGTCCAGTGCTTTTTGAATGTAAAATATTCAAGTACTAAAAAATTGTCTTCTGTTATTGTTCATTTGTATTAATTCAATCTGAGTCTGAGGATTTTTTTCTGAGATGTTAAAAGTGTAAGGGTCATAAGCAACTGATAAGTGCAGCTTACTTCTTGCTTGTTTAAAGTAAACTTTCTGAACTTCTGAGTTGAAGGATAAATACAAAAGAGAAGTTTACAGTAACATAAAGTTTTAAGTTTCAGACTTGCATGGGGAAATGAGCATAGAAGAAAAATGCTCAGTGTGAGATTTTATGGGAAAAGAAAAGTAATTTTTTACTTAAAAAACCTTGATGTAAATTAGTTTTTACCTGCTTGCTCTCTTGGAGATTTAATTCACTTGTGCTGTCATGCCTACATTCTTCTGAGCACCACCCTGTGTGTGTCTTCAAGCAGTCTGACCAGGACTGCTGATGTGCAGCACAGAGGACACAGGACTCAACACCATGTTATGTCTCTGTGGTGGTTCTTGGTTGGTGACAGCAAGCTTTTTTGGACAGATCTTTTATACAGTCAGAAAGCATCAGTTGGCATGAGAATGTCTTTATCTCAGAATCTCCTAACTTCAGCTTCTTGTAAAGATTGACCAGGTTGCTGGCCACTGATTTACTTATCGTTTTGAATCAATTTTTAAAATACATGGTTTACTTTGCTGGTAGGCTAGTAAGAAAATGAATATTCTAGACTATCTCATATTGGAAGGGACCCATGTAGTTTGAGTCCAACTGCCTGCTCCTCGCAAGACTGCCTAAAACTAAATCATATTACTAAGAGCACTGTTTAAATGCTCCTTGAACTCTGATGAGCTTGATGCCATGATTGCTTCCTTGGGGAGCCTGTTCCAGTGGCCAACCACCCTCTCAGTGAAGAACCTTTTCCTAATCATAGAATCATATGTCCAACCTGAACTTCCCCTGCAGCAGCTTCATTCTGTTTTCTTGTATCCTGTCACTGGTCATAAAATAGAGGTGATCAGGCATCCCTGCACCTCTTGGATATGATATTTCAGGGCATTTTTGGAGGCATTTTTGGAGGCAATGTTTGGTGTTATATCAGGTGGCTCCAGATCTTTGCCCCCACCCTCCTCAAATTATTTTGGGATGCAGTTTATATAAATGAGTGCCAGAATACTCAAAATATAATTGATTCTTTATGGGTTTGCATGGTCCACCTCTCCCCATGCTTCTGCCCACACAACAATACTAATGCTTTGGGCTTGTCAGTGCCTATGTACGTTAACTGCCTTTTTACCAGGAACCATCCCTCAAGGTAGTTCTGATTTGGTTATGCTGCAAGGAGAGAGCTGAATCCAGTAGTAAGCATGTAGACTTGTCAGTGCCTTTAATCCTTAGTAGTGTAAAACAATCCCAGACAAATGTAATTTAGTAATATGGTTTTAAATCCATAAATGCAATTCCATTTAAAAAAATCATGATTTTGGTGTTCTTTATAAACACTTTTGATTTTAAAAGTTGCTAATACCTGTCAGGATGTGACTGGTGGATATTTGACCTCAGGTGCAGGCAACAGTACTATCAGCCTCACACCTGAGAATAGTGTCTCAAGAGCCACATGTGACAGCTCCTGCTTTATTTCTTTTTTTAAATCTTGAGATATTTGTAAGTATGTTCCCATATTGTCCTGGAGTGAAAAGAAAGAAACAGTTTTTTGCTTGATTGCTTATTTACTGGAAAGTAAAAATGGACGGAGTTATGAAATATTGTTTCAGAAATAGTTCTGAAACAAATAATTCTGTCAGAAATAATTATTATTTCAGAAATAATAAAATGAATGCCTGGTCCTTGTGAAATACACTGTTAGCTAACCCAAATGGAATTTGGCAAGCAGTCCTCATGTGGCTTCACAGCTTGTTCATTGATGGATGTGTTTTTAATGAGTTCATACCAAAAAAAAGATTTCACTAGAGTAAATTGAAGATTAGAGTGAGGCCTGATGAAAGCTAGTTTGTCTTAAGTAATTTAGCAGACACTTAAAATGATTAACTCCGTATTCAGCTTATGGCTTCACCTGTATGTCTGCATTGAAGATAACTCAGAATGTATTAGTGTTTCTTACTGTTGTTTGGAAAATCTCATACTTACCACTCTACCTGCAGAGGTATACTCTGCCTTTAGTAACACTTGATGCTTTGCCATATCCACACCTACTGATGTTTCATTTGGTTCAAAATCTGGAAGTGGTCAGGTGCACCTGTGTTGTGAGATCTTTTGATTGTGTAATTTCTGTCTGTATAGCTTACCTTCTTCTCTTGTGTTCTAGAAGTCATGTGTCTGCTGCTCTGCCTTGTCCGTGTTCTCTATCAGTAATTCCAGCCTTTCCAGAAGTGTTGACAAAGATTAACTTTCTATTGAATGCCTTCTGTGACAGTCAGAAGACCTTTATGACAAATTGTAGCTAAGTTGGTGTCTTGCAAACCTTGGACATGGATAGGCTGGAGAACCAGGCTTCAGAAATACCTTCTGAAGGTGGCCATTTGCAGTTGCTATTTGATTGAATTATGTTACTTTCTCTGTATCACTGAAAAGTTGTGCTGCTGAATTATAGAGGAATGTTCCTGTAAAAGCTTCAGTAGCAGCAGGTCTTATTCTCTTACCCTGTTCAGTTCTGGTAAAACTATTTTGGGTAGCTAATCTAAAGAATAGGTTAAAAAATTTTGTCTTACTGCTGTCTGATGTTAATTCAGATGGCTGAAAGTGGGTGGTTGGTTAATGTTTTTTCTAGCACACACATAGGCTATCTCAGTTCTCTTATTGGCAGATACTGCTACAACTTCAGATCAATAAGGTTTGTCTGAAGGGTTCTCATCTTGTGCCTCCAGTCATTCACTTTTCAGATTTGTCTATATGTCTCAATATCCTGTCCTGAATCTGATTTGTTGCTTTTGCTTGACTAGAAATGTAAGCAGTCCTCCAATGTTCATGTTGTGATTTGAACATCTTATTCAAAACAGAAGTGTTTTTCTTAAGGATCATGATCAGTGCATGATTCTGTCATTCTGACTTGGCAACTTGAAGGGTGCCTTGGAATTTAGCCATGTAAATGGAGAGAGGCATCCAAATGACTGGCTAATGTAGGGCAGCTGTGCTGGAAGAATTTTGAGGCTAGTCAGTACCTCTTGAAATTACTATGCAGATATTTAACCTGTTCTAACTTTAGATTTCAGAGCTCAGTGGAGCTCCTATGGTGCTCAAGTGCTTTAGGATTTACTTTTCCTTTGATTTTTTTGTAGAACTGAGAAACTTCCTCTAGAATGTGCAAGCTGTCTTGCACAGCATTCACTTGCATAATGCTTCATGTTAGTCTGTTTTTGCCACAGATGATCTGTGTTTCAAAATACACTAAGTAACACGAATAAAAATTCCAAAGTTGTTGCTGAATTCTGTATTGTCAGGACTCTAGAAGATCTACAGTGGAATGCTTTTTCTTTGCTAGTACTGTCTTCATCATAGACACCTTCCTTGCTTAGAAAACTAACTTGGATACCTTGCTGGATCAGTAGAGAAGACTATTCTAAATATTAATGTGCTTGAGATCTGAGCTTTTCTGAAACAGGTCATGTCTGTCACACCAAAGACATTATCATCACCTGCTACTGTGGTCTGATACCACTGTGTATTGCTTAAATAATTATGTGTCATCGCGTTCTACTTTTATGTTGGAGTTGTTATGGTGGTTCAACCCGATGGAAAGCAATAAGCCTGCTGTCATGGTTCCCAGACATTTCTATCCATACCTGAATCATCTCTCTGCATCTTCATGGGCTGTATGTTGGGAAACTCAAAGTAGTACTATACTTACTTTCATTAGGAAGTGGATTCCTGGTAATAGCCAGGCAGAAGATGAGACATTTATTTTGGGATGAAGCTGATGAGATTTTTTTTCTATCTGGAATACAGCTAGATCTGTTTTACTTTTAGAAGCCTTTCTCTGTTTGGTTTAATATTATATTATTCTATTTTAAATTCCTCAATGGCTTCTGGTAGAAATTTATTTATTTTTACTCTCTGGCTTAGTTATAGGTTTTACAGAGGATTTTTACCTATATTAAACTCTTGACTTGGTTTCCCATGAGGAAAGCTTTCAGTCTAGGGGCAATCTGCTCCATATGTACCTTTTAATGAAAATAGCTTTTCTGACATCTGTTATATCTGCTAAAAATAATAGAATTTGGGAAATTCAGACCTTCCCATTCTTGGATAATTCCTTTTTGGGAAAGTACCATTGTCTAAGTTCAACTTGGAGAAACAAACGTTGTCTCTTTGTTCTTTTCTGACAAGATGTCAGTAAATTTAATTTTATTTTTTGGAGAAGACGAAGTCACCCCTTTGTTGTGATAGTAGAACATGCCTATTTCTGACTTTCAACATTGAGACTGTAAACTCAGCTTACTTTGACAGCTGTACTGTAGCCCCCGTTGGCAATTTGGTTCTATTTTTTAAGAGAAGTGACTTCTGGAGAATTCAAAAGGAATGCCCCCATTTCTGAGATCTGCAGACTGGTCTTACCAGTCCATCTTTGTTGACCATAATGCCATCAAAAACAGTACTGGGGATTTTCTGCACTGCACATCAGTGCACTGTCATCCACAAGACGAGACTACCTATGTGCAGCTAGGAAGTAATTGATAGGTATTGTTCTTGTGTCACAGTACACTTCCTTCTCTTCTGCCCTGAATACTTTTAGGAAAATCTTGAATTTGTAAGGAATTGAGTCACCAGTGCAAATTCTGGCTGTTTATAACTCAAAATGGGGAAGTAGAGTAGCAAGGTGTCCCTTCAGTCAGTGCTTGTAGGGCTGAAAAGTCATCAATTCAGTTTTAAGCATGTACACACCTGTGTTGTATGTGTAAAGACTTTCTGATCTCTCACAAGTAATTTCAATTTTGAGTTGGCAGTTTTTGACTTGACTGCCATTAATTTGAGGAAAAAAGTATGCCAAAGGTGAAGGAGAACCATTTCCAGATAGCCACAAAAAAATCTCAACAAAAATATTCTTCCATTATCATGGATTGATTTCCCATACACTGAAATAATGTTTAGTCTTTCCAGAATGCTGGTGGTCTTCACTAAGATTTGGGCATGTTGACTGCACATTTCAAATTGAGCAGCTTGGTTGGTTTTTTTTTTTCTTTAAACATAGTTCAAAGCCTGTTAAGGTGGGAATTCTTCCTCACTTTAACATTTTTCCTGCTGTTCAAGTGCCTGCATCTGAAGAGAAGCATTAGCAATTCACACCTTTTACCTATGCACTTTGTAGAGTTCATTGGTGCTGCAGTGATGAAAACGACACATTTTCCACAGGAGATGCCCTTCCAGTTTGCTCTCTTAGGTAGCTTTGCTGTAACTGATACTTTGCTTTTTGGATAGGAGCACTTTCAGGTGGTCTGACAGCCTTGGTACTGTTGATTCTGTAAGGAAGGTGTATTGTGAAACTGGAACCCTTGCAGAGTTTTTCTCAATGAGCTTGTAAGAATGAATCACATTCAGTGATCAAATTTAATGTCCATGTAACTTCTGAGACATGTTCCTTTACTTGACATCAACAAAATAGGCAGTGAGAGTACACATTTACTAGATGGCACACACTTGCAGGTGCCTTCTGATTTATGCTGTATTTGAGAGGAAAACATCTTTTTGTTGTTGGATAAAGGGCTGTGAGAGCTACTACTGGACAGCTCAACTCAGTTGTCAATACCCATTTGGACTTGCACATAGTGAGAATATTCTTGTGAACTATTACTGGAAAAATAAAACAATTTGTTACCCATACATGGAGTTCTCTGACATGTGTAGTCCGCTCTCTTTAGCTTTCTACTTCAACTTTTCTTTTTAGTTATTTAGATTTTCTGTTTTCAGGATTCTACTGTAAGGGTGTAATTAGGCTTATGTATTTATAATCTGAGTATAAAAAGTATAGGGCGTGAACATAGGCCTCTCAACATCACAACACTTAAATTCCTATCCTCTCTTGTGATAAGGTGTATGGAGTTTAACCATGACAAGTGCAAGGTCCTACACCTGAGTCAGAGCAATCCCAGGCACAGCTACAGGCTGGGTAGAGAAGAGATTGAGAGCAGCCCTGCAGAGAAAGACTTTGGAGTGTTGGTTGATGACAAAATGAACATGAGCTGGCTTCAGTGTGCACTCACAGCCCAGAAAGCCAACTGTATCCCTGGCTGCATCAAAAGGAGTGTGACCAGCAGGTCGAAGGAGGTGATCCTGCCTGTCTACTCTGCTCTCGTGAGACCTCACTTGGAGTATTGTGTGCAGTTCTGGTGTCCTCAACATCAAAAGGACATGGAACTGTTAGACAAGTCCAGAGGATGGCCACAAGGACGATCAGGGGACTGGAGCACCTCCCATATGAAGACAGGCTGAGGAAGTTGGGGCTGTTCAGCCTGGAGAAGAGAAGGCTGCATGGAGACCTCATAGCAGCCTTCCAGTATCTGAAGGGGGCCTATGAGGATGCTAGAGAGGGACTTTTCATTAGGGAATGTAGTGATAGGACAAGGGGTAAGGGCTTAAAATTTAACCAGGGGAAGTTTAGATTGGATATAAGGAAGAAGTTCTTTACTGTTAGGGTGGTGAGGTACTGGAATGGGTTGCCCAGGGAAGTTGTGAATGCTCCATCCCTGGTAGTGTTCAAGGCCAGGTTGGACAGAGCCTTGGATGACGTGGTTTAGTGTGAGGTGTCCCTGCCCATGGCAGGGGGTTTGGAACTAGAGGATCTTGAGGTCCTTTCCAATCCTAACTATTCTATGATTCTATGATTAGCACAGAGTAACTACCTGCAATTGATAATGAGCTTATGTTCAAACTATATGCATTTTACTTTAGGATCAAGTTGAAGGCAGTCTGTGGATTAAAGCTTAATAGTGGAGTTGATTTTCAACATAGTCTTCTCTGAAATACATTATGTTTGTGTGCTCTGTGTTCAAAACCAAAGTGTGGTTACTGGGAAAGATTTATTTTACTTCAAGATTTCTTATTTGTGTTGAAGTGCAAACGGTATGTTTTCTTCAGTAGGACATCATCAGATTTTTTCACTGCTAGGTAAGTATTGCAAAGTGGCATGGTTGCGTAAAATGTTAACTCTACCTGATTTTATTTTCTTATACTGCCTCTGTAAACCAAATAAAATAGACTGAAAATTCAATGTTTTTCTGATTCTATGTTAAACCAACTCTAGATTAGACAGCCTTCAGTATCAGATTAAGTAAGGTAATGTGTTTGATTTTCCACTGAAATAGATGAAGAGTGTCACCATTATACTCATCACTGAGTCTCTCTGAGTCTCTTGTGGGTTAATCAGCACCTAACACTTGTGAATGTTGCAGTGTCAGAGCTATTTTAACATTGATAGACTAGATATGGGTTGAGAAGTATTCTGCAAAACCTTTGTCGTCACTGTGGGTTGGAGTGGGATATTTCCAATATAAAGGCAAACTTTTAAGTCCACTTTATGAAACCTGTTACTTTGTAGGAGAAGTGCCAATATTATTGCTTCTTTTCTTGCACTGAGAATTATTGATAGCTGAAAAACATAACACCTGTGTTTTATTTTTAAAAAGCCCAAAACCTGGTTAATGATTTCAGGAATTGTCAAGGCATTATTGGCTTGAACCTTGCCTTGAGAAGAAAAAATGCACATACAGGAAGAAGGTGTTATGGAATTCATCTAGCTGATGAGAAAATGGGGAGGTAAAAATTAGGGAAGAAGCTCATGGAAGAATTTGAGATTAATATTTCTCATGTGGAAACAGCAGGTTTGAACAAAACTCTGCTATTTCTGCTATGGAAGAAGGAAAGAGCAAGGCACATTTAATGCCTGTTTAGGGAGAAAAGGAGCAAGAATGGAAAATAGTAAACATCTGATATTGTATGTGATGCCAAACCAAAAAATGTTTGAAGGTTTATGTGACAGAGTTGGAAGGACGAGTAGTACATTGGAAACTTGAGAGGTGGAGGAATTTAATTTACTGAATGCATTCAATGTTCCTTGACTAAAGAAGTTATAACATTTGGAGTCTTCTTGTTTGGATATAATAACTAATGTGCTAGGTATGTCTGGGGTGGGAATTCGGTGACCTAAGCTTTATGAGAATTGAATCTTCTCTTGAAAATACCTGATCAGTAAACCATAGAACAGGCCAAGTCTTTTGCATATGATCTACAGAAGGTATTGTTTTCCTGGTAGCATTCTGGTTTACCTAATTAACTGTATATGGTTAATATATACAAGAGTACAGTGTGATACGAATACTGGCATATATTAATGTATGCTATACGTAGTGTTTCATAGCTGAGATTTTTCAAAACTGTTATTTTCCTGCAAGTTTATTGTAAGCTCTTACTGAAATCAGCTTTTAAATATTTGCACCAGAAAATGAGATTTGCCTTGTTTTGGTACATCCTGAGTTATACAAAATTTGTGAACTACTTTTATTACTTTGTAACAACCGGGTCATAAACTTGGATTAGTTTTATAGGATTTGGTATATGAGTTGACAGATGTGATATATGATGACACTTTATCTTTTATTGCTTACACATACTAGTTATTGGGAAAGGATGGGGGCAGTTCATATTAACCACAAGATGGAATTTCAGTTGCTTACCCAAGTGTCTCTCATTCATTCATTCATTTGCTATCAGTTATAGCAGATACATTGCTTCTTCAAGCCTGTCACACTAATAAATCATTTCAGATTGTATGCATTTGTACAGTGCCAAAGTGTACCATGAATTTTAAAGGAAATCTCCTATTTTCTTTTCAATCAGATGAGCAACGTGAAGAGACTACAGCCACGGCTCAGTGCTATTCTTTTTAAGCTTCAGTTTGAGGAGCAGGTGAACAACATCAAACCTGACATCATGGCTGTCAGTGCTGCCTGTGAAGAGATAAAGAAGAGTAAAAGCTTTAGCAAGCTTCTGGAACTAGTATTGTTAATGGGAAACTACATGAATGCAGGTTCTCGGAATGCACAGACCTTTGGATATAATCTCAGCTCCCTATGTAAAGTGAGTTTTAAAATATCTCTGTTGAGTAACACATTCACTTTTTAATTTGTTTTTATTATGCTACTTAAATACTTAGTTTTGATGTTTTTTCCTGCAGTTAAACAGTTAATTCTGTGGTTTCTTTACTTTTTTTTTTTTTTAAAAACAATTCTTAACATTAGTTGATGGTTTGAGTAATACAGCTAAGCTGTGTACAGTCATCTTGAGACTGGCTTGCATTTAAACTTTTACAAGATTTCGGGTGAATGCTAAATGAACCAAACCAAACTAAATAACGCTATGCAAAACCCATATTACTGTGATCATAGCGATGTTGTAGTCTTACATGTATGAGCCCTTCTAAGACTGTCACATTTTAATCTGTTTTAAAACAGTTATGTTTTCTCTTTTACAGATATTTTCTCTTTATTTGATTCTCTTAATTTTTTTTATTGTTGCTCAGTTTCATTAGTTGCCTGTTTCTTCTAATTTTCCTTACATTTTCACTCTTTCAACTTTTATATAAGGTGTATACAAGAAGACATCTACACTTTTCTGAGTGTTAACTTATAGTCTATTCTAATCCTTATTGCCTTTGCCTTATTTAGTGGTGTTCTTTTTTTTCCTGTGTCCTCTTGAAGGTCACTGCAAAATCTGCAGAGAGTGCACATGTATGTAATAGTCCTTTTGAGAAAGGAATTGTTGGGGAGTTTGTATGTACTTTTTGTCTCCTGTCAGCTTCTTTATCTTTTTACACAAGAGAAAATACAAGATGTTAACTTCTATGTTCTTTATAGTAATCACCCTTACTCTGCCATGTTTCAGGAATAATTATTTCACTGTGGTTCTCAACTATTGAATGTAATACTGTAACTTAAATACTTATAGAGAATAAGCTGTATACCTTTCTGAGTCTGAAGTAAATATTTAAGCATGTATTGACCACATAGATAAATACGGTGTAGATCAAATTAAGTTTGAAGTACAATTTGTTGAGAAACATATGCAGAAGGAAAGGTATTAAAGGTTCTCTCTACAGGTGGGTGCATTTATGGTTTAGGTATGATTTTACAAGTATCTGTTTTAGCTCTCCTTATGTTTTCTGTATTTTTAATACATACAGCAACAAAAAAGGAAATATGAGAACAATATGAGGGTAGTTGTTATGGGTAATTTGCAGAGCAGGATCAAATTTCAAAAATATCTTGGAAGAATAATTTAACATCTAGAATATGACAATTTTGAAGACTACCATGAAGTACTACATACAGGAAATTTAACTGATGTATGTAGATATTGAAAGTAAGGGGTGAATGGCAGAATTCCAGAAAATGTGCTTTATGTCCTGGCTAGCTCTATAGTGTTCTGGCATTAAATGCATTTGATAGTCTAGGATATTGTAGTTGCTTAGATTTGCCCTCTTAAAGGTTATTTAGCTCTACAGGAGGTTACATTGTTCTGTTGGAGAGCAAAAAAATGTCTCTTTTAGTGGACCCTCTATGTACTTATAAAGTTGGTAATTATCTGCTACTTAGTTGGTACTGATAAGGTTTTAAGTGAGGTCTTAATTACTGCGGAAAACAAAGACTGGTAAGAATCCAGATGATAGTAACATGTAACACTTCTAAAATGAGGAAAAAAAAACATTTGGGTGGTTTTAATTTAGAAAAGCAAGGAGAGGGATGTGAAGAGGACATAACAGTGTCCTTTTGCTATTAATTTATGATAAAGAAGGCATTTGAACACTTGTTTTCTATGTGGCTAAGGTAGGAGATGAAATAATTAATTGGCTTTTCTGATAACAAAAGAAGTTTGCTTAAAAGATAAGAAAGCTTTTTAACTGCAAGGGTAGTTAAGAATTGGTAGTGAAGGAGACTTTGGAAAGCTTTTGAAATTCAGGTATGCTAATAATACTCAAAATCTCCTTGAGGTGTAAGTACGAGATAAAATAAGTGATATTTTGAATAAAGTATTTAGTTGACTATTTGAGAAGTGTGTACGTGTTTCTTAAAATCAGGAAATAATTCAGGTGGGAAGGGATGTCAGTAAGCATCTAATCCAACCTTCTGGTCAAGGGTAATGCTGATCACTACCAATAGTCTGTAGATGAAGTAGATACAAAGCAATAAGGACCAAAAAAGGTAAATTGCTCACTGTTATCAAAATGCTTATTATGGTGTCATTTTAGCATTGTATCATCTGATTAGACATGGTGATACTGTTTTACTCCTTTCAGGACTTCGTTAATTTATGCATAAACATGTAATATAGTACTCAGTATATTTCATTTACGTAAGGAATGTGTTAAGTAAAAAAATGAAGTTCTAGTGATAAAGATTTCGTACATATTTTACTTGGCATCACTTCATGCCGGTTTGTAAATACCAGACCATGGCACTTAAAAACTTTTCTATGGGGAAAGAATGCAACTTCAGTGGTTGTTGAATGAATTCATTGATGTCCCTACCCTGGGCAGGGGTGTTGGACTGGATGAGCTTTAAAGGTCCCTTCCAAGCCAAATCGTTCTATGATTAGAAAATAAATATGATTTTGATAAGTTTTTCTGGGAAGCAAAGCAACTGTGGCCACCTTAGATTTCTTCTGTAAAATCTGATATCTCTGCCACTAGATGTCCCAGGACGAATGCAGCCTATATTGAACTACTTGTTCTTTTGAAAGCTGAGAGATTTTCAGAGAGGGAATCACTTTGCATTTACTATCCTACATGTATCAGGGTACTAGTCACCGTTTCCTAATTTACCTCATCCAATTGTGGCCTCATTTAGGAAGTCCGTGAGTGCCAAGTCTTCACTGGTTATGCAGTTGTGTCTTACACAGACAGATCACTTTGTCTGGAAACATGGAGGTAAAACTATGTATGTGTAATTTGGGGATTTTCTTAACTATGTGTAATGTCTTGGTTAATGCTTGGTCTCCTCTGTTCTGAGAATAATAAAGTGGCTCAACTATTAAAAATATTACTATTAAAACAGGAAGAATCCCTCCCAAACCAATATTCCTTCAAGGCCCAAAACTAGAAAGCTGCAAATTGCAGACCACTTGGTCATCTGCACAGCAGTTTTCAGTAGGGGTTTTGAGAACCAAACAAATTTGCAGTGGCTTCTATCCTTCGAATATATTGATTTCCATAATACTTGAAGAATATAACGTTTATCTGTTCTATGTTCTATCTATGGTGCCCAACTATGCGTAGGGATCTATATGGACTATACACTTTGCTGAAAAGTGGGTATCTTCAACTTCTGTATCTTGCCTTCTCCCTCCATCACGTAGAATTGAACTGTAAAGGTTCTGTATCACATGTGTGCATATTCTCAGAAGAGAGATATGATGTTCATATGCTAATATTCAATTGTTTATTAAATAGTGATATATTAGACTTATATGCATGTTTATAACAGTGGTTGGTTTTTAAAACTAATTTTTGTTAACTACATGTATTTTAAGCAGTGTCACCTTATAGAAATTGTATGATGTTTCAGCTATTGAGACATTTCTCACTGAGATTCTCTGTACAGCAGAAGTAACTTATAACACTGCATACAAGAATGACCATATGTTTTTTTTTGTTTTGATATGTATGTGCTGTGTGTTTTATTTATTTTGAAAATTACGCCTCGCATTATTAATCCATTTGTCAGAAGGAAAATATATACATTCTGTATTAAGGTAATATCATTTCGATATTTGATAATAATAACTTTTTACAGTGAAGTATGAAGTATCAGCCGTATGTGATCACTACCATTCAAAAGTCTTCATTTTAATTTACATACAGTATAGAAAAAGCAAACAATATAATTTGGTTTTTAAATCAGATCAATAAAATGCCCTTTAAGTGATCTCTGAGGATATTGCACAGGTAGTGTTTGTATATTTAGTTGGGATTGATCTTGCTCTCAGTTCCTGTTCAGAAGTAATCCCCATATAGCTCTGTGTCTGGTTTTGAACCTCCTGGGAAAGGGAGGTAATTTTTCCTCTCTGCCTTGTTGTTTTAGTTACTCTTATATTGGTTGAGCATTGCTTATCACATGTATTTTTCATAGTAACCAATCTAAAGAACAGTCTTGAAGCTGAAACAAAGTACCACGAGTTTTCTATTTTGGCACACTACAACAACTAGCACTTAAGACTTTTCCCCCCAGTATTCACATACACAAGTCTGTGTGCAATTGTGGAAGCCCTTCAGTGTGTGTGCATACTTTATATGTATTATTAGCTTTTGTTGATTTAGCTCTGATTTTTATTTTTCTACACTTTAATGAGTCTGTTCACAGTTTTGCAATTATTCCTATATTGCTTAAATAATTACATTTTAAAATGACAAATGTGTACTGGTTTTGAGTAGAGAACTCAAATATTGTTTAGGATTTAAAAAAATATTTAAAGTGATCTTTCTGGGTATTTTTAACAAAGGGGTAAATGAAGCACCCTGTTCCTTAGGATTTTCTTTGAAAGAGCTGAACCAGTTCAACAATTTGTTCTTGCCTTTCTTGAGTTCACAATTAGAAATATATATTCATTATCAAAATAGTCAGAAATAATCTTATTCTTAGTGTTCTAACATTTCCATTTTTCTCTCTAGCTGAAGGACACAAAGTCGGCAGATCAAAAAACAACATTGCTCCATTTTCTCGTAGAAGTCTGTGAAGAAAGCTATCAGGATGTCCTGAATTTTGTTGAGGATTTTCAGCATTTAGATAAAGCTAGTAAAGGTTTGTATAACTAACTAAAAGTTTTGATTCTGACTGCATTACAGCGTGTTTTGTGTGATGAGTGTGATGCATATTTTATGAGATAATGCTTATTTTTTACTAATATTATTTAAAAAATAGATATTAATAGTTTATATCAAAGATCAGTAATCTGAGCTGCTGCAAGTGGTCTTGGAAGTTATTTATTATTTTGTCTTCTATTATTTACTACAGGATTTCCCATCCCATTTCTTTTAACATATTTTCCTGAATCATTGTCCAAAATATATTTCTTCTAGAAGTTCTTTTCTATTAACAGATCTTAAACTATTTCCAAATTTCAATCTTCTATATGCTAAGTATAGTATGATCATGCAATATCTTTTAATTCAGAAATGCAGAAAGGCTGTCATATCATCACTTCATTTTTTTAATTATTATTTTAGTTTTATTTTCTGAATATGAATTAGAAAGTTTTGTCTTTCCTGTATGTATGTTTTCATGCAACAGTAGCACTGGAAATCTGAAAAAATAAATTCCTCTTTTTGCTGCTTCATCATGCATTATATAATATGGTAAATCTCAGTATACGCAGCAGCATTTTTTTGCAGTTAATATCTTAATTAAGAGTGCCTTCTCCATATTTTATCACAGCTTAAGTAATTTAAACTGACTAAGCACTGAGTTAGAAATTGATACCATCTTAGCACTGTCCTGCTTTTGCAGTAAAAGAAGATTGTATGGGCTGTCTCAGTTAATAATTTTTTATTTTATGTCAGTTTGGAGAATGTCACTGTTTATCTGTACTGCTTTATACAGTACCACTTTCATGCCTCAGTCAGTCTTCCTGCCACAAACTACAGCTTTGCAAAACCTGCTTCTGACAGAGAACTTGAGATAGTGGTCACTCACATGGAGTTCACTATCTGTTGTCATAGGTTTTAAAGTTTCAAATTTTAGTTGGTGCATAACCACTTAGAAGGTCAAGTATTTTTAAATAGATGTCAAATGCTTCAAGCTGTTCATCCAAGTGTTTGTACTGGTAGTAGAAGGAGTTTCTGTTGTACATAAAATTAGTATTTTATACATTATTTTCAGTGTCATCTGGCCATTGAAAATGATGATTATGATGATTAGTAGCATTAGTGTTATTGGGTGTGTTGTGGTTGAATTTCTTATATCAGTCAGAAACCCCAAAATGTTCCTTATTATAAAAGCCCTTATTTTCAGTTCGGACAATCCATCTTACATGAAAATGCTGAGATATAAACCACTGACCATTTGAAGAGTACCCAATAAAATTATCAGTTAGTCCAGGTTTTCCGTTCATTTTTATGTATCTGATATTGACCAGATGAATTTTTGATCTCAGTACATTGTAGAATGGAAATCAATGACCATGTTTTCAAGGTTATGTATCAAATTTACTTCAGTGTACTGTGAGATGCATTTTACATTTCAGTTTTACTGTATGAAAAATACAAATGCGTAGGATGTACTTAACAGATTAACATGTCAGTGTGTGTGTTTATACTTGTTTTCCTGCCTGCAAAACTCCATTTTGTTTTGAAAGATTCCTCCTGCGCTGGAATTTTGGAAAATTCAGCAGATTCCAAAGACTACAGCTCATGTGGGATTATTTTAAAAACTTTTCAGTAGTTTTGCAGAAGTATGTTTTTACAAGGCAAGTTGATTTAATATGTATCAGCTTTTGCAGAGTAAATTTTTTATGAAGTGGCTATTATTGCTTGAGCTTACCAAAAGGTCAGTTCAAAAACGTTGTGAAGCTGTGGTTCTGATCAACCATATTCAACAAAATGGACTTACCTGGTCTGATGTAACTAATCAATATGCTCATAAGGACTAACAAGTTGACCAAGAATAGTTTGCAGTGAGGCTTCTGAACAGGGAAGCACAGGAGATATGACAAGGCATCATTATAATTGCTATGGAGAGAGATAGAAGGAAAGACATCAAAAATCTTTTCTCTTGATGGTCATGGAGGCAAATATGTTTATTCCAGAAGATACACTGATTGTGTTTCAGCAGGATTTGGGTACTGAGGGCCTAGAGCATTCTCTTTTTTCTACCTTTTACTCAAAGGTTAGGGCCTTGTAGAGGTGGTAAAATGCCATTCCGGTCATGGTTTCACTGAACTTTGTGCTCTGAAGTAATTTTTAAAAGTAATTCAGATGAATAAATCAGTTAAGTTTGATAAGAATATTTTTTTCTCCTATTCCTTTGTTGCAAGCTATTTTTCTTCAATGGAGCTGTTTTTATTTCCTGTCTGTATATTCATTTCTCAGATACAATAATTCTGCATTTTGTATGTGGCATAAAAATATTTTTTATTTCCTTTTAAATTATAAGTAAAAATTAATGTGGCAGAAATATATGTAAATGCCATTTAAACAATATGAACAGAAAACTTTTAAGTTGAACACACTGTATAGAAATGGGACTATACTATGTATTTATTGGTTTTGATTTGATCACTAACAAGTGATTGTTGAGTCTTTTACAAGTTTCTTAAAAAGATTCCTTTTAGGAATTCTTCCTTGACAGGACTGTCCTTGTACCAGCCACCCCATTTTTGTATCTTTTTAATATTGTATTTGCTCATTCTTAAAAATTCTCTTTCTAGTTATTTTTGATTGAAAATGGTGAACATTAGAATGCTATAATATTTAGCAACTAATTTTCTTTTTATGCTTTTTTACAAGAAGCATTTTTACTCCTTTAATCTCATTAAGTATTACCCAGTAATTGTCATATAGTAAACTGTTAACATAGTTTGGAAGACTTTAAGAGTAGTGACAAGGTCTGTTAATCATGAACATGTATTTTTTAGTATTTTGTAATAGATAAAACATTCAGAATATGTTAATAATGATTGCAGTAGAAAAAAAAAACCCTAATTTAAAAAAAATATCACTTTGAGAGGGAAGCAGCAAGAGATGTGTGACCTATGCAGTTGTAGTTTACTTCAGAGTATTTAATTTGCTGCCTTTCTATTATGTGCTGAAATTTTAGTTTCTACTGTTGTAATACTAACAGTAGGCTTAACTCACTGTTACAGTACATGAATTAAAGATACCTTTTTGCTTTGAAGTATAACACATCTGTTTTTTAAGTACGTTTAGATCAGCAGGAGGAACTTTCATTGCGGCTAATGAGCTTACTGATATGACAGCTCCCAAAGATTCATATAATTAAAGCTGTCTCTTCTTTTAAATATAATGAGTTTTCTGCTTTTCTATTAGTATTCTAGAAAAGAAATATTTTGGTAATTTAATACACTTTACTAATGTCTTATTTTATGGTACTATAAAGATTTATAATGTGTTTATCCAGGCTGCTGCGTTATTGATTTACTCTAATTTGCACAGACCTTACAGGTATCAGTGTATAAAGCCTTTTGTATTCTAATAACAATACAAAACTACAACTTTCCTTCCTCTAAAAGTCATTAGCTCGTTGTCACTTTACAAGTAACTTATTCTTTTTCTCATTTTTGCAAATTTTTCAGTTTTTTCTTATTTTTTTAACCTAGAAGCCAAACTGTAAATCTGGAGCTTTATCTATATTCATTAAAAAGCAGAACACCCTCACTAATATTGAAAACCATTAAGACAGTAGAGAGAGCATTATTAATATGTATGCTATAAGAAATCTGTATGTCATAAGGAGTATTTTCCTATTGCAAAACTTCTGAAAGTCTGTGTCAAATTTTGTAAAGGAACTTACTCGTCTGGGGAGCAGTTTTACCTATTGTGATTTCTAAAGATTTACTATAATCTTCAGTAAAGATTTACTTTCACTAGAAGTAGAAAGTCCTAGTGAAATGAGGTGATAAGACAAAATTAAAAGCTGTTGTTAGAGGAGAGTTTGAATATTGCAGGAAGAGGACTAAAGTGCTGGTGGGGTAATAAAGAAGAAAAAACATTGCCACAATTACAAATTAGTTTAGAAATGCAATCAATGTGCCTAACTATCAAAGAGTAAGGTTACAGATTTCCCTTCTTGAGCCATGTCTCTAAATTGGAGAGTCATCAATTTGGTGGATAAAGAACTGGCTGGATGGCCACATGCAAAGGACATGGAACTGTTGGAACAAGTCCAGAGGAGGGCCACGAGGATGATCAGGGGACTGGAGAACCTCCCATATGAAGACAGGTTGAGAAAGTTGGGGCTGTTGAACCAGGAGGAGAGAAGGCTGCGTGGAGACCTCATAGCAGCCTTCCAGTATCTGAAGGGGGGGTATAGAGATGCTGGTGAGGGACTGTAGTAGTAAGACAAGGGGTAACGGGTTAAGACTTAAAGAGGGGACGTTTAGATTGAATGTAAGGACGAAGTTCTTTACTGTGAGGGTAGTGTGGCACTGGAATGGTTGCCCAGGGAAGTTGTGAATGCTCCATCCCTGGCAGTGTTCAAGGCCAGGTTGGATGAAGCCTTGGGTGACATGGTTTAGTGTGAGGTGTCCCTGCCCATGGCAGGGGGTTGGAACTAGATGATCTTAAGGTCCTTTCCAACCCTAACTATTCTATGATTCTATGTTTAAGATGGATATAGGTTGCTTATAACAATAATCATATTAATGTGGTGCTCATTGTAGCAAATACTAAATTTTGTGTCTCAAGAAGAAAAAAATAATAGGAGTTAAAGCTTTGGTCTGATTTGGCCTTCAAACAAGACTCATATTAACTGTGAAGTAATGGTATTAGCCTTAAAATAAATACTGATGTAACAAAGTAATGATGAACAGAGAAGGACAGGGGTGTTCGAACTAAATGATCTTAACACAAACCATTCTGACTCTATACCCAGGGGCATTAAATGTTTGCAAAGGGAAATTCATGGTGGTGTGGTTTAAATACACCTTTAAATATTTCTGCAATTTTCTGTTTATTGATGTTTTTGCACCCCTTTCTATACCTGTAATGGATAAAATTTATGTTCTATTGGGACACAAGTCCTGCACCAGCACACTATAGACTGGACATAATCTAGTCTGAAACATTTTTAAGAAAGTGAACTTGCTAAAAATAAATAATTCAACACAGCTTCTTTTCAATTTTATCTTTTTTTCTTTGGTCTGAGTATATTTCATAATATAAAAAAATTCGGGTTTTAAAGCTGATGAAAAATGCAATATTGTTATGCATTTATTGCAAGTAATCTCATTTCTTTTAATGTTTGGCTTTAAGTTGTGCACAGTACTGTTACCTGGCAAGTAATTTTAAGATATGATCATACAATGAACTACTAAAACATAAGTGAAATATTCTGTTTCTTTAGGGCATGGAGATATATGCATCTCTTACCAGCATGAATTAGCAAATCAAATACAAAGCAAGAGGGTTTTTACACATTTTTACCAAAACAGCGCTTCAATTTCTAATATGAGATTGATGTATGTTAGTAGTCCATGCAAGTATGGGCTATACTCTCCGATACTGTTAAGTATCTTGGCCAATCCCTGGTACAGTCTTTGAGCCCCTTTCCTCCTCCCCCACCTCTCCCATCCCCCCCCCCCCCCCCCCCCCCCCCCCCCCGGGTTATTTAAACATGTAGACAGTTTGATATGTAGACAGCTCAGGATTCACATAAAGCTGTTCAATACTTTTAAATTCATGTTTATTAAACTGGGTATAAATATCTGGATATTATTGAAAGATTTCATTGCTGTATAGCATTGTAAGTGATAGTGAAATTAAGACAAATAAAACAATATCAGTACTCTGGGATTAAAAATGTAGAGATCTGCAGAAAGATAAAATAGAAATATCAAATGAGTTATGCAGAAATCATTTGCAGGAGGAACCTTAATATGGTGGAACGGGCATTGGAATAGAAAAGCTGTGTGTATAGACCCTTGAAGGTGAAAAAGCTTAATTTTAATGAGTAGAGAAGTGTTGCAAGGCATATATACATATATTTAGGCTTGTTTATCTTGCTACCTGTATACAGATATCTGTCTCAGGGAGTTAGAGATTACAGTGATGGGATTGCTTAGAAGCCTAATAAATCTGGCTGGCTTTAAAATTTTATTTAAGCTTTACTAGTCTGATATTCATGAACATTTCATGCTAATGGCTCATTCTTAATCATTATCACTATCACAGCATATTCAAAGCAGTTAATTATTAATAATCGTATCCTAAATTAACTGCGAATGTACAATACGCTGCAGTTGTTGCAGTACTTCACTGTCTGGGTCCCAAGGGTTGTGGCAATGAGGCTTGCTTTTCAGTGAGGGAAGCCAGAACTGATTCCGGGTCATCTTTCTCTTCCCTCCTCCAAATTTGACTCCTTCATTTAAAAGATATTCTGTCACTTGGCAGCTCTTATTCCACCACTGCACTATATCACTGTATACTCTGCAACACTGTGGGTTACTACTTCCCTGTGCTGAAGGCAAGTGCCATACCCTATTGCTTGGCCATTTCTTCCCCCTTGCTTTAGCAGCAGCTTCTTTCTTCCAATAGCAATCCAGTAACGAATAACTGACCGTGAGAGAATCATTTGTCATTTGGAGGTTTCTGTTTTCAACTTTTGCCTATGTTTTCAAGTTTTGAGCTTAAACTGTACATTGTAAAAAGAAGCATGTGGTGTCAGGAGGTTCTCAGAATAAGTTCATAACAAGTGTATTGGACCAGGGCTCTTGTACAGGTAGTATAGGATGCAGCATAAGGTCTGAAGCCTGTTTCTACTGATGATAGTATTATTACTAGTGAACTGGGTACAAAAATGTTTATGCATTGTTTATTAATTACACTGCATTATTGTGCTCACTTCTAAATTCCAAATAGAATAAAATTAATTAAACCCTGCTTAGAGAGTTGCCACTTCTGTGTGTGCAAGTGGAGTCTGCTTTGGCTATAGAAGAGAAAGTGAGGGCTCAAGAGGCAATGGCATTGTCAGAGTGTTGTAGAAAAAAGGATTTCAAAGAGTTTTCTGTTTTCTGTGACATGGAGTATATCCATTACATCTTATTCCACTGTTAATTGATATTTCAGGGTTTTGCTGGTATGTACAGAAACCGTCTGACACTTTACCTCTAGAACATTTCTTTGTTAGTGCTTTTAAACCCATTGGACAATACAAGGGGAGTTTCTGTTGGTTACAGGGGGGAAGGTAGGCTATATTTGTCATTTAACTGTACGTTTAAATCTTGCATCAATAATATGTTGGCAATTTCAGACAATTAGTAAACTCTGTTCATCAGTCTGGTATGAAGTTCAAATGGCAAAAGCAAAAATATATTTTCAGATGGTTTTATTTTAGTAATATGGCATAGTTTTCTGCGTCAGGCTGGAGATCAGCTTGTCACTGTCACTCTCAGAATATAAGAGGCAGAATAGCAAAAGGGAAGCAAAGTATCTGTAGCCAAGAGGAAGATTTTCTTGATATGGAGTTTGCAACCATCCAAGAGAATTATCTTACATGGGCGTCACGTAGAATTTCTGAAATATCAGCTGAAATATCTGTTCCAAAAAGTAGCAGAAGGTTTACAGCAATATAAATGACACAGCACGTAAGTACTGTTGCTTTGCTTTGGGGTATTATTTCTTGGATTTAAGATAAAACATGTATAGTCTCTAAGCTAGGTGAAATATTGCTTCAATTTTAAGCAAGAATAATGATCTGGAGATGGGGGAGAGGGAAGCAAAATGTCTCCATATAAATTTGCTGGAAGTACTGTATTCTCATATTGTAAATACCAGTTTCCATTTCTGCATTCTGAGATAACTGAGATATAGAACTAAAAGTTTCATAAGTACATTTTTACCAAGTTTTGGTATAGCTAAATTAATGTTGTGTGACTACAGAATATTTAAGAAACTGAAGGAAAAAGAATGATTTGGGCAATTCCACATCTCTTTATCTGACTTTACTGATATGAAATTTAATGGAGGAAAGAATACTCAAAAGTGGAGGTTAATGAGAGTAGCACAAAATAAAAATAAATTTATTTGTAGTACACTAATCTGCTGGTTTTGACAATTTTTTTTTGACCTATGCAATCTATGTTGACTACAGGAAAGAATATCAAACCATATCTATGATTTGGTTTTATGGAAAATGGGAGAATATTCCTTAGAATAAAAAGCAGGAGAAATATTAAGTACTGTCTAAAAGGAATATTGCAAAAAAAAAAAAATTGTGGTATTGCACCAATGAGCATATTTGCCAGCCAGGAGGGGGACTGGATTGTCATCACTGTAATCAATGATCCTGAGGAAGGAGAGTAACAGAAATGAAAATCCATAGATGAAGTACAAGTATCATGCATCCTGATGCTGTAATAAGAGCCTTCGGTCATGAAAAGAAGGATATTTTATCATAAGATAATCAAATAAGGTATTTCCAGTAAAACTGTAGTAATAGTAATGCAAACATTAAAAGGGCTAGTGAGTCCTCACTTGAAATGCTATGCAGAAAGGTTTTAAAGCAGAAGTAGGTGAAGAGGCTTCTGGAATAATCATGGTATTGGAAAACCTGAATCAAGCGAAAAAAATTTAAAACCAAAGTTGTTTAAACCATTAATTGTTATTACAGCTGAGAATAAAAGCAGACTTATGGTACACTGGAGCAAGTTTCCTAAAGGGGTGGTCAGTGCCCCAACTGAGTGCTAAAGAGGCATTTGGACAATGCCCTTAATAATATTCTTTAACTTCTTGTCAACCCTGATTTGGTCAGGCAGCTGAGTAGATGGGTGTTGTAAGTCCCTTACAACTGATATATTCTATTTTTTTTTATATATTCATCTGATATATTAATCTATATATTCATCTGATATGTTCTATATTTTATTTTAAATTATTTTTACTTTTTTAAAAGTTAAAAGCGTCTTCCCCCAACTCAACTCTAAAAGCCTTGTACCTGGAATTTGATTATGTAAGTATGAAAACAGGCAGAAGTTGACCTGTTCTGATCTTATAGGACTCACTTATGTATATGCTGGGCAGGGACTGGACCACCTCCCATATGAAGACAGGCTGAGAAAGTTGGGGCTGTTCAGCCTGGAGAAGAGAAGGCTGCGTGGAGACCTCATAGCAGCCTTCCAGTATCTGAAGGGGGCCTACAGGGATGCTGGGGAGGGACTATTCATTAGGGACTGTAGTGATAGGACAAGGGGTAATGAGTTGAAATTTAAACAGCAGAGGTTTAGATTGTATATACAGAAGAAATTCTTTACTGTGAGGGTGGTGAGGTACTGGAATGGGTTGCCCAGGGAGGTAGTGAATGCTCCATCCCTGGCAGTGTTCAAGGCCAGGTTGGATGAAGCCTTGGATGACATGGTTTAGTGTGAGGTGTCCCTGCCCATGGCAGGGGGGTTGGAACTAGATGATCTTGAGGTCCTTTCCAACCCCAACTATTCTGATTCTGTGATTCTACGAAATGTAATTATTGCTTATAAAAATCTCGGGACCCTTTTTGAAAGAAGGGTCTGGGAGTTCAGAGGGTGCAAGTGGGAGAGCGTGCAGATCTATATGCGTTGTATTCAACAGAAAATTTGGGCTTGTAGGTTCACTAACACTGAAAGCCCTGGTCTTTGTTTTCAAGACATCACATAAGTTGCTTACTTTAATGTGGCTTGTATTTGTATCTGAATTCTCCTAGAATTAGGGGTGAAAGTTAGGTATTTTTATCCTCTCCTGCCATTCTTCTATGTGCTTTTACATTTTATAGCATGTCTTGCAGAGGTGCACTAAGAAAGGTCAGCAAGTATTTCATGAGTTTTCATTGAGGAGCTGCTTATATTTAGAGATTTTATTTTTTTCCTCTGTTTCCACTAAATTGGAAGTTGCAAAGACAATAGCACCAAACTAACACCAGCATATTGTGAGCTAGTTTCTGCTTGAAGCTACCAGCAGAAATAAAGTCTTAAAGTAAAATGTATCTAATAGTTGTGCACCGCTGAAATCAAAGGAATGCTGAATTTTTACACTGAGGACCAATTTAAGATCACGACAGGAAAAAAACCCTTCAGAACAAGGTAGAGATGCAACGATTCTTGATCAACTGCTTAAATGCTCAGTGGCAAAAGAACTGAATATTTTTCGTGGGTTGGAGGTTTTTAGTTTTGTTCTTTTTAAAGAGCGTGTACTTGTTGAGTCTCATTATTCTGACATTTTGTAAGTATGTAACTTTTTACAGTGTGAACTCTTAATGCAAGTCAAGCTATACTGTGAAGTCCTATCAATAGTTGCATCAAACACAAGGTATTATATTCTGTGTTTCTTAGCAGCTTTCTAAATAAATCAGTGTTTTAAAATTGTGTGTGACATCCCTCAAAGGCTTCTTGTGACAGCAGAAGTATGACTTTCTATTAAAATCAGGTCTGCTTCTGGAACCTGTGAAGACTGAATTATAATATCAATCATAGGATAGTTTGGTTTGGAAAGGACCTTAAGACGATCTACTTCCATCCCCTCATGACAGATTGGATCAGTAGGTCATCTTCCAACCTGCCACAGGTAGGGACATATTCCACTAGACCAGGTTGCTCAAAGCCCAGTCCAACCTGGCCTTGAACACTGCCAGAGATGGAACATTTACCAGTTCTTGGCACAACCTGTTCCAGTGCCTCACCACCCTCACAGTAAAGAACTTCTCTCTTTTATCTAATCTGAACTTACCCTGTTTCAATTTGAAACCATTGCCCCTTGTCCTATCACTCAGTCCCTAATGCAGTCAGACTGAACAGCCCCTATTTTCTCAGCCTGTTTTCATACAGGAGGTGCTCCAGCCCCCTGATCATCCTCGTGGCCCTCCTCTGGACTTGTTCCAACAGTTCCATGTCCTTTTTATGTTGAGGACACCAGAACTGCGCACAGTACTCCAAGTGAGGTCTCACGAGAGCATACAGGGGCAGGATCACCTCCTTTGACCTGCTGGTCACGCTCCTTTTGATGCAGCTCAGGATATGGTTGGCTTTCGACCAGCACCCCCAAGTCCTTCTCAGGGCTGCTCTGAATCTCTTCTCAGCCCAACCTCTCTCTATGAACCTGCATTTATATTCTCTCTTTTTTTTTTTTTTTTTTTTGGAAATTTGATTGTCGCCCAGTTGTGGGGTTTTTTTTTGCATTGTAGGGTTTTTTTGTCTTTGTTTTTTTGTTTTTTAAATTTTGCGTTAAGTGTTTAACAGGTTGCCATTGATCATTTTATAGTTGTGTTAACCTTTCTGCTGTGAATGCAACTGTAGTTGCTATGCAACATTTTACTCTAGCCCTCTGGGGACTCTGTCATCTTCTGAGAGAAAGATGTATTCAGTGTATCTTGTATTTTCCATCACATAAGTCTAATCAGTGGATGAAATCATGGAACCATGTCAGATCCTAGGAACATTATAGGGCCACAGACTTTCTCCAGGGATTTTTTAGATTAAGGTAGCTTTACATTTACATACTGCATATTATGGATGGAGTAAATAATGATTAAAAAAAATCAAGTCACTAGACAGAGTATGTGCTTATCTATATGTATTTTTCCTATAGAATATACTTAAATGTTAAGTTTACTTTATAAACAGTTAGGAAATAAATCTTAACTGATTTCAGTAATATTAATCCAAGATAGAATATGTGCTAATAGGTATTATCCTCAGGTTGCCGTTTTTGTCTTGGTATTTTAATCAGCTATTTTTCAATAAAGCTTTCAACTTCCATGTGTTACCTTAAATGGATGGAAGTTGTATTTCTCCTTTTCTGATAAAGAAAATTTGCACTTGTTCTACATCCTTCTGTAAATGCCTGATGTTTCATCTTTACTCTTTCCTAAGCCCCTGTTTTACTCTGCCACACCCTCTCAAGTGCTTTCACTTCCCTCGAGCTTGGCAAGCACTTTTGCTCTGACAAATTCTGTTTTTTACCACACATTGTGCTTTTAAACTATGGAATTGAATCTTGGGTGTCATGCATAGGTGTTTAGTAGCCTCATTTTGTCTGTGTTTTGAGGGCATTACTTTCCTCATGATCTTCCATACAAATGTTCCCATTTTCTGCTTTAGCGCAGTGAGACTGAAGAAAGCTTTATGGCTTTTGGTGTAGCTTCAGGACTTGTCCTTTGGTTAATCGGAAGAAATGGACCGGCATATGTATATCTCAGGTTCCTTAAAACAGATTGTTAATTGCAATGCAAAAACTTAGGCATAAAGATAAAACAAAATGCAGTGTTCAAAGAGCATACATCTAATTGGAATAAGACAACTACTTAAGTGAACCTTGTGGAGTTACCCTCTCGTAATTCGTTCAGTGTGCTTTTACTTCAGAATTAAAAACATAGTATGCTGATTTGGGTAAGGTTTTAACTCATATATTCTACAAACAATGTGTCGTCTTTAAGGTGTTAACAGAATGAATGTTCTGTATTATAGTCTCAGCAGAAAACCTGGAGAAGAGCCTGAAGCATATGGAGAGGCAACTCCAGCAGCTTGAGAAGGATCTGAAGACTTTTCCAGTTCCTGAAGATAAGCACGATAAGTTTGTAGCAAAAATGTCAATATCCTTTGGACTATTCTTGTTAAAATCCAGAATGAAACCCACAAACACAAACAAAATCACACAAAAACCCCACAACAAAACAATTGTCCTGGGTTCAGCAGTGTAGGAATAATTTAACTGCATTACCTCAAAATTTAATTTTCATTGCATCACTTCTGTCTTTTCTGTAGTATATATTTTTGAAAAATAGAACTCTCTTTTTCATCTCAAAACTTAAATACATGAACAGCCCAATTAAAGACTCATCCATAGTGGATAGAATGAAAAGAAAAATGCCTTACTGTTGGGTTTTACACTGTCTGTGACTTTCTTAGTAAAAAGTAGTTATAATACAAATGTTAAGCACTTTAGTGTTAAAGAACTTTTTTTGCATGAAAATATTGTAAAGATGCTTGTGACCCTGTTTTTGTTTTGTGGTATATGCAACACCACTGTGGATGTTGTACATAAAGCCACAGAACCAAAGCATTTCTCTTATTTCAGAAATTAGATTTGTAGCACATGAAAACTGGTTTCTGGTTTTATTTTTGCCAGAATTCCTTTTCTCGCTATTTATTCCAAATCCTGCAGCCAACTTCACTGCCTGTCTGTCTCATAAGAAAGCTTTGTGACATGAAGATACTTAATTAAAGCAGGGGAAAAAAATCACTTAAACCTTCCTATGAGATGGTGGTCATACGTGCTTGGCACTGAGACTAATCTGGAAGCAGAAATATCGGCAGATAGAGAGACAGGTTAAAATTCCCTCTGCAGGCATGGTTAGGTTATTACCTAGCTGGAAGAATACTTTGCTATGTTCAAAGACAGGGGGACTCAGGAGACAGTCCTTTTGATTAATCTCACACTATTTAATAAAAGATGGCAGGTATCCCTGAGGCCAAGTGTATATACTGGTTCTTGCTGCATTACGGCCAGTCTCCTCTTCAGTAGACTTGCTTCAACCAAAGCATTTACAACTTCGCTTTGGGCCTTCTCTGAGCAGTGTGGGTTATCTGTAATCTTTCAGTGTCACTACTGATTTTTTTCAAAGGTCATGTATTTTGTTGGTGAAGATGTCCTATTTGTTTTGTTGCTGGCTTTTTTTTCTTTCCAGCTCAGTGCATTTTTGAGAGATATCTTGCAACTTAACAGCATGGTTTCTCTGTGGTATGAAATATAAGTTCTGTCCATGGAGAAACCAATAGCTTAATGCAAGAATGAGGAAAAGGATCCTGAAGGCAAGAGATAAACTATTGCTAAGAAGTTACAGTAAAATATATCTGTGATAGCTTTTTCAGAAATATTGCTAGTACTGTGTCTGGGCTGGGTGGCCACATGAAAAGAGTTGTGGTCAATGGCTCAATGTCCATCTGAAACCAGTAATGAGTGGGCCACCTCAGGGATTGGTGTTGGAACTGGTCTTGTTCAACGTCTTCGTTGCTGACATGGACAGTGGGATTGAGTGTGCCCTCAGCAAGTTTGCCGATGACACCAAGCTGTGTGGTTCGGTTGATATGCTGGAGGGAAGGAATGCCATTCAGAGGGACCTTGACATGCTTGTGAGGTGGGCTGATGCCAACCTCATGAAGTTTAACCATGCCGAGTGTCAGGTCCTACACCTGGATCAGAGCAATCCCAGGCACAGCTACAGGTTGGGCAGGGAAGAGACTGAGAGCAGCCGTGCAGAGAAGGACTTGGGGGTGTTGGTCGATGAGAAAATGAACATGAGCCAGCAGTGTGTGCTCGAAGCCCAGAAAGCCAACCGTATCCTGGGCTGCATCAAAAGGAGCATGACCAGCAGGTCAAAGGAGGTGATCCTGTTCCTCCACTGTGCTCTCGTGAGACCTCACTTGGAGTATTGTGTGCAGTTCTGGTGTCCTCAACATAAAAAGGTCATGGAACTGTTGGAACAAGTCCAGAGGAGGGCCACGAGGATGATCAGGGGACTGGAGCACCTCCCGTGTGAAGAGAGGCTGAGAAAGTTGGGGCTGTTCAGACTGGAGAAGAGAAGGCTGCGTGGAGACCTCATAGCAGCCTTCCAGTATCTGAAGGGGGCTTGCAGGGATGCTGAGGATGGACTATTCATTAGGGACTGTAGTGATAGGACAAGGGGTAACGGGTTCAAACTTAAACAGGGGAAGTTTAGATTGTATGTAAGGAAGAAGTTCTTTACTGTGAGGGTAGTGTGGCACTGAAATGGTTGCCCAAGGCAGTTGTGAATGCTCCATGCCTGGTGGTGTCCAAGGCCGGGTTGGACAGAGCCTTGAATGATATGGTTTGTTGTGAGGTGTCCCTGCCCATGGCAGGAGGGTTGGAACTAGAGGATCTTAAGGTCCTTTCCAACCCTAACTATTCTATAATTCTAAGTTAGGAATAAGAAGCATTTATTAAGAAATCTAACTATGAAAAAGGACAGACTCTTCTTAATCTGTTAGAATAGAACTGAATAAACTATTTCAGTTGGAAGGGACCTACAATGATCATCTAACCCAAAATGGTCATGATGCTGTCAGTTGAAATACCTTACAACCTTTAGAATTTTTATAATGAGGTCTAGGGTTTGATAATTTAGTGTACAGCTGTCTTTGGAGATGTGGTTTTAAAACTTCCATATCTATAAAATAAATAGGGAAGAAACTACCAAAATTCAGTTGAGAATGAGCGAAGAATACCCTGAAAAAATCAACCTTACTTAAGGAAAATTGACTTTGCACAGGAGAATTAAGTTGATGAATAGATATGTACCTCTATGCTAATATTAAACATCTAACATAAAGAAATATTTTGTAGGATGCTTCATTTTCCTTTGTGTTACGAGCATTGAACATTCCTGAAAGTAGGTGGCAGGAAGTGAGTAGAATACTGTGATGAAAGGTTATGAATTATATTTAAGACAGACTAAGTCGCAGTTGTAGAGAAATAGTGTGAAAAGTTAAAATGTAATACAAGTCAGATAGAGCAAATAGATGGACCTTGTCAATATGTACAGTAACTTTACCAGGGGTTGAAATTCCATCCGCATATATGAAGAAAAGTAGAGCAGTTTACTAATCACTTAAAAAGGATGTGATCATTTTAGGAAAAATAAAGGAGATCTGCATATCTTTTTTTTTCAGGCATCTCAAAAGCTATAGTTCTGCCAGATAATATGAAGATTATTAATGTGTATCAAGGAGATAAGCCATAGCCGTAAAGCTAAATTTGTTCTTTGCATCAGGTTTCTCTTGGGAGAGTTTTGGTTGACCCCACTGCAATATTTTGAATGAAAGGATGATTTCAAATGAAGGAATCAGTAGAAAGAAAAATAAAAAATAAATAGTAACAAATCCCCAGTAGTAACCAGTGCTAACAAAAGACTTGAAAGGATCTTAAAATTAGATCACATATAAACTTATTTTACTGCATAATCTTGCATGAGCTAAGTTAGCCCAAGACACCAGAGGACTGAAAGCTGAAAAGAAGCACTGAGCTTTCTTAAAAGTGCTGCAACAAGGATCTGCAAATCTGGTATCTCTACCAAGAAAGCTGCTGAAGACTGAATAAAAACAAAACCAACATGTATATATGTGTGGTATGATATGGTTTTGGAGAGTCAGCAGGGGTTTTGTAAAGAGAGACCGTACCTTGCAGATCTATTAAGGCATGCAGATAACAGTCAGTAGAATTTTACTGAATTTCCACATGCCTTTCAACAAGGTGTATTAAAAGACTTCCAAGGAAAGAAATTTCTTAGGTCAAAAGTGGAGTGATTATTTTTTCTGTATTAATATCTTCAAACAAACAAACAAAAAGCACCTCATTTAAAAATGGAGATATTGGCAGATGCTGACAAAGAAGGAAGTGAATTTCAATGATTATAAAGTAATAGATCTGGACATTAGAATAAATGAGTACAACTGCAGTTAAGAGCAAGCAGAAAACATAAGTAAGTTGTTGTAAAAATCAGTTATACTCACATCTTGAGTGCTTCCATCACCCCATCTCAAAAACTATACTGTATACGTACTGATGTGAGAGAGAACAGTGACAATTATCAGTAGTAGAGAATAATTTCTGCATAAGGAATATTTTGATAGATTAGGACTGTGAAGATGGAAAATCAAAAAAGTTAGGAAAATACAGTAAAAATACTTGAAACTCTTTATACCATACAGGGGAAAAGTTAGTAACATAATCACTAGGCATTATAAATAACCAGGGTTGATTCCACATAAAATACTGTCTGGCAGGTTAAAACATACTAACGGAAATATTTTCTTACACAACAGACAAACTGTAGCATTTACTTTTAGGATGTTGTAGACACTGAAAATGTAAATTAGCTTCATATAAGGCTTAGATAGTCAGCTGAAGATAGTGCATCTGGATCTATTAATGGCAATAGTCCAGATGTAGCTTTAGCTCAGAAAAATCACTAACCTGCAGACTTTTAGAAACTAAATACAATGCCAGGTGAATTATCACGGTATACTTGCCAAGTTTCCTTCTTGTTTCCCCTAATCATTGGGAATATTGACTGTTGCCAGAAGCAATTGAGATGGATATTTGGTCTTACTCAGCATATATCAGTCAGGTAAAACCAGCCATAATATGTGTTTCATTGTATTGTACTCTTCAAATAAATTATTTTGAACAGTAAATATGAACAGGAATAGTTTTCCCTCACCTACTACCTCGCCCAGCAGACAGGCAGTAATTTCCAAACAGTAAAGTTGTATATGGGTTCTAGCAATGTCTGTGAACACACTAATTGAAGAAGCTCACTTTTAGAAAAACAGGAACTTCAATAAATTACAAAGCAAAAATGGTTTGATGTAAAGGTTAGATAATCCTGCACAGCATGATGAAGCCTGGACCTGTCTTTACTTTTATTCCTATGACAAGGAAAGCTGAATGATGCTGATGTCTTGAAAAGCATGCAGCTCATAAGAAGAAACCAGCAGGAAATCTGAAAAAGGAAGGATGGTTCTTTGTTGGAAATAATTTTTCATCCTGAGTACAATTAGGCTCCATGGACAAGCAGGCTATTACATCCTGTCGCTAAATATCACAGCCCAAAGGGCTCTAATGAACTGATTAGCATTCTTGTTCCTTTAGGAAGTCAGATATATGCACAGTTGGTGCACTCTTTTATTGACAAAGTCTATAATTATGAATATTTCTCCTACATATTATATTGTGCTAGTTTGTCAGTCATCTTATGTATGCTAGCTAAAAAAGGAATTATAGTTATCATTGCAGGTCTTCTGTTTCCTTTAATTAAGAAAGTAAAAGAATATTGAATTGATGCTGATCTAGAGTATTAAACACATTGAGTGAAATAATAAAAAGCAGACTGAGGAAAATACATTTGTACATTCAAAAATGAAAATTTAGTAGGTTTATGGAGAGTTTTTAGATTGCTTATTAAAAGCTTAACTAAGTAATTTAGTCAAAATGCTCTTTATCAGTGCAGCTCACATCTCATGATTTTGTAAGTAACAGCTGAGAAACTCTTGACAACTTTCAGCCTTCCTGTGAATGTAGTTTTGGTGGTGATTTTTACAGAATTAATTTATGGAACTAATATTTGAGAGGCAATGAGTTTGTTGCTGCCTTTCAGCTAGGAGCAGAATATTTTCTATTTGATCAGTTCTCCATTCCTCTTTTCTTGTTTAAGTTGATTTGTTGACACTGCGAAAAGAGAAAGACGGAACAGTACTTACCCAAGCCAGAGCCTGATTCAAGTCAGGTAGAAGAAACAAGAAACCAACCCATTTCAATTGCAAAAAGAGACTACATGTTGCTTCTAAACTGTCAATTACTTAATCAGCCTCATAGTTTGAATTTCCTTCTGTACAACTTAAACTGGAGTCTGTAACATGTCCTCACAGCCTAAGGACTTGAAAGATTACAGGACATAAGCTCATTAGGAAAAAGATTGCATCTTGCTCTTTGGGAGATTGTTGAGATGTTGATGATATGGACAGACAGGGCTTCGGCAAACAATATAAATTTAAGTACATAATTCCTTTATACTGTTCTTTAATATCTGCTCTGGACTACAGGCATGTATTATAGCTAGCACTGGTTTTGCTTGTAATATATGGCATATATACGTTGTATTCAGCAGCTGTCAATTTGGTTTAGTATTATAACAGCTAATTAGGAGTGAGTGAGTCAAGGAGAAATTATTTGACAAATACTTTTCAGAAGATTCTAATTTAAAGATCTTAGTATTTCTATTTTTCTCTAAATACTATATTCACATATGGAATTTTACTGTCAAAACTCACTATATGTATATAAAAGGAAGTCTCTGGGACACATATTTTTAAGATAATTGCAACATTTTTCCCAATAACTTGATGTGGGAAATCTTCAACAGAGCCCTACGGTGTTTCCAGTCATTGGCCATAGCAGAAACTTATTTTCTAAAATGCTGTTTTGAAGTGACCTCATACATATTCTTGTTGCACTAGTCTTAGAAAAGTTTCATAGAATCATCAAATCAACTAGGTTGGAAAAAACCTTTTAAGATCATCAAGTCCAACCATTACTCCAGGACAGCCAAGACCACCACTAAACCATGTCACTAAGAGCCTCATCTACACAGTTTTTGAACACTTCCATGGATGGTGATTCCACCACTACCCTGGGCAGCCTGTTCCAATGCCTGGTGACCTTCTCTGTGAAGAATTTGTTCCTAATATTTGACGTAACCTCTTTTGGCACAGCTTGAGGCTGTTACTTTTTCAATCACTTGTTACCTGGGAGAAGAGACTGATCCCCACATCAATACAACCTCCTTTCAAGTAATTGTAGAGAGCAATAAGGTCCCTCCTGAGACTTCTCCAGACTATAACCCCCCAGGTCCCTCAGCCATTCCTCATCAGACTTGTGCTCCAGACCCTTCACCAGCTTTGTTGCTCATTTCTGGACCCCCTCCAGCACCTCAGTGTCTTTCTTGTGGTGAGGGGACCAGAACTGACCACAGGGTTTTGAGGTGCAGCCTCACCAGCGCTGAGTACAGAGCAATATTCACTTCCCTGGCGCTGCTGGCCACACTACTGCTGATACAGGCCAGGATGCTGTTGGGCATCTTGGCTGCCTGGGCACAAGCTGGTTCATGTTCAGTGGCCATCAGTCAGCACACTCAGGTCCTTTTTCCACTGAGCAGCTTTCCAGCCACTCTTCCTCAAGCCTGTAGCATTGCATGGGGTTGTTATGGCCTAAATGAAGGACTCAGCACTTTGCCTTGTTGAACCTCATACCGTTGGACACATCCCATTGATCCAACCTGTCCAGATCCCTCTGTAGAGACTTCTTATCCTTCAGCATATCAACTCTCCTACCCAACTTGATGGTGTCTATTTGCTGTGTTCTTATGAAAACTGATGTTTGCTACTGTGATGGCAGTATCTGTTCCATTTTGAAGATTCTGCTAAAATATATGCAATATCTATGCATATGTTAATCTTTTAATAACATCTTAATCTTTTGTTCTTATGCAGATTGATACTATTTCAGTTGTTTACGCTGCATGACTAGATTACTTTGTGAAAAAATCACAAGTGGTGAATAGGGGTTCTTTTAAGGAAATGTTTGTTATAGATTTATGTCATTCATTGTCTCTTAGAATCATAGAATAGTTAGGGTTGGAAAGGACCTTAAGATCATCTAGTTCCAACCCCCCTGCCATGGGCAGGGACACCTCACACTAAACCGTGCCACCCAAGGCTCTGTCCAACCTGGCCTTGAACACTTCCAGGGATGGAGCATTCACAACTTCCCTGGGCAGCCAACCTCACAGTAAAGAACTTCTTCCTTTTATCCTATCTGTACTTCCCCTGTTTAAGTTTGAACCCATTACCCCTTGTCCTATCACTACAGTCCCTAATGAATAGTCCATCCTCAGCATCCCTGCAAGCCCCCTTCAGATACTGGAAGGCTGCTATGAGGTCTCCACACAGCCTTCTCTTCTCCAGTCTGAACAGCCCCAACTTTCTCAGCCTCTCTTCACACGGGAGGTGCTCCAGTCCCCTGATCATCCTCGTGGCCCTCCTCTGGACTTGTTCCAACAGTTCCATGACCTTTTTATGTTGAGGACACCAGAACTGCACACAATACCCCAAGTGAGGTCTCACGAGAGCAGAGTAGAGGAACAGGATCACCTCCTTTGACCTGCTGGTCATGCTCCTTTTGATGCAGCCCAGGATACGGTTGGCTTTCTGGGCTTCGAGCACACACTGCTGGCTCATGTTCATTTTCTCATCGACCAACACCCCCAAGTCCTTCTCTGCACGGCTGCTCTCAGTCTCTTCCCTGCCCAACCTGTAGCTGTGCCTGGGATTGCTCTGATCCAGGTGTAGGACCTTGCACTTGGCATGGTTAAACTTCATGAGGTTGGCATCAGCCCACTTCAGAAGCATGTCATGGTCCCTCTGGATGGCATTCCTTCCCTCCAGCGTATCAACAGAACCACACAGCTTGGTGTCATCGGCAAACTTGCTGAGGGCACACTCAATCCCATTGTCCATGTCACCGACAATGATGTTAAACAAGACCGGTCCCAACACCGATCCCTGAGGGACACCACTCATTACTGGTTTCCAGATGGACATTGAGCCATTGACCGCAACTTTGTGTGCAGCCATCCAGCCAGTTCTTTATCCACTTCTTTTAGGGTAACAGCTGCTTTTACTTTGTTTTACTCTACATTGTATTAGTATATTATATGTCACCATATATTAAAATCAATATAAACTTTAGACAAGTAATCCTCTATGTAAAGAGCTGCCATGAATATGCAAGACCGAACATGCAGCAGTTAGAAATCTTGCCACAGATATTGCTCATCTCAGCCCTGCATTACTTTCCTGGTCTATTAATGAGCAGAATGGTGATCTGTAGTCCCATGAGTCCAAAAAGCAGGCTGTGAAGTGAAGCTGCTTCAGAAAAAGTTAAGAAATACCAAACTTCTTGATTTCCTTTCCTCCCACCTGTGTTGCAGCTCTGCTGTACTTCTGTCTTCATTCATGCAAAGCCAATGGATTGTGTAGCTGATAATGCATATATATCAAACTATTTATATTCATGACAGCTGGGACTACTGTACTCAGTAGTTTTCCCTGTTGTCTCCAGTTTAGCTAGTGCTGGCTAACAAAAGCTATATTAAAGAGAAAAAGGAAGAGGACATAGTGAAAATACTTAACTTGAAGCATAGTCTCAGTAGAACGCCAAGAGCTTAGGCTATCCCATAATGCACCAGATGGAAAATAAAAATTTCACAATTCATCATGTCTGGCACTGAAATACTGGATAGTAAAACATCTTCCCAGACTGCTGTTTTTAAGTTTAAAATTATGCGTCATGTATACAAGGGGAATCAGCTTTAACATCATAAACCAAGCAGCCTATGTGGACTCTATTAACATAGCTGTAACTTTAGTGATGTCTTGCATTATATCACAGAAATTTTGTCTCTCTCATCTCTCCACCTGAGTTTCCATTTCAGGATATTCTCTTGGTATATCATTAATTTACTAGATGAAGTATGCATCTTATTGATAATTTTAACTCCCCCTTCCCCCCCCCTCAGTTTTTTTTTCCCACAAAACTGAGGAAAGTTACTTGAATATTTGATGTATGGCATTCATACATAGTGCCAGTAAAACAAATTTACCTTATTTGCTTTAACTTTCCACTCTGTAGAAATAAACAGCCTCATAATTGCAAAAAAAAAAATAGTGTAGTTTTCCTTAAGTTCTGTTAATGATGTAAGAATCACAAATAATAAGTATCCTAAATAAAAAATAAATAGGATGTACAAATGCTTGTTTCTAGTTTCTCTCATCATTATATTTTACTGTTTTCCTTTATTATTGTAATTTGTCAGTTTGGTTTGTTTGGGTTTTTTTGAACTACTGACATTTCTTTTGATGGTCTGAACTTGTGTTTTGTCATGTCTTGTTTCTCATAATCCTTTCTTTTTGTTTAATATTTGGGCAGATGTTATGTACTAATCTCTCATCAACTTTCCTTGCTGTCCTGCCAGTAGTTTTTTAACATCCTTAATAATTTTCCAGAAACTCAACTCTGAAGGGTAGATTATTTTAAGCTTTGTGTGTTTTTGCAGCTAAGTTAAGGAGAAAGATTCAGTTGATATGAGAAGAACAAGTAGGCCAACAGCATCAATTCTCTTTGAGCTGTTGTTAGTCAGCACAGGCAGTCTGAAGCTTCTCAAAAACTGCAACTTGTGAAGTTAATAGAAACATGGAAAGAAGCTCATCCTGGCTAAACAGGCTTGTCAGAGAAAGTCTGAAACCAAGTTGTTGGGGGGATGATGGAAGAGGTATCATTTGAAATCATTGAAATCTAGGTTTCAGTTAGTTGTTTTGTGCAAGTCTGACATAGTGGAGACTTTTCTGTCCTTACAGGCCTGGCTAATAGCCATCACAGTGGCTAATTTGAATGCTGTGAAATTTTTCCTTTCCTGTATGTCTGAGAATATTATCATATGACACTGGCATGGATTCTAAATAACAAAAAGAAAACTATTAACTGTTTGGTATTTTAAGAACAATATTAACAAACCAGAAGGCCATTTAATAGTGAAATTCAAATGGGACTCAGCCTCTAAATAAAACTAAAAGAAGTCTGCATCATAAAAAACCTTAAGAGTGGACACAGTCACTCAGCAGCAAGCTGTTACTGTGTATTAAAAACAGCATGGAGGACAAAAATTCTGTATGTATCAATTTTAATGCACTTGATTAAAAATCCTGTGTTTCATAAAGGGATAGTACTGTATGTATCTAGTATAAGGTATACAAAGGTATACAAATGTAGTAAATTCTCTTTTGCAATAGTTGGGTGGGCAATTGGGAGTAAAGGTAAAATTGGCATTTCTTGTCTTTCATAGTCTTTCCTGAAGCAGCAAAATAATGAAACATAAATATTTGTTTGGCTACCATTCCATTAAAGTAAACACCTTATGAAGTTGTCCTACATAAAGGAAATGATTGCACACTATTTATTCGTTGAGCTTCTTTGCCAAACTGTATTATCAAAAGTCTTGAATAAACATAGGGGGTTTATTTCATTTATGTTATGCAGTATATTGGTGCTGTTTATGAATTGTCTATCTGTTGTGGAAGTAGTTCTATTGTTTCCACCTGTAGTTTAATGAAGTTGTATTGACATTGCATATAGCCCTAGAAAAAGCATAAATACCTGATGCAGCCACCAGGAGCAGAAAGCAGTGCATTGCTGTTGCTACAACAGCATTTAAAAAAAAAGCTATTAAGAATTTTTTATCTTTTGTGCTTTTTACCTTTAACACTGTTATCAATATTTCTATTTTTACTCTAATTTTAGTAGGAACTATACTATTTCTTGATATATTAATGTATTCAGGTTAGTTAGTGCTACCCATACCTAAATTCCATATAAACAGTAATTTATATGCCTAAAACATTAGCTTCAATAAGAAGACAGTGATACTAATTAAGCTACATAGGTGCTTGAAGTTAGATTAGTCCCATAGATTTCATTTCATACAAAATAATATGATAATGGAGTAATCCTTAAATTTTAAGAATTGAGAAAATTTTATGACATTTGATTTATTCACAGGTGTAATATACACAATAAATACTAGGAAGTGTGTATGACATTGAAGTAATTCTTTTTGATACTTCCAATAGTTGCAAGTGAAAAAGTGTGTATTACATATAGATCAATGTTAAGTAAAATCCATGGGGTTAACTGGATTCACTGAGTATTCTTGCAGCCTTAACAGCAGTGTACAGCTTTCTGGTTCATGCCAAAGAAGATTTTCAGAAACTTTCACGGATGCATGAGAACATGGAAAAGCTTTATCAGAATGTGATGGGATATTATGCCATTGATCTGAAAAAAGTTTCAGTGGAGGAGTTTTTAACGGACTTAAACAACTTCCGGACAATGTTCATGGTACAGTCTGTTTATTTCATGCCTAATGTTTCTTAGAAATTATTTTTGTAATCTTTCAGTTAGTGGACAATCTAAAAATTATTTTCTTCCTCCTCAAATGGTACCTGATACTCATATCAGAAATTTTACTTGGCACATCCTGATTTTTTAAGATATCCTAAACATAACGGAGTATTGAATTATTATTTGTGAATTATTTCATCTCTGAAATAATTACAAATTCCTAACACCAATGTAATTTAAAACTGAACCTCTTATATGCATATATAACCTGAAGAGGAAAAACCTGAAACTCTACTATATTTCAATACAACTGCATTTTCTGTTTGAAGGATGCTTGTGATTTACATTAAACCAAATTTATTTACATAACAACAAATATTCTAACAGTAATTCTATATTTATAATGCATGTTCTTCCCATGCAGAATCCAGACTTGTGATTTTATTTTGTTTAATTTTTCATTTGATCATTGCTGAGGTTTGCATTTGTAAGCAAGATCCCTGCTATTGAAACTCAGATCTCCTTAGCCTGGCTTAAAAAAATAGCATATTTTCCTCAGACACTCTTTGTAAGGACCTTAAATTTTTATGACAGTAGATTTTCTAGGACATTGGTTTATGCATCCTAAATGCTTACTATTGTCTTTTTCCTTTAAAAGGGTGATCTTTGGGACAAAGGGCTAAGACTTATTATTTTGTTATTTTTGAAATATTTGCATTATATTTGAGAAACAGACATTAGGTTGATCATAGAAACATAGAATGGTTTGGGTTGGAAGGGACCATAAAGATCATCTAGTTCCAACCCTCTTGCTATGGACAGGGATACCTTCCACTAGACCAGGTTGCTCAAGGCCCCATCCAAGCTGATGATCCTGGTTATTGACCTGATCCAGGTTATTGTTGTGTTGCTCCTTTTCTATAGAACTTAGAACATAGTTTAAACCATAGTTCAGACTCTGGGTTTTTTGTTTTTTTTTCTTTTTTTTTTGTATTTGGGGCACCAAGGGAGGTGTGATGGTTTGGTTTGGTTAGGTTTTTTTCCCTACCAAAATGTGATTTAAAGGTTTTAACAAAAGACCTTTCTGAAAAGTAAGGTAGAAATTTCTCACCAGGGTATTTATATTCTTCGAGCTGATGCTATAGGACTATGAATAGTCATCTTGGCAAATTTCAGGATAATCAGATGGTCTCCAAAATATTGCAGGTTCTTTTGCCCCTGTCAGTGTTATTCTGGAAGGACAATGATTAGGTTGATGTACTTCAGAATACATATTCAAGCCTGTCAATGTAAAATAACCAAACACAAGCAACTCAGGGAAAGCTGATGTCTATATGAATTCAAAATACTTTTGTAGAGCTCTTATTTGGATTAGTAGGGGTTGCTGTCTTGGTGATTGAGGACTACATTCAGATTGGTAGTGTAAGAGGGGGCAGGGAGAAGCTGATTTTGCGTGGAGGTTGTGACTGGTTTTGGTTTGTTTCTTTTAAGCTTTCCTTGCAAAAATAGGTTTTTTTCTCTTGGATTCTGAACACTTGGCTGGTAAGAAACTCTTTCTCAAGAAATGGAAGAGTAAAAAGGCAGGTCCCAAATTATGTATGCATTTATTAATTCTGATAACTTGGAGGAGGTGGCTTATGTCACATCTGGCTACTTATGACTGCATAGCTTAACTTGCTGGCTACACTCCTGCAGGAAGGTTATCCAATTATGAACACTGTGACAAAATCTAGAGCAATGATCTGACTCATGCCTATTGATCTGTAGAAAGATTCAATTAGTCATTTTACCATCCACTCCTTCTTGCACCTGACATTTATCATTACAACACACTTAAGTTGCTTGCATGTTCCCCAGTCTTGTTTGGTTTTGCTTGGATGATTGGGGTTTTTTTAATAATTTCAAAAATGTTTGAGGATGTAGATGAGGAAAAAAATACTTCTTTTGTAGATAGTGAGAAAGGGTTTGAAATTCTGATTTCATCAGAAAGGAAAAGGAAATGACTTAATTTTGAAGATAGGACTTAAAATGGAACCCATATTTAGCAAACATTGGAACATGTAAAGCTCACTAGGCCTCTGCAGCTTCACAGTTTAAACAACTAAAAACCTGGAAGGCATAGTCTTCCATCAGAATAATTTTGTTTGGCAAGCTGTGTGTGCCAGATTTTTCAGTGTGAGCAGTGATAATGTTTTCCTAACTTGGTCAGTGCCTAAAATGAAACTCGGAAATCCGATTTCAAATTTGCTAAATATTATGAAATAGTTATATTACTTTAATTTTCTGATGGTTAAACCATACCTCCTATTTATACACTGCAGAATAAGAATTCTAAATGTTTAGTTTCATCCTAAATTGAAAACTCCCATATTTTTTTTTTCTGTGCCTGTAAAATCATTACTGATACTAACCTCTGCTTTGCAGCACTATTATAAAGGCAGATTAATTAATGCTTCAAAACAGTTAGGTATTATTGATGAGCATGATAGAAGAAACCTTGAGAAAAATTAATAATTCTGTCTTGCAGTGTACAGTTTGAATGCTGTATGAAACAGATGCGTAGATAAGGCATGAAACCCTGTATCATTCAATGACACTAAATAAAATATTTAGTAGCTGCTCAGTTCCAAAAAGATTTTTGAGATGCCTAGTGTGAGACACCTGAGGTCTGACTTTCATAATTGTTTAGCATTGGTCTTGATTACTGTCAGAAACTGAAGGTGATTGGCATCATAAAAAAAAATTAATTCAAAATAATTTTAAACTTAGTGCTGAAAAATCATTTGCTTCTTAAAAAGTCCAAGAATGAAAGACTACTTAAGTCACCAGTAGGTGTGGGGAGAGTGAAGTTCAGTCATCCCTGTTGTCAAGCAAAGTTGGTAATTTGTGTACAGTATTTACCTACTTATAATGTGGGGTTTTTTTGGTTTTCAATTAATGAAAATGTTTAAAATGTTTAAATAAACATGTTTAAATATAGAGCCACAGTCTTCGGGTTCTTAACTTTGGTGTGCACTTTGTATTTCAGTGTTGTTTGATGACTGTGACAGCTACTCACACTCTGTGAGCACCAAATCTAGGGCACAGACCACATCAAACTCTTTAGGCCTTTTGAGCAAGGAAGTGTTAAGATATTTAATCTTTGAAATGCAAACAGTATGAGAGACAAGTATGTGTTCATCTTAGTAAATTTTTTGAGAATTTTTGGTATAAGCATTTGGCAGAACTTTATACACCTTTTTTTTTTGGTTGTTGAAAACACACAGAACCATGTAGATTTGGCTCTAGGGCATAGACCTCTAAATATTGGCATCTGAATGTGAGCTTGGGCATCCAATCTCATGTTATAGTCATGTTGATACATATTCAAGACAGCAGAATCTGGGAGAATTATCTACACAGTGACTCAAAGGGGATCTAATACGAGAAGTGCCTAGTATCCTGCAGAGGTGTCTTAAATAGTATCCAAGACATCATCATCATGAAATTTTAAGTTATGACGCAGAACTTATGGAAGACCAGTGTCCTGCTAGAGAAAGGCTGGAGGCAAGGTGTGATACTTCAAAGTGTTGAATATGAAGGTGTGACCTACTAAGTTAAGCCCAGTTAGTAAGTGTGATTAGAAATACATAAACATCTACATTTGGATGACCGCAGTCTGTGGCTGAGTCCTCCTGCTATAATTTTTTTTTGGGAAAAGTATATATGCAAAGTTAGAAATTTCCTTGTCACTCTGTTAGGAAAATGTGTCATTTCTGTCAAATTTGTACTTGTGCTCAAGTCCCATTTGGGTTTTGCCTAGCAGTTTACAGAATGCCCAGTCTGAAAATCAGCAAATAATTTGTTAAAATTAATTCAATTCAGAATTTTAACAGTTTGTAGTGGGCTTCTCCCCTCCTGTCCTAGTGTCAAGAAAATTGACAGAGGTGACTCTGCAGAAGACACTGTGGAAGTACAGCTTTGCTTTGTTTAAGAAGTCCATTTCATTCTCATTTTTCATGATTGAAAGCTTATTCTTTGGTTATCAAAGGCAGATATTTCCTCACAAGATATTTTTTTCCCTTCCTTTGTTCACCACCTATTGCAGTGTGCCCATACCTATATTGCAGTAATCCTTAATCTGTGCTTTATTGTACTTTTTAATCCTGTTTTACCACCCCGCCCCCCACCCCCACTGGAGCAAACTGGGCATTTTCCCACTAAAACCAACATGAGACATTATATATCCTTGACAACAGGGAGCCTCTGATCAGACCTTGTGAAGACTGTGTAGGGGGGGGACACTTTGATCTGTTTTGAAGGATGAGATTTTGTGTGTAACTGCATTCTGAAAAGATAAACTTTTTGCAATAAAGAATAGGTGCCTGGCACTTCACACTTAATGGAAGGCACTGGAGAGGACTAAGAATTTACCAGTGAAAATAGTTAACACCGAAATAATGAAAAAATAATACTAAAATAGCTTTGTTAAAGTGTTGAATGTGACAGTTTCTTATTTAATGTCTGAATATGCAAAATAATGATTAAAAAAACCTGTTTCTGTTTTGGGCTTCATTGGAAGTTACGGAGTACTTATTTATAATTTAAAATAAACAGTGGTGTATGGGTATTAACCTGAAGACAAAAATTTATAAGACCAGTGGATTAGTGCATATGTGGATAAGAACAAAGCACAGCTAAAGTTACCCAAGCAGCCTTGTTTTACTTGGTATAGTGGCAGCATGAGAAAGAATAAATGTTGAAACTATTCTAGAAATACAAATAGGAACAGTTTTGTAAAACCAAGTGATTTAGGTATTCTGAATTATTCTTCCATTAATGTGTGTATTCTTAAGATGCATTTCTTGCTGAATTTCTAATCCCCATTTGGGGGAAATTAGTATGCTTTTAAGGTATTTATTCTGAATTTGCTTACTTTTTTGAATAAAATGCACTAAATATGGAATGTAAAATATTTATTTGCCTTGAAGAAATTAAGGTTAGTAGTTAGGAGATGTGATTTTAAAGCCTTTTTCTTTGTTTTTAAGGTTCAGCTTTGTTTTTGTAAGACTTCAGTTTTAATAGAACTTTCTTTTCCATAGCAAGCAGTAAAGGAGAATATGAGAAGAAGAGAAGCAGAAGAAAAACAGAGGCGTGCTAAAATAGCTAAGGAAAAAGCAGAAAAAGAAAAGCGAGAGAGGCAACAAAAGAAAAAGAGCTTATTAGAAATGAAAACAGGTAAGTAACATAGAAACCCCATTTTACCAAGCATTTTCTGGAAATAAAGCTGCTACTTTTAGATTATCTGAACATACTATGAGAAAAGACAAAATAAATGAACAATTTCACAGATTAAAGTTTACGGCAAAGAGGTCCTTAAATTTTATTTTGTTAATTATCTTCTCTAATTACCTGTTTTCATGAATTAGAACTTGTAATGCTGCTTTGTATTTTTCTATTAGAATATATTGAACTTTGTGTGGCAAGTATAAGCTTAGTTATGCTCAAACCGCTTTCATTATCTGAAAACACATTTTCCAAATCACAAAGCTATTTTCTTACTTTTAATTGAAGTTGCATATTCATTTTTTGTTATTTTATGAGAATAAGCCCTTCTTGAAGTACTCTTAAGATTTTAATTTAACTATGTCAGAAAATGGTTGAGGTTGGAAGGGACCAGTGGGTGTCATCTAGTCCAATGTCCCTGTTCAAGTAGGGTTACCTATAGCGCATTGCTCAGGATTGTGTCCAGACAACTCTTGCACAACTTTAGGGAAGGAGACTCCTTGGACAACCTCCCTGGGCAACCTATTGCGATGTTCTGTCACCTTCAAAATAAAGCAGTTTTCATGTTGATTGTTATTTCTATAGGTCCCTATTGAAGCACCTTTCTAAAAAGTAACCCCAGACATACATTTTAAAAGTTACTAATTTATGCTGCTTTGTCTTTTGTACCAAAAGAGAAGGCAAACACTGTGAATTCTTTGTTACAAAAAAGATATCTGATGATCCTCTATATTGCTACATTTTATCCCAGACTGAGCTTCTGGAATCCTTGAGAAGGAGACTTGACTTACTGTGTAAATTTTCATGAGCTGCTTTCATTTTTTTTTCTGAGCAAATCTGGTTGAACAGTTCCCCACTTAAACCCTGATCAGCACCTTTGGAATAAACCGTTATGTGTCTCTTCCATATTTCAGTAGTAGGCAGAGTAGTTGTGTTTAGTTTCAGAGATTCTTCAGAAGTATTTAATTTATTTCCATAAGAACATCCATGCTTTGAGGTGCAAGAGTAAACTTTTCTCTTAAGATGGGAAAGCAGGCAGCTGCTCTCTGAACACAGAATTACTAATTCTGTAGAAGTAAATTCAAAGCCCAATCACAAAACTATCTGTGACAATCTTTTTAAGCCCATGGAAGATAGCGAAGGATGCTGAAGACTAGGAAAGGGTAAGAATTCATGTGTATTTGGAAGTGTCTAAAAAGAGGTTAGGTATTCTTTTCTCAAACATTAGTATGTATGACTGATAGTGCTTTGGGTGGAAATTTAGTAGTTTTCTATGGAAAATTAAAGCTTCTCTCAAGTCCCTTTCTTAATAATGTCATATTCAGGCTTTCCAGAATACAGGTGCCAAAGTTATGGACTTACATATATTAATCCACATGTGTATGTAAGCCTCTGCTAGTTAAACCTCCTGCTTCCACTAATGCAGCAGGGATCTATGTACTTGTCATCTGCAGATTAGCTGGGTCATTGAGTAAATACCTGCTTTGTTTCTTAGTATCTTGGGGTTTTATTAAATAATATAAGTCTACAGAAAGAGGTTTCCTTTTCTTGTTAGCAGCCACTTAAGGTTCAGTCTGAATGACTGATCTAGACAACAGCAGATGGTAAAAGATGGTGTTAGGATCACCTAAATGTCTTCAATGTTATATTCACTAAGCTGGCCACTGATTACTTGGGGTTTTGTTCTGCAAAGCCTTGTAAGGTTTCTTTTGCTTGTTCGCAACATCATTTTTAAAGTCTATTAGAAGACCCTGAGTCTGACAGTGAAAAAAACTTATGAAAGCTATTTCTTAATTGAAGAGGCAAATGTTGCTCCAATTCTAATGGAAGAATAACATAGATATTCAAAACCTATTTTTTTTTCTTCTTTTTATTTTCCTAGCCATAACTAGTTCATTGCAAACTGCTTTCTCATTTAGAATCTGTAAATCAGTGGCAAAATATTTATAACTGACCTGCTGACAAAATTCTAACCAGGTTTGCACTCTGTCAAAATAGCAAAACACTCTTACTTGGACCGTGACTATGGAGTAACTGAATTTTGCTGCATATCTTTTCATGATATGGTGACTGGATCAGATGCTGGATTTGTAGAAACATTATTTCAATTATTACTTGAATGACATTATCACTACCACTACAAATTACTTTTTAGGATCACTAACACTACATATTCAAAGCCTTAACATCTGTGTCCTAAATTTGATGTGAATATAAAATTCCATGGAGCTGATAATGTTGACTTGGCAATGGTGGCTACCAGTGATGGGCTTAGTTGAGAAGGCATGTTGAAATTTGATAGGTCTTCTGCAAGGAAAGCTAGAACCGAAGTGGGTATTGTTTTGTCTTGTCTACCATCTTCTCTTCCCTTCCTCACTCCCAGTTTGGGATCTTATTCTGTTATGGTTCGGTTTCTAGACAGTTCCCAACCCTCTTGTCGATCTCTAGATTACAGGATTCAAAATCCTTCGAGGGGGGAAGGGATGTTAATTCCCAAGGCCACAGTAGTGTCTTCAGCTGGATACTTTTCCCTTGCTTAGCAGCTGTTTCCTTTGTTAATGTCAGAGCAGTCTTTTCCCAGTGCTTGAGATTGTGCTATTTTTTCACTGACCTTTAATTGGCCATTAGTGACTAGTTTAAGGCTCTGGAGCTTCTGCTTTCAGCTGGTGCCCGTACCTTTCAAGGGCTGGTCTGCTAGCCAAAGCTTAAACAGGATTTATATCAACATCCTATGATTGTTTTGTTAACCACTGGTCTAATTTAAAACACAGACATTTAACCTGTCCTAGATTCTCCTGTGTTCATGAAGTCCTTTTCTTTGGATTTCTTCAGCTTTCATCTGCTTTTGGAAGTTATTTGAAGTGT